>NC_091120.1:186365626-186965626 GCF_040183065.1 Periplaneta americana | reverse complement strand
TGTGTATACACAAAATATTATTAAATCGTAAAAAAACAAAGCACAGCCAACGTAAATTAGACAACTTAATGATTATGTTTGATAAGCTGGAGGCTAATGAGAATACTGAATGTCGAAAACTTCTCAGCTCTTGAGGCTTTAAGCAAGGGAACGAAGAATTTTTTTCAGGCGGAAATTTTTCCGAAAAAATACAGGGGTAAATTTTCCTTTTCACATTACTACCTGCGGGATATTTCGGTATTCAAAGGAAGCTATACCATCGGGCCAAAATTCCATTGTTTAACACAGAGCGAACTTTTCTCTATTCCCCTGTATTCGTGTTATTGATTTCTAGTTGTCCAAAGAAATTGTAGCATATTAAACAATGCGGGGATCGTAAGGCTGCCGATTAATTTTTCCCTGTTACATTATGCACTGGTTAATTGTCTAACACAGTTACTCTGGATGAGGATAATCAAAAGTCTGAATTAGGCCCATAAAATGGTAGATAGGAATTTACTCCGTTCATATCTGGCCTATCTTTAAATAGAATTCAAAGAAGGATATTAACAAGTCTATTACCAGGACCACTATACCCTAAGGAACATCTGCATGTAATGGGTTTTAGTGAGGACCGAACATGTAGGAAAAGCATAGAGGAACAAGAAACTTCCTCCAAAGTTCTCTGTTGATGTGAAGCTTACGCATCGCTGAGGTATCAACTTTTGGACTCGGCTGTTCTGGAATCGGAAGACGTAAGGCCGATGAAGTCAGGGACTTTGTGTCTTCTATTAAAAGGAAGTAACTTCATACGGGCTATTTCATATGAAATCGATCAGTAAAAAAACCTCGCATTTTTATACCCTAATTTTTTCCCTATTTATACAAGGTGCTGAGGAGAGTGCATTTGAAAAAATATACTACCGAAAGTCAAACGGTTTTCGTATTGTTGAGCGACAAATTTAGCGTATTTTAGAAAAACAAGCCTCTTTCAGCGCTCAGAACTCTGGAACCGTTTACTGCAGAACATTGAACGGGAGCTCATTTTGAAGCTGACATTTGGTAGGTTATGTTAAGAAGTAATTCTTATTTTTATTGTACACAGAGAGACAGATAATCTGATTTTACTTACTTTTAGGCTTTTTGCCCATTTGTAAAAATGTAAAAAAATTGAGAAAAAACCTTGTATTATTAACAGGGATTCGGCATTGTTTTCTTAGTGTCTCGGCAATAAGTTTCGAGGATGTTAAATAAATTATTTTCACACGCCTAGACTTGAACGAGCAGTACCGCATGCACTGGCCGAGAGATGAAGATAAGCGAGCATTGGGCGTCATTTTATTCCTGTGTTTATGAAAACTTGTGATAAAGCTATCCCAGCTATGCGCTACTAGACGAAACATCACGTGTTTGCCTCCTGCTTTGGTTGTCTCGGCTAACTCGTGCCTCACAGTCAGCTGGTTAGCTCACTCGCGTACTATTTATTTCCTTTATTTGATATTTTCAATACTTTCTTATCAACGGTGCACCAGTAAAAAATATGTGTTTATTTGTACTTTCAATGCGGAATCTAACCATATATTTTAAAAATATTTTTTCGTGGGCAAAGGCGTCTTTAGGAAGAAAAATCTAAATTTCTCCATTTCCATAAAATTAAGAAAAACTGTTTACATGTCAATATAAACTTTAATTTCTCAGCATCAAAATAAACCATGATTTTGATCATTAGGTGAAAGGGTTTCGGAGCCACAACAGTTTGAAGTTGCTAATTTTATGAAAATGCGATAAATTTAAATATTTTTAATTTAAACACTATGAAGTTCTGATGCCTCAAACTTTGCACAAAGCATTGTATCACAGTTGTCAACGGACAGAAAAAGTTTCATTGTATTTAAAAATTGCAAGGTCAATTTTCTCTATATTTCGGTCGATTTGAGATGGAATAGCCCATACCGTAGTTCCCTGAAGCACAACGGGCCCATTTGTGCGTGCAAAAACCGCTTTCAAAAAGGGACCAATCCAATAATATTCATCCATTTAAGACTGTCACATTCATTCAGGCCCCTCCAAAGGAACAAAAAAACTCATTCCCTGCCAGGAATCAAACCCTGTAATACTGGATTTGTAATCGGGATGCTATCTTTTCACCAAGGCGAGCTAGTAGCATGCAACCGGTAGCATTATAATAGAGCTTTCTGTGTTCGTTCAGAGTTTAGCAGAAATAAATATGAACGATAAAAGGCGATAAACAAATTAACAAACAAACAATTTACTTAACAGAAATATTATATTTGTATACAGACTCAACTTCTCCTAGTCGCCAGAAACACTAATAAATTCAGTAATGAAGTAAACAACGTGATCTTATTCACAAAGGCCGAGTATAAACAGATTAAAACATTGCGGGAGATATCAGTCGTCTGTTTCTACCTACTTATGATCAGAGTTCAAATAAACTGAGGTGCAAACAGGAGAATGTGTACAACACAAACATCGCATTAAGAGATGAGGGAGAGGAGAGCTACAATACAAACATTACATAAACAATCAACTCCACTAACAAGCCTTTTTACAAGCACCGCAACCGACGGTGATGAGTGCATGCTACCTGCCAGCTCATACTGTGAAATTTAACATTTAACATTGTTAGGTGTATTAAATTAATTAAATTTTGAAATCAACTGCTTGGGAACGATAGCTTCATTAAATGAGCTTGTAAATGTAAGCGAGTATAGAATTTCAACGAAATTAGCCTACAGATAAATAGTTCAAAGTTGGTCATTTCAATTTCCTAAAATTGATAAGTAATCCTTTAACGAAACGTGTGTGAACTTGAAAAGTCCGTTTACATAGTTAACATACTCGTACATAATTATATAATGTACTAGTGGCTTGTGCAGCAAATGCTGAAACTAAGTTCATTAGACGTTCTAATAAAAATTTTTCAGATTTATTTTCAGTAAAGAATACCAGACATTTTGAAACTTATTTGCTTCCATAATAATAAAACGTAATCCCTCTGAATGTTTTTTTATGCCAAATACTTTTTCTTGAACCTATCTGCCTTCAGTTTTTGAGTTTCAACGCAAAAACGCAAGTAACAATGTCAGGACGATCAGTGGGTTTTTCATGTGGAAGTAAAGCAATAGCTATGTCAGGTCATTGTGGATTGTAGGTGAAAGTTAAAAACGTCAGGTTTGCTATACTTTCGAACAATAGACATAGCATCTTGGTATAGCTGTTGCATGCAGAGCCTGAAATGTAGAGCGTAAAATCATTTTATCCTGCTAAGAGATCTTGCTGAAATGATCGGGAGACTACAAAATTTTGTAGGCCTCTTATTTTATCAGTAAGTAATACCTTTTGATCTTTCCTTAGGAACTGTAATTTTTGCTCTCTCTCGAGCAAATACTGAAGAGAATGACGCATGTAAGTATCTACATCACACCGCCATTAAATATATGAAAAAGACCCAACCCCACTTGATTAACAACTATAAAAATATTTGATTTTTAATAACAATATTATTATCTTACCTAAGTTTTGTAGTTATACATGTAGCCGCCACTCAGTAAATTATAGAAATGAAGACCTAATGTATGATATTCTCTACATCTACTTACATAACCCCAAAACGTTTCACTTTTATATAAAAAAATATAGCATTAATATGTATAATTAATTAAAAATAATCACATCATAGCATTAACTATAATAATATTTCATTTCTAATGGTAATAATTTCATCAAACCATTTCAAGTTTTGTAGATTTTAATGTCCAATACACAGTTGTACTCAGAAAATTACACAAAGCAGAATCAGACCTGTAAATTATTTGTAGTGCCTCTATTCTGGATCTTTATGGTCACCCTCACTGAGGGCAGATTATTTTCTTTAAATATTTATATATGTCTGTAATAACCAATTGAATTTGAACTCTATGTCAGCAATCCTACAGATCATGGCCTTCGTGTAATAGCCTATTGTTTATTGTAGTGTGGGTTTTGTTTTTTTCTGAAATGCAATTATTTCTCAAAACTGACGACAGATGGATTTTGGACAATAGGAAAATGATGTAGGGAAATTGACATTTCACTGAAAACTACTATTTTTCTGAAAAACTGTGGGTTCCAAGCTTCAAAACGAGGGGTCATTTAAAATCCGTTCAGCCGTTTTCCCGTAATTTCCATTACTAGTTCAAATTATATATATTTTTTTTTTCAGAAAAAAAAACAAAAGTAACAGTATGATGAAGGATGAGTGGAACGGAGAAAGATTCTCTCCGGTACCGGGATTTGAACCCGGGTTTTCAGCTCTACGTGCTAACGCTCTATCCACTAAGCCACACCGAATTCCCATTCCGATGCCGGATTGAATCCTCTCAGTTTAATACGAAATATTTATTTTCAGTCAATGACTTTACTTTCTATATGTGTAAGGTACAAGTCCTTATATTACATAATTTAATACTGTATTAACGTTTTCGTCGGTCATGCCGACATCATCAGATACAACATTTTATGCAGCAATATCATATGTCTCTACCATCAAAATACAATATACATTAATGAGCACAAAATGAATTGCAAAATTTCTCAGTTTAAGTTCCACCTCTTAGGTTCCCTCTAGTGGCCAACCCTCATGCACTGCGTCACAGATGTGTGACAGTGGCACCATGTCCAACACATTATGTGCAGAGGTGCACTCATTACGAGTGACTTAAGTGGCCGGGATCCGACGGAGTATTTATGGCAGTCTTGCGATGGTGACTAATATTTGCGAGCGAGAGCTCGTTTATGCCCGCTGCGCGCGCGCGGAGCTCTTTTACCTGTAAACATTGCTAAAGGATGTACAGATCTTAGAACACAGCGCATCATGACGGAACGGAAGCGCTTAAAGCTTTCAAGGAAGAGTGGAAGATACAATATTTATGCTTCGAACATGGTGACGAAGTCCAGTGTTTGTTGTGTAAAAAAATATCATTTGCAAAAAAGAGCAACATAAAACGGCATTATGAGACGTAACATGAAAAAAAAAATATATATAGGCATTATTCAGGAGAAGAGAGAAATAAATTCATTTCGGAATTGACATCTAAGGTAAATTAATTTACATTTGGGTCAGTAGATTGTATCTAGATTCCTTTTATTTCTTTATTTTAAATGTATTGTTGATGTTTTATTTGTTGCTTGTTTCTGGATATTTACTTTTATTAGACTACGTGTTTCTTTAATTTAGAAATAATATTTTATCTTTGATTGCACTTTAACTTATACTATTACTAAGCTCAAAATGCTAATTCACTTTAATTCCAATAACTATTTTCAGGATTTTGAGCAAATATGAACTAAACATTTTGAAAACTGTCATTCAAGGAGCTTTTTTTTTAGTAACGTCAATATAAAATATACTTAAAAATATAATTTCAAAAACTATTAACCCTAATTGCACCAAATTTTGTACAGATGATATTATTATAGATCTGTTTATATAGTTTAAATTTCATAAATTTTGGCCGAAATTGTGGAAGTTTTAAGTCATACATATGCCCTTAAATGATTGACGCCAAAAATTACGATGGCTCTCAAAATCTTAATTTAATCAATTTGTTTTTTCGTGTTACGTGCATCTCACAAATCACTCTAAGAAATCTCATTACATAATCATGACTGGAGAGTAAGGACTACATTTTCACAATCACACAATCAATATACTCTATTTCAATCAATATTGTCATTATTATTTTTTCAACAAATACTCAAAAGTACTTAGAGATCACACACGTGGAGCAGGTAGACCCTATTAACCAATTAAGTGAAGCATTTACATAATAAATAATTGCTTTTAACAATAAAATGGTTTACATACAATTAACTTTTCCTATTTCTCTTTTTGTTCCTAAAAAACCCTTCCCTTTGCGATTTGTTTATATATGTACATGTATATTAAATAACTTAGTAATTAGCCCTATTACATAGCCAGAAATTTAGTAACGCAAGTTATTGTAATAATTGCTGCCTTTATTCGCTGCATGTGCATGTACTGTACATCCCTGTTGTCTACGTTACGACGCTACGTAGTGGATGCGCTATGCGCTCGTGATCAAGGTCGAGCTCTTCTACCATGATTTGGAGCTAATATCGTCTCATCCCTGATTTATGGGGATTTATGGCCAAAATTAAATGAAAATACCCCAAAAATTACCAAATAAAACAAAAAATGCTTTTATGAGTTGTAAGAGGTAAAAAATGCAAAAAAAATGCCTTAACAAATATGTTTTAAAACACTCAGTTTATCACATAACATATCAACTAAACAGCACTGTTTCTGGCTTACTAGAAAAAAGATGCAATTTCATCAAAATCCTAGCCCTGATGATGATGATGATGATGATGATGATGATGATGATGATGATGATGATGACGATGACGATGATGACTACGACGACGATGATGAAATTTCGAAACCACTGCTTTGAATTTCAACAACGAACCCATTTCTTGCTGATAATAATATTCAAGATGCACGTCGCTGGCTGGCGAAATACCTGATGATGATGATGATGATGATGATGATGATGATGAAATTTCGAAACCACTGCTTTGAATTTCAACAAAGAACCCATTTCTCGCTGATAATAATATTCAAGATGCACGTCGCTGGCGGGCGAAATACCTGATGATGATGATGATGATGATGATGATGATGATGATGATGATGATGAAATTTCGAAACCACTGCTTTGAATTTCAACAACGAACCCATTTCTTGCTGATAATAATATTCAAGATGCACGTCGCTGGCGGGCGAAATACCTGATGATGATGATGATGATGATGATGATGATGATGATGATGATGATGATGATGATGATGATGATGATGAAGACGACGATGATGAAATTTCGAAACCACTGCTTTGAATTTCAACAACGAACCCATTTCTCGCTGATAATAATATTCAAGATGCACGTCGCTGGCGGGTGAAATACCTGACTACGCCCTGCATGTGTGTACGTTAACGGAATACCCCCACGAACAGTATATAAATGCAAATTGATGTCTTAATGCATGATTTCAGACTCGAGTCACAAGTGGCTGCTGCCGGGGTCCCTTTGTAATCGTTTATGCATGAGCCGTCGGAGTCTACGTCCGTCCATCCTGCACAGCTATTCTGAATTCTGACAGACTTAAAACCCAAGTTCCTCCGACCTTTACCGCGGACACATTTCAGACATTACAGACGCTTAAAAAAAACCCCGTGGCGTGGCCGTCTGATTAGTCAAGCCACTCTCGGTGTCATGTACCTCTGAGATAAAATTTGTTGAAACTACGCCCAACTGCTTTGAGTCGCAATTTGTGCGGAAACGAAAATGTCAGTTCATATCACATCATTCAACTTCCACTACCAAGCATTTATTTTCCTTTACTTGTCATAGGAGTTTTCCGAACAGTTTCGCGTAGTAGTTCTTTTCTGAACACGGAATTAAAGTTCCACGTACTTTATCGCACACTCCATGTGAAAAAAAAATTCAATTTTACACACAAATTACATACAAAAAATAGGTAACGATTGTTTTTCTGTTTAGTTCTCTCTTTCATTCTCAGTACTTACTTACTGGCTTTTAAGGAACCTGGAGGTTCATTGCCGCCCTCACATAAGCCCGCCATTGGTCCCTATCCTGAGCAAGATTAATCCAGTCTCTATCATCATATCCAACCTCCCTCAAATCCATTTTAATATTATCCTCCCATCTACGTCTCGGCCTCCCAAAAGGTCTTTTCCCCTTGGTCTCCCAACTAACACTCTATATGCATTTCTGGATTCCCCCATACGTGCTACATGCCCTGCCCATCTCATACGTCTGGATTTAATGTTCCTAATTATGTCAGGTGAAGGATGCAATGCGTGCAGCTCTGCGTTGTGTAACTTTCTCCATTCTCCTGTAACTTCATCCCTCTTAGCCCCAAATATTTTCCTAAGAACCTTATTATCAAACACCCTTAATCTCTGTTCCTCTCTCAACGTGAGAGTCCAAGTTTCACAACCATACAGAATAACCGGTAATATAACTATTCCATAAATTCTAACTTTCAGATTTTTTGACAGCAGACTGGATGATAAAAGCTTCTCAACCGAATAATAACAGGCATTTCCCATATTTATTCTGTGTTTAATTTCCTCCCGAGTATCATTTATATTTGTTACTGTTGCTCCAAGATATTTGAACTTCTCCACCTCTTCAAAAGATAAATTTCCTATTTTTATATTTCCATTTCGTACAATATTCTCGTCACGAGGCATAATCATATACTTTATCTTTTCGGTATTTACTTCCAAACCTATCTCTTTACTTGCTTCCAGTAAAATTCCCGTGTTTTCCCTAATCGTTTGTAGATTTTCTCCTAACATATTCACGTCATCCGCATAGACATCATTCTCAGTACACTCTAAGTTAATTACTTTATCTTAATTCGTTGTTTATTCTACCTCCCTGACTTTCTTTTCGTTTCACTCTTTCACCGTTTGTCACTCATTCTTTATTTTTCACCCCGGATTCATTCTTTCGTTTCTACCTTCTTCTCTTTCTTTCATCATGCTCTTATTTTCTCTTTTCTTCCTTTCCTTTTTTCGTTTTTCTTCCTATACATCTTTCTTCTCTCTCGTCCTTATTTCCAAATTCCCCCCCCCCATCGGTCTGTCTTTCATGTCTCTCTTTTCTCCATTCTATTTATCTGTCTTCTTTCCTGTGTTCCATTCTCGTTCATTTTTACTCCCCTCTCTATGTATCTTTCTCTTCACTTCCCTTCTTCTTTTATTTTCTTTCTCACTTTCCTTCTATTCATTTTATCCCTCATTTTCCTTTCGTTCCTACTTTACTTTCTCTTTTATCTCATTTTACATGAATGCAGAACAGTGAGGCTGCTAGGCTTGTTACAAAGTACAACCCACAGGGGAAAAAAGATGCGCGCCAGACCTGTTAACGTATGGATATATGGAATCCGACGAAGTAAGAGGATCACAAATTTAAAGGATGAAGAATGTATGAAGCCAGATCGATACCAAAACATAGTAACGTCTTTCTTCGCAGGAAATACCCTGCGTACATGGGTAAATCTCTCCCAATAATAAGTCATCACTAGACTTCGGATTTTTTAAGCTCGTTCAGCGTAGGTTGAAACATAAGTTCTTCAATGCATCTAGTTTTAGGCAATATCATCGCTCGAGAGTTTCTCGTGTTGCATACATTTTAGGGATTTCATTATGTGAACATAGGGAAGATGAAATACGGATGAAATTCATAAATGAAAAGTACCTACAAATGAATAAAGAAATAGCTATAAGAAAACTTAATAATAATAATAATAATAATAATAATAATAATAACAAAGTTACAAAGGCAAATAGTTCTATATCTTTTTTGATGAAAAAAATTAGAATGGAAAGAATGAAATAGCTAGAATTAAATGAGAAAAAAATGGATATGAAAAAAGGTTTAGTTTTTTGAACAGTACTATCAATAAATAAAATAAAACACATATATTCAAAAGTTTTAAATATACCATAATAATGGAAGATTTATAATATGATAGCTGCACATTGCAAATTGAAACGTGAAGTACAGCTTAGCCAAGTGAGCAAAGACTAATTGTAAGAACATATTAATATGAGTTGAGTCTTGCACAAAACTAGTCGCAAGTGCAAGATAAAACATCTTATATTAAATAGCTAAGTTTAGAAACAACAACAACCAAATTTCTTGGCTTAAAAATCGATAATGTGTTAAATTTGAAAAATCATATTATATAAATTACCCCCAAACCAAATTCAGC
The DNA here is from genome assembly GCF_040183065.1 of Periplaneta americana. Classification (NCBI taxonomy): domain Eukaryota; kingdom Metazoa; phylum Arthropoda; class Insecta; order Blattodea; family Blattidae; genus Periplaneta; species Periplaneta americana. The sequence continues at coordinate 186,955,813 of NC_091120.1, read as the reverse complement.
TTGTTTTGCTATTAGATCTATGCAAAAGATAGTAAATATTAATACCTTAAAAACAATATACTTTGCATACTTCCACTCAGTAATGAGTTTTGGAATAATATTCTGGGGAAATTCCACAGATAGTAACAGTATATTTCTATTACAAAAAAGAGTAATTAGAATAATAGTAGGTGCCAAATCTAGGGAATCGTTTAGGACCATTTTCAAAAAACTACAAATAATGCCCATGGCTTGTCAGTATATCTTTTCATTAATAATTTTCCTCGTATGTAATCGTGAAAACTTTGTAACTAATTCAACAGTTCATAGCATAAATACACGCCAAAAATGACTTTCATACTCCATCGGCAAGTCTATCGTGCTATCAAAAAGGAGTGCGTTATATGGCAGTAAAAATTTTTAATAGCCTCCCTATCGATATAAAAAATGAAACTCAAAAAACAAAATTATTTAGGGCCAAATTAAAGAAGTACCTAATTTCTCAAGTCTTCTATTCTGTAGGTGAATTCATGACATTCAATAACACTTCATGAAATTGTTACTAGAAATTTGTGTTGTACTAGTAGACTATACTGTAAATCTCGTCTGTATATATTTCATCTAGGCTGTGACTATAAATTAAGATTTCATAATAGTATTAAGTTTTTTGACATGTTCCATATTCTAGCTGTAAGCAATGTATGAATACCATGGAATGTTAATATATACAGGGACATCACTTTATTTTTACCAACATTTTTAACATTAACCTGGCTATACTCGGAAACATTGTTGCCCCCTTCCATTACAGGAGTTTGATGTTACTAGTGCAATACGTAAACAAATTATTTTACTAGGTATATGAGGAGAGAAAAGTAGTGTATCCATTTATGTTGTAGGGAAATAGGATATTACGATTTTCAGTTTGATTATCACTTTTACGGAATTTATCAAAATACAGTAGAGTAGTAACATTTTTTTTTTTTCAAAAATTCAACTTTTCAGGCGGCTATGTTCGTTATGTAATGTCTACTTTATTTAGCATATTAATTATTGGTGTTAACATACAATATAGAGAGTGCATTTAAATTGAGGGGTCATAAGTAAAGGGCTGTAAGTGCACTTAAGTTACTTTTGAGAAAATGGGGTTTAAATATTTAAGTTTTCGTAAAATCGGTGAAATTTTTATTTAAACTGTAATGTGTGATGCGATTAAAATATCCCTTTGCCACTAACTCATGTTATTACAAATGTCACTAGCATTACTTTGCTAATCAATTCAAAATAAGCTAATCTGAATTTTTAAACAAGTTGCTGAAAATGGTTGCCGTTCATTACAATGCAGGCTACAATACAGTACGCATATTATTAAAAACATTTTGACGCATATTCTCTGAAATTGAATTTATCGTTTCTTGAATATAATTTTGTAGTACGATATTATTAATATAGGTTCTTTCTTCTATAGAAAACGCAACCATATTTCTGAAACACACTATACACTGCAGTGTTTACTTCAGTGCTTGAAGACTTCGAATGCAATAGCGGCCGTAAGTTTGTGTGTCTGACGGGAGCAAGGACATTAGTGAAGGGGTGGGAGTGATGTACATTCAGAAATGCAGGTACAATAAAAATGCAAGTAAAAATAAAATGATGTCCCTGTACAATACAATACAAAACAGCACTTGTATAACTTTTATTTTTTGTAAAATTAAGATTTAAGAAGTTATTGGCAATATTCCATACTTATTCTTCACCCTGTATAAATGTAACTCAGTTAATTTCCTGATCTTCGATTAAAAGCGAACTCCAGTTAGTGATGTTTGTGCAACCGGGCCTTATAGGGCAAAAATCCAATCGTAATAAAGATTCTCTAAATAAATTCAGTACATGCATTAACAAAAAACAACATTATGTTTTCCTCCGCTTCATTACTTCCCTTTCAACGTTTCAACACAAGCCTCGGGCAGGATAACAAGGTAAAGCCGCGTCCCGCACTTTGCAAACCGCTGTATTATGGTCAGGCAAGGCGGTTCCCACTCTTTTCTATCGCTTCCGAGCGTATCTACTCTCGAGTTAAAAAAAAAAGTATTGACATGACATGCTGAAAGAAGAGGCGAAACCTTTCTGTTGTCAGCATGCGTAGTAGAGACTACGGACGGCGCGTCCTCCCCTTCAGATGTCCTCCTAGTCAAGCGATCATCGACAGAGTTCAGCCAGATGCACAGATACGATTCACCGTAACAATACTGTTCTTGTAAACCAGTTTCAATGCAAATACACACTTGTGGACTGCGGGAATCCAACAATTTCGCAACATTCTTAAAAAATAAATAAATAAATAATAATAATAATAATAATAATAATAATAATAATAATAATAATAATAATAATGTGGAAAAATTCAAATATCTTGGAGCAACAGTAACAAATATAAATGACACTCGGGAGGAAATTAAATGCAGAATAAATATGGGAAATGCCTGTTATTATTCGGTTGAGAAGCTTTTGTCATCCAGTCTTCTGTCAAAAAATCTGAAAGTTAGAATTTATAAAACAGTTATACTACCGGTTGTTCTGTATGGTTGTGAAAGTTGGACTCTCACTTTGAGAGAGGAACATAGATTAAGGGTGTTTGAGAATAAGGTTCTTAGGAAAATATTTGGGGCTAAGAGGGATGAAGTTACAGGAGAATGGAGAAAGTTACACAACGCAGAGCTGCACGCATTGTATTCTTCACCTGACATAATTAGGAGCATTAAATCCAGACGTTTGAGATGGGCAGGGCATGTAGCACGTATGGGCGAATCCATAAATGCATGTAGAGTGTTAGTTGGGAGGCCGGCGGGAAAAAGACCTTTGGGGAGGCCGAGACGTAGATGGGAAGATAATATTAAAATGGATTTGAGGGAGGTGGGATATGATGGTAGAGACTGGATTAATCTTGCTCAGGATAAGGATCAATGGCGGGCTTATGTGAGGGCGGCAATCAACTTCCGGGTTCCTTAAAAGCCAGTAAGTAATAATAATAATAATGATAATAATAATAATATTATTATTACTATTATTATTATTATTATTATTATTATTATTATTTATTTACTTATACTGGCAGAGTTCAGGCCATAGGGCCTTCTCTTACAGTCTACCAGGTCACAGAGTATACAAGCAGTGAAAATTTAACAAAAAGTTAACGAACAGAATACTAACATTTCACGAAAAAAAAAAATAGCATAACAAAATCGACAGTAAACAACATGAAAATAATACCATAATAGAAAAAAGAAAGTAAAATACAGATCTAAAGATTGGAATATAATAAAAGCAACTCAGTACAAATAGTTAATAGGGAAACCGTAAGGGAGAAGACAAATTAAATAAAACCCACAACAAAAAAGGACATGATAATAAATTTATCTGGTGATTAAGAAAATAAAAAGAAGGAAAAGAAATATAGGCCTATATATTTATTACAAAACTATCGCAGAGGAAAGGGCTTATAATTGAAATTAACCTGAATTGAAAAAGTACAATTTTAGTTTATTTTTGAAACTAGATAATGTCCGACAGTCTCTGACATGTTGTGGTAGAGAGTTCCAGAGACGAGCTGCAGAGACGGTGAAAGATGAAGAGTAGAAGGATGTTCTGTGTTTAGGAATTGAGAGTGTGATATGGTGTTGTGAGCGATTATCTATTTCGTGATATGAGGACAAATGTTGAAAACGAGAAGCTAAGTAGCTAGGGTTAGAGCCTGAAGAATATTGAAGAGTAACGTGAGAGAGAGAATAGTTCTTCGCTCTTTGAGACGGACCCAGGACAGCATATTTAGTGAAGGTGTGATACGGTCAGATCTACGGACGTTGCAAATAAATCGAACACTTGCATTATGATCACGCTGTAGTCTGTCAGTCTCATGATAAGGTCAGTGTAGAGAGTGTCACAGTAATCAAAATGAGGGATCAAGAGCGACTGTACTAAATTCTTCTCGAGAACCAACGGAAGGAAGTGATTAATGTAATAATTGTCATATAATACCATCCAGTAATAGATCCCGTACTCTGTATATGAAAACTAGCTATCCCGATTAATACAAGTTTGCAGCCTCCTATGTGAGGTTGTGTTCGATCTAGATTCGATTCCCGCTTGGATTGATTACCTGGCTGGGTTTCTACTGCGATTTTCCCCAATTGTAATGCGAATGTCAGGCAATCCATGGAGAATTCTCGATCTTATATCACCAAAATACTATCTCGCTATCACAAAATCTACCTATCCTAAACAACCTTTCAATTGATACAGCGTCCTTAAGTAACCAATAAATAATAAAAATGGTTATTTATGGATAATGTTTTTATGAAAACTTTAGGGAAATTACCTTATATAGTCATTCCCAGGCACTTCACTACAGTAACAGGCTTGGTTCAGAAAAGACGGAAAACGATGGCATCGATTGCTAACATAAGAGAAGTTGATGAAATTGGAAATCCCTCTTCTGATGTCACACATGACTTTTGTGCGAGATCGTGCGTGTTTGCTTGTTTTCCGCACAGAACCAATACGCGGTAAGTGTGAAATACCACATTCAGTATTCCCAACCTAACACACATAACAATTTCCCTCTTCTTACCGCTTAAGCGCGACATTCATTTTACTGCTTTAGGCTTTTAACATATTATTTTTAGAGACGTTTAACATAGTAATAATTATAAATTGCAAACTTACCAATGCAATTTCACCTAAATTGCAATGTTAATTATTGTTTTTAAATATTTGCAAAAATTAAGTAAAGTCTACTACTCCACGAAACTTATTGCATTCCTGATACAAGTAACATTAAGGAAGTCGTGAAAAAATCAACAAGATTCCAGATGCCGATGTTATTACTGCAATATGTTATATAAATAGTATTGTTAAAATATTAAAATGAAAAATAAATCATTACATAACCTTACCGTTTGTTTTAAGTTCGCATTTATAGACTGGGGGGGGGGGGGGGAAGACAGACGTATATCATGGCCTGCTGGAATATAGTAAACACAGAAAACATTTTATAGCAACAATGTTGAAGAAAGATATTTTGGTTTTCCGAAGTTGTCGTCATTAAACAGAAACCAACATGGAGATTTCATTGCAACTAACTAGAAATTCGTATTTCAGGTATGTAATGAACGATCTTCGCACAAAATAATGTACGATACACGAGCGGTATGTTTGTTTTCATGTTCTCGGAAATTAAAAAAGCTCAACTACGTTTCGCTTTTTCAATCTTTTCCTCGAACATGAAAACGTCAACATACCGCTCTTGTAACGCATATTACTATTGCGGCTTGCAGCATTAAAATATGAAGACCATAGGAAAAAAGGGAGAATGTCACTTTTTTGTGAAAATTGAGATAATGGTAAAAATTGGAAGTTTATGGTTAGACGACAATAAAACATATTGAACATATTGATTACTAGATTAACCACCTTTCAAATTGCATGGTGGTATTTATCATTTGTAACACACTTCTTGAATAAATTAGTTTTGAACTTTAAATTAGCTCTCCTGAAAATATTGACATTCCCCCTTTTCTTCCTGTAGTCTTCATATTCAATCCGGATATTACGATCTTTCTACATCTATTGAAGTGACGTTTTTACTGGAGCAAACTTAAAACAACTTATTTCAGAAGGACTGTTCTATTTTCTTTCAGAGATCGGGGAAAAACCGACTGTGTATTGTCTCAAAAAGAGGGGTGTGAGAAGGATTAGAGACTCCAAAGTACGCGTGACTTGTGCGTGCAAGCGACAACAGTAACGGGACCTGGAGACTTGCTTTTAATACTTCCCTCATCCTCTTTCTTTCGCTGGTAAACCACGAAGTGACCTGAGCACTGAGTGTTATACTGTTCAAACATCTTTGCTAAGTGACATAAAATATGGAATCGGTAGGGGAGAAAAGTTTACGACTTCTTGGAAACATATGTATTGCTGGAGAATAAGATTCTTAGCAAATATTTGTGTCAGGTAAACATGTATTTTTAATTTGTACAACCGCTCTTTTTTGCTTTTTGATACAATTTATGTGCGGTTTATTTTAAATGCATTAAAATATAGAAAATGTACAATAACGACGTAAAAAGACTTTTAAAAAAGGCTTTTAACCTTAAAATATGCAACGGGAGCTAAAAAGGCAAAATAAAAATTGGGCCTATCTTCCCCAAATGTGTGGAAACGTGTTTATCTCTAATAGGTCTTTCATACATACACACACTCAGTTAAAAAAAGGCATTTTGCCTAACATCCGGGCTCTAGCAATGATAATTTAAATATTGCATGTGCCAAGACAAAATATTGTAGCTTGGAAGAAGATGAAACGTATGAATACTTTTTACGCATTCAAATTACACGGTTTTATAAACTATTATACGTTTTTTCCTCAATATTGAATATTTCCTGTCAGTTTCTGTCAGATACGTTTCCAATTCACTGTGGGCTAAAGCAAGGAGATGTACTATCACCTTTACTTTTTAACTATTCTCTAGAGTATGCCATTAGGAAAGTCCAGGGTAACAGAGAGGGTTTGGAATTGAATGGGTTACATCAGTTGCTTGTCTATGCGGATGACGTGAATATGTTAGGACAAAATACACAAACGATTAGGGAAAACACGGGAATTTTACTTGAAGCAAGTAAAGAGATAGGTTTGGAAGTAAATCCCGAAAAGATAAAGTATATGATTATGTCTCGTGACGACAATGTTGTACTAAATGGAAATATAAAAACTGGACATTATTCCTTTGAAGAGGTGGAAAAATGCACATACCTGGGAGCAACAGTAACAAATATATATTATACTCGGGAGGAAATTAAACACAGAATAAATATAGGAAATGCCTTTTATTATTCGGTTGAGAAGCTTTTATCATCCAGTCTGTTGTCAAAAAATCTGAAAGTTAGAATTTATAAAACAGTTATATTACCAGTTGTTCTTTATGGTTGTGAAACTTGTACTCTCACTTTGAGAGAGGAACATAGGTTAAAGGTATTTGAGAATAAGGTGCTTAGCAAAATATTTGGGACTAAGAAGGATGAAGTTACAGGAGAATGGAGAAAGTTACACAACGCAGAACTGCACGCATTGTATTCTTCACCTGGCATAATTAGGAACATCAAATCCAGACGTTTGAGATGGGCAGGGCATGTAGCACGTATGGGCGAATATTGAAATGCATATAGTGTTAGTTGGGAGGCCGTAGAGAAAAAGACCTTTGGGGAGGCCGAGACGTAGGTGGGAGGATAATATTAAAATGGATTAGAGGGAGGTGGGATGTGATGATAGAGACTGGATTGGTCTTGCTCAGGATAGCGACCTATGGCGGACTTATGTGAGGGCGGCAATGAACCTCCGGGTTCCTTAAAAGCCAGTAAGTAAGTACTGAATATTCCCTACACTTCCGTGAATGTGCAAAGAAAACATTTCATGTAAGTGCCTTACAATTTTATTATTAGAGTAATTCCTACATGTTTATCGGTGTTCGAATGCCTTTTGCATTGTAGTTGACAACCAAGGGATTCAGAAACTTCAAGCGCATTTTTTGTATACACAAGAGCAGATATGTATACTTTATTTGTTTTCATGGAGTGCAGTTTCATAGAAAGGACTTTGCCGACAGACCTTCTACTGCCCCCTACTAATTGGTAGTCATAAATAAATGTCTTCCTTACTGTGACGGGAATCTTGTCTTCTCTTGTTAGTAACCAATCACAACCCTCGTTCAGAAGAATTGACAGGTGCCCGTCAAATCCACGTGGAGGCAGAGTTGCCGCATCTTTTCCGAATTTCAAGAATACCGTCAGTTACACTGCATAATTTCGAAGGTCACCAGGATTGTGGCAACTGTGCAATGTTGGGACGAGGGGACAGGATGGAATTGTGAGAGTTGTTTGTATAGGAAGTCATAAATCTGTAAGTGGGTGTTCAAAGGAGCCACCGAACTGCACTCCTTGAAATAAAATAAGGTATACTCGGACTTCTTGTAAGAGCTGTTGCGTAACTTAAAAATGGCGCTGAGTAATGACGACTAAGTAAAGAAATTGATGCGGTACACCTGGTTCACAACCAGGATATTCGGAAAGCTCAAACGTATTTCCAGTGTATAAGGCAAACTCTCCCGTTTTCTTTCTCGGTGATGCATATTTGAGGCGGCTTGAAAACTGTTACACCGCGTTGCAGCCCGTCTCGCCCGTTGTCCGAAGGCGTGTTTGTAATAATTTAACAAACGGTTTGCGAAACGGGGGGAGAAGAAACATTAAAGTGAGTTACTCAGCGACGTCAGCTAGTGGAGAAGAGCCGCATAAAACACAAGAGCCCTGTCACACACGCTGGCGAACTCTCTGCCTTGATTTGTGTCTGTACTCGAGAACTTTTCCTACATCAAACGCCGTCCAACGGGCTCTTGTTCTTTCCTTCTGAGAGAGTACACTTCATGTCGTATTAAAAGTACATACTAGGAAGCTTCGCTTTCTCGTTACAAAAAGTAGGGGAGAGTTGGGTAGTATCGGAAATCGGGTAATATCGGACAGTGAGTTTCTTTCATCTACCACACGATGATAGTACCTGATTGACATGGTTATGTTTCTGTGATGTCGCATACAGAAACGTAACCATGTCATTCAGGTACTACCATATGGTGGTAGATGAAAGAAACGCACTATCCGATATTACCCGATGTCCGATACTACCCAACTCTCCCCTAAAAATTTTTTATTTTATTTTTATTACCATTACTTACAAATGGCTTTTAGACAACCCTAAGTTCATTGCCGCAATCTGTCCCTATGCTGAGCAAGATTAATCCAATCTCTATCATCATATCCCACTTCCCTCAAATACAATTGAAGACACTATTACAAAAACAGCCCTAGTCATTTTTAATGAAATTGAGTTAAGGACACATTTGCTACTATTTCAAATGTTTATAGACTTCAAAAATGACACATGTCAGGTGCAATAGCCACAAGGATAACTACCAGTTGTACGGAAACAGCTGACATGTGTTGTTCTATTTATTTTTATTGTTCTCCTGAAAAAGGGAAATTTTGGCAAGGGTTGTTTTTGTAACAATGTCTTCAATTTAATATTATCCTCCCATCTATATTTCGGCCTCCCCAAAGGTCTTTTTTTCCCCTCCGGTCTTCCAACTAACACTCTATATGCATGTCCTGCCCATCTCAAACGTCTGGGTTTAATGTTTCTAATTGCTAAGTGAAGAATACAGTGGGTGCAGTTCTGCGTTGTGTAACTTTCTCCATTCTCCTGTAACTTTATCCCTCTTAGCCCCAAATACTTTACTAGGAACCTTATTCTCGAACAGCCTTAACTTCTGTTCCTCTCTCAATGTAGGAGTCCAAGTTTCACAACCATACAGAACAACCGGTAATAGAACTGTTTTATAAATTCTAACTTTCAGTTTTTTTGAAAGCAGACCGGATGACAAAAGTTTCTCAACCGAATAGGCCAAGCATTTTCTGATTTTCTAATTATCGTCAAATTTTGCATCTATAAAAAGTCGTATTTTATTCATATTTAGGCGTAAACAATTTCATAGTGATGTCTACTCTACATATCTAACTAACAACCTCTTTATCTAGATTCGAACCCATGTATTTTCGTCTGGTATTCCATAAGGATTCCTGCGGAAATCATGATGATGATGATGATGATGATGTGACGGCAACGACGAAAATGACTATCGCCGATACGACCGAAATCCCAGAGTCAGGACACTTTTCTGTTTGGAAATACACCACTGTGTAAGATGAACTTAGTGCCTCGTGATTTTCCACTCGGTCTGTCTTGATTCATTCTCCATTCAATGTTCATCCATTTTCAGCTTTCCGGCTACGTTAGTCTTCCCCATTCTCGTGCGCAGCCGCATTGAGTCTATACGCCTGGAGAGTAGGTCTCATACCACACAGACAAGGCAGAGAAGTTGCCTATAGAGCATGGCGTTGCCAACCGAAGTTCCGGTACTTTCTGACTCCAATAGTAATATACAGAGACATCACTTTATTTTTACTTACATTTTTATTGTACCTGCGTTTCTGCATGTACTTGACTCCCATCTCTTTCACTAATGTCCTCGCTAACGTCAGCCACACAAACTTACGCCGCTGTTGCTAGCAGTGAAGTAAACACTACCGAGTACAGTGTGTTTCAAAAATATGTTGCATTTTCTATAGAAGATGAAGTTTATTTTCACACAGGTATGGTGTGTAGCATAACTGAATTTATCTGTGTGGACTGAGCACAACTGAAGACTAGAGTTACCGAAAGTACGGTACCCTATAATATGGCACGGTACTTAACAACATTATTTAAACAAGAGTTTTGTTTTACTGTTTGTAGGTATGAAGGGCGATGACGAAAACTGGAATTACAATATAACCGAATGTGAACAACAGTTTTTTTTTCCTGATTATATCATTACGGAATATTTTCGTAGAAATGTCATTAATCTGGTAGATAAATTTAGAGCAACAGAGTGTACAGAAAGGAAGAAAAGCGTCAGATGGACAACAAAGATAACAAAAGATGCTGTAGAAGATGCTAGAGAAAGGATGCAGCGAAGTCCTAACAAATCGGTCAAGAAGTTAGCTGTAGAAATTGTTTTTTTTTTACGGAAGTGCTCACAAAATTCTCAGGAATAAATTAGGTTAGTAATATGCTGAATAAAGTAGACGTTACATAATGAATATAACCACCTGAAGAGTTGAGTTTATGAAAAAAAAATTGTTACTACTCTACTGTTTTTTTTTTTTTTTTTTTGATAAAATAACGTAAAAGTAATGATCAAACTGAAAATCGGAATAGGTTACTGTATTTCCTGTAACATAAATGGATACACTACTTTTCTCTCCTCCTATAGCTAGTAAAATGATTTGTTTACATATTGCACTAGTAACACCGAACTCCTGTAATGGAAAGAGGTAACAGTGTTTCCGAGTATAGCCAGGTTAATGTTAAAAATGTTGGTAAAAATAAAGTGATGTCCCTGTATATTCTGCATGACTGTAGTGCATAAAAATGTATTCTAAAGTCATGTATGGAATTGTGTGGAATTTGGTCGTTATGTTGGTGGATTTTAGTGTTGCCAGTCTGGAAACATTGTTACTAGTATTCACAAAGATTCTGAACATGCGATATAACTATAGACGTTAAAGCGTGTATAAATATAAAAAAAAAACAAAAGAAAGTATCAACAAAGGAGACAGAAAAGGGATAAGAAAAACTGGGGGAAAGAAAATTTAAAATGACGATAGGAAAAAAGGCAGTGATAGAAAGAAAGAAAGAAAATGTAAATAAAGACAGAAACGAGGAAGAGAAAAGAATAGAAATAAAGAAAATGAAAATGAAAGATAGAAAGAAATAAAAGTGTGAAGGACAAATGGTAAGAAATAAGAAACGAAACAGACGGCGGGAAAGGAAAGAAAAAATATAAATAAAAAGAAAAGCAAGAAAAGAGAGAAATGTGAACAATATAGAAAGGGAGAAAAAAATAAAATAGAAAGTAATAAGAAGTAAATAAAATATTATACAAAGGAGGAAAGAAAGAAAAAAAGAAGAAAATTGATTGCCTATATCGAAAGAAAGTTGTATCACACTTGTCTAGGATTTAATCCTGTGTATTATGTTGTGTCACCGAATACAAAACGTTGTTCTAAAACCCTCCCATTTAAAACAAATTAAAGTCCGTTTTATGGAGCTCGTTTTCAGACATCTTAACATTTACCTCAGTTTCACAGAAACAATTACAATACGAAATCCTTTTTACTAACAACCGTTAAAACAAAGCTGAATTGTAAGGCAGTAATTTTCACGGCTTCTTGACTGTCGTTAAATCCAAGATTTAACTATGTGTACCTGGCTCCACTGAATGAATAACATATTTCCTCCATGGCAGAATTAATAAGGTAAATTTACAACCACTGTATGTGAATTCTGGTTTAACAGTACTTTATAATGAGATACTAAGAAGAGGGAAGTAACACCCACCTTTCCCCTTGGGATATGATGAAACAAGGAGAAATCAACCAGTAAAAACACACACGCTTTACTCCACCAGCTATTTAGTCTAACGAAACGGAATATGAGGTCTATTCTTAAGTTATAATGTCGAATGTATAAAGCTTTTACTCAACTTTACAGCCGGACGTGAATCATTAATTTTTTCTAATTCGTAAAGCACGAACGTGTATAAGGTTATTCAAAAGTAAGTTACATTTTGAAATAGATTTAATACTAGCTGAAAGCACCCGGCGTTGCCCGGGTTGTCCTTTCTGCTTTTTTTTTATTTAATTAAACTGGTTGTTATGACTTCTCGGAAATCTCAGAAACTCAACTATAGACAATCAAAACGAATTGTCTTCAATAAGCTTTCCTCGTCCATAAAGATGAATCTTTACATAGCGTCACTTACATGAATTAATAAACTTCTTAACCAAATGCCTCAAAGGATTAACTCAACTTAAAATAATTACAGATCAGGCAACGAAAGGAAACATTTCACCACTTGCCTTACTTTCAAATGTGTTTTAATTTGTATGTATATATACTGTATACATATATATGTGTTTATTTATTTATTCTGGCGTAATTAAGGCCATCAGGCCTTCTCTTCCACATCACCAGAAATGCAAATAAAATAATAAAGAAACCAAACTATAAATAAAGTACCATTACAAATGCTGGTCGCACTGAAATTGCAATTACTTAAAATCGAAAGGGATGTTAGTGGGTATCATAGGAATACGTGAGATAAAAACATCTTCTCGTTTCGTTTTCCCAGTCAATATTGTCACTTCTATTACTACGTTCTAAATGAGTTTTTTCACACCAATTCTTGTTCCATTGCATGATTCTGGTGGGTCAATATTTCGCAATACTACTATTGGTGATTCAATATCAAGTATTAAAACAATTATATGGTAGCAATCCTTGTAGTCTCAAAGAATTCAAGAATTCAGTTGAATAAAACACAGCTTGCTCACAATCTACAACTACATCGAGAAATTCATAATATGGTCCTGGACTGCGTAAAGATAGCCTATTTATTGCATGAATTGCCTAGATTTTAGCCTTGATGCTGTATCAATAATGTTATTTAATTTCGTGTTATAATTCCCATGGCCTCGTGAAAGTCAATGTTGTACACATCAGACAATAATAAAAAACAATTGACTATAGAAGATTGCAATTTAGTACTAGTACTAAACATGAATGTTTATTATATTTTAATTTTTTTATTGTTTAATTAATTTAACGTCCATCTGCACAATTTTAATGTAACCTATGTTTTTCTCCTGGTTATGAAGGTTAAATGTGCAAACTTTGGCACATATCGGTCAAAGAGTGTAGATTTGTATAGAGAACATACACACATACATACCCACATTCACTTTTATATATTAGATTCTTTTAATTAACTTAAACACAAAATAACACATTTGTATGTAACGAACAACAGGATTTGTTCATTTATCACACTCATTTGTTTCGGTTAAAATGCAACAGATTTAAAAAATTTGAAATTTTGAAGGCATGTTTTCAGTTTCCAATAAGTTTTAATGTAGAAATTAAATAAATAATTATTCGCCGTCTTAGATAGCTTATCAATTGCTACATGATTATTTATTCGCATAATTTATTCACATATTACCCCATCCCTGGAAGCAATAGGTTGGCTTAAACTAGATAAGAAAAGAAATTTACATTCACTTCTCTTTCTCTTCGAAACCTTGAACTCCTTTGTACCTGTCGTCTCGCTTCACTTACCTTTCTTCTCACCATAATCTGAACACACGCTCTCGCCATGAAACAATACTAATATTACCATCCCATCGCACCTCCTCATACTCATCCTCTTTCACAATAGCTCTGCCAAGACTCTGGAATTCGCTACCTTCTAGCATCAGGGACTGTCGAAATAAAATTGAATTCAAACGCAAACTTACTAGGCACTTGGTCAGTAATTGATTTCTTGTAAATAGTTTCCTTAATCTATCACAAAATATTTCATTATCCAGTAATTGCATCACCATACAATTTTGTTATTCTAGGTTTAATTTGTAATTCAGTAAATATAAAATATTCTTTGTTTTTCTATGATAAATTATCTAGCTTTAATTAATCAGGTAATCTTTTCGTACTTTGATTTTTATTGTAATTGTAATTGTAAATTTAATATTAATTGTAATTTTATTCTTCATATTATAGTTGGAATCTCCTGGTAGAGGGGCAGAGAAAGCCTGACGCCCTTATCCCTACCAGGTTAAATAAATAAATACTACTACTAATACTTCTACTAATTCGCGCAACATATAGAACGATTTTAAATCGATGAACGTTTTCCGCAGTGATCTTCAGATCATTAAATTGTGAAGTTACAAAGTATGAACATTTTACAAGATTTATATACAAACAATTTCATAGTTAAAAATCAGTTATCATATGAGGCGTTCCGTAAGAGAAGGGCGAACCCGCCAAATGTATCCGTAGAGATCGACATTTTAGAATTAAGTATATCGAAATGATAGCCGTCCAAATCTTGGATTTAAAATATCGGCATCCCAATCAATTCAAATGAACAAAAATAAAGAAAATGTAAATTAATGTCATATTTTCAGTGGGCTTACGTATATTCACATACTACATTAGGAACATGACAAAAGTCTCATTGATATGCATACAATTCGTTTTCCCGTCTTTTGTATAAATATGTATATATGTTTAGGTGTGCTCACTTGAAAGCAAGTTAAGCAATTATTGACAATATGAAAAACACGAAGATTTAGGTGAATGTCTGCAACTTTGAGCGACTATCCTTAACTTTTATTTTACTACGGTTATTACGAATGCTAGTTGCACTGAAATGGCAGTTGCTTAAAATCGAATGGCATGTTACTGGCTATCATAAGAATATGTGGGATAAAAACATCTTTTCCTTTCGTTTTGCCAGTTAATACTGTCACTTCTATTACGTTTGTCATGAGTTTTTTCACACCAATTCCTGTTCCATTGCATAGTTCTTGTGGATCAATATTTCGCAATAGTACTATTGGTGATTCAATATTAAGTATTAAATTATGTGTTGCCAATCCATGTGATTTCAAAGAATTTAAGAATTCAGTTTGATAAAACACAGTCTGCCCACTATCTACAACTGTCTCGAGAAACACATAATACGGTACTGGACTGCATAAGGATACTTACTGCATGAATAAATTGTCTAGATTTTGGCCTTCATGATGTATCTACAATGTTATTTTATATTGTTTTGCTTTTTCCATGGCCTCATGAATGTCGATGTCGAATACAACAGACAATAATAAAGAACAATTGACTATAGAAGATTGCATTTTAGTATTATACATGAATGTTTGATCGTATTTATTTTAATTTTTTACTTTTTTAATCAATTTAACGTCCATTTTAACAATTTTAATATAGCCTATGTTCTTCTCCTGGTTATGAAGGTTAAATGTGCAAACTTTGGTACATATTGGTCAAAGCGTGTAGATTTGTATTGGGAACATACATACATACATACATACATACATACATACATACATACATACATACCCACATTCACTTTTATATATTAGATTCTTACAAAAACTGGCTCTTCAATTTAAACTCCAGTTGACATTTTTGCATTTTTCTGTCTACTATAATGATAGAAATATGAAAAATTGTCAACTGTAGTGTAAATTTAAAAGTCAAATTTTTTAAACATAATTATCATAAAAATCGTCAATTTTGTTAATAATTTGTCCACGTCTATTCCGAAGTAAAAATGTAAGTTACATAATAAAATACAATTTCATACTTCAGAAACAAAAAAATCAGAAAGAGTACACACTTCTTTAGTGAATGTAATCCGAAAGCAGCTGGGATCTCGCTATTATTTTTTCTAGAATCTTAGCCACTTGACCTGAAATGCCTCTCTCTAGGACTAACGCGCCGAAACCAAACGTCACTTTGCTACCTACCACATGCACGTTGTGCACCAGTGAAGCTGAAACTGAGGTAGCACCAGGATTATTATTAATGGATAAATTATGAAATTCTGCGAACAGAAACGATAAATTCTACTTAGCTAGGATTTGAAGTCGAGACCCCGGCGTGATAAGTCAATGCTATAGCCGCTCGGTCTTTAATGAAACCTTCATGTATCAGAATACGCAGTCTTATGGTCGACTTGAGATAAACTCATAGTCTTCATTCAGTATTCTCGGAGTGTAACATTTATATTTCTCTCCGACCCTCAAATGTCAACGCCCGTAGTGGCAAACCAATGGTTCCGGTTCTGTGGATCACGAATTCTTATAGCAGAGTTAATCTTTCACATCTACGCAGCTTATAAATGTCTGGTTGGAGCTGCTTTAAATAGCCTCACTTTAATGCCTTGGGATTATTTTTGGAAATACTGAATTACGATTACAGGATCTGTTTGAAACAGAGTCGAGAGGAAGATGGTCTACTGCTCAGAAGTTAACGACCAATACTGGTGATGAAATCAAATCTTGTAAGCTCTGATTTAATGCAGTTCTGCGTATCAAACGTAAATTACGAAGAAAAGATCTCAGCAAGTTCTCCTGAAATTCATACAGTTCAGGGTTAGGATAATACTAAAGCGTACACCAGGCCCGCAGAACTCGCAAAGTAGGGGAACTATGACGTCAGCCTCACTCCACTTCTATTGGGGATGATCGACTTCCTCCCCGAGAATGAATGTTGATGCAGCCGAACGTAACTAGAACGCCGTGACCGCACAGGTAGAAAAGGTGGGTGGGGCAAAAGAGGGAAGGAAAGCAGTCGCTCTCGAGAGCTACAGTTCTGCAGGCCTGGCGTACACAATGACAAATACTGAGGAATACTGACGTAAATAAACGTCATTAAAAAAAAAAAGAGGCTCGACGGCATTCAATAAAATTCTATTCCTGTCACAATCATCATCCTTCACAAACTTAGACCATGTACAAAGTATATCCGAAAAGTGTATTCCCTTCAAACACTCATCTTATGACTTCACCCATTTATTCCAGCGTCGATTTCACTTTTCTGCAAAATCCACTGTCAGGATTGCCTTCAGCTGCCTCGTTATATTCTTCTTAATCTTATCCACGATCAGCAGTCTCTCCCCTTCTTCTCTTCTTTGGAAAACTCAGTTGCATATGTCCAAATCTGGACTGTATGGAGAATTGCACCGTTTTCAAGCAAGGTCTGCACAACTTCAGCACGAAATTCCTTCTTGTGAAACTAGTAAATAAGGGAAGTCTGTACACCGAATTTTGACAAAAAAAGAAATTTTAGTTTTTATCGCTTTTTGGTAGTTTAATATATGTGTAAAATTATAATATGATTTTGTTTCTTCTAATTGTCAACTTTTAGCCCTATCTTCAGCAAAAATATTGTAATAATTCTTAATGCAAAAATGTTATCAATGCATTTTTTCTTTGGCTGACCGCTCTGTGGAATTTTAAATTTATTTAGCCGATTCTATACATAAAAAATATGTTACATATGAAATATTTTTTCTACGTTTGTATCTTGTATCACTTCTGAGAAAAGTGCTCCCAAAATTGAGGAATTTAACACTGCAAGATATGAAAACTTTGACACCATTTTTCTGCACTTCCTGATTTTTGTGACATTGGTGTACTTTTCTCAGAAAGTATTGTACCCAGAAGGATGAAATTAATATACAGTATCAATGTGATAGCTTTTTACACAGTAGGTTAAAAAATTAAGATTATTTCTATCTTCAGCAAAAATAAAATAAAAAGATTGTAGTAATTCTTAATGCAAAAAATGTTATCAATGAAAAACTTTTTTTTTTTTTTTAACTAACCGCTCAAAGGAATTTCAAATTTATTTAAGCGGTTGTATATATGAAGGTATGTTACATATGCCCTATTTTTTCTACATTTGTATCTTTTATAACTTCTGAGAAAAGTGTACCCAAAATTGAGGAATTTAACATTGTAAGATATGGAAGTACAGACTCCCCTTAAGGGGAAAATCATGAAAATTCTCCAAAAAAAAAAAAATTATCGGCTATTTCACGTTTCTACAATGTATATTTTCATACTCCAAAAGGATTTAGTTCAATTCTGATTACAATTACGTTTAAAAATATTTTTAAATTAAGGCTGTAAGGGGGAGTGGCAATTTAAAGAACTGTCAAAAATATTTTTCGAACATGGCTTCAACAGAGCAAGCGAAAGAACGAAGCTTCGGATATTTATTTTTGGCAAAGATTTGAAAGTTCAACATTTGTCAAGTCCTTACAAGTAGCTTTCGTTTAACATCACATAGTAAATCAGTGAGTTCAAATTGAAGAGCTAACCGCATTATTCGTACATCTGCTGAAAAAGGGTCGACGTACAGAGATAATAATAATAATAATAATAATAATAATAATAATAATAATAATAATAATAATAATTACTTACTGGCTTTTAACGAACCCGGAGGTTCATTGCCGCCCTCACATAAGCCCGCCATTGGTCCCTATCCTGAGCAAGATTAATCCAGTCTCTATCATCATATCCTACCTCCCTCAAATCCACTTTAATATTATCTTTCCATCTACGTCTCGGCCTCCCTAAAGGTCTTTTGCCCTCCGGCCTCCCAACTAACACTCTATATGCATTTCTGGATTCGCCCATACGTGCTTCATGTCCTGCCCATCTCAAACGTCTGGATTTTATGGTCCTAATTATGTCAGGTGAAGTATACAATGAGTGCAGCTCTGTGTTGTGTAACTTTCTCCATTCTCCTGTAAATTCATCCCTTTAGTCCCAAATATTTTCCTAAGAACCTTATTCTCAAAGACCCTTAATCTCTGTTCCTCTCTCAACGTGAGAGTCCAAGTTTCACAAACATACAGAACAACCGGTAATATAACTGTTTTATAAATTCTAACTTTCAGATTTTTTGACAGAAGACTAGATGACAAAAGCTTCTCAACCGAATAATAACAGGCATTAATAATAATAATAATAATAATAATAATAATAATAATAATAACACTTAACCATTTAATGCCGTTTTATGTTATACAACCGTTTTCCTCGTAATACTTGTGAACAAATCATACATTTAATATTCTCATTCATACTGGCAGCAAAAAAATGCGTCCTCCCATCCTACTTGACACTTTCGTGTTTATAGATGTACATGTATTCGAGAGAGACATTGCGACGATACGGCACTCGCAGATCAGAGACAAATACAAATGTAACGGAGTTTGACTCCAGTGAGTGAGAGAGTGGGGGTTGTGGGAGGTAGAAAGCGAGAGAAATGCACATCTATCATTGCGAGCCACAATATGCTCGCGAGTCGCATTTTTGCCACGGAAGACGTCGATCCATGGGATCCGCGGACTACCTATTGGGAATCACTGCCCAGTGCAAGTGCTTCCTTAAAGTCGGAGATACCTCTTAACACACAGCTAAAAACATCCGAATTCTTCTTCTAAATTCATTCACCGTGAAAGCCTAAAATCCTCCAGCTTTCGAAACACTTCGCGGAAAAAGTAAATTCTGTGCCCAGACGTTCAATGGCTCTTCGGTACTATGAACTTATGTCTCAGGACGTTAAATCAGGGATGGCTGTGTTCTTCTGGCACTAAATTCTCTGCGGATGTGTGCGTCCCGTCACTTTGGCCGTCAATCACGTCTTTGTTGTCTTTACAGCGCTGCGTCACACGGTGCGTGTGTAAATTTCACTTTTTCATTCGCGCCGTGTTCTATTATACGCACAACGGACATTTTTCGAGAGTTTGAAACGAATACAGAGCGAAGCTCTTCCAAGCCATTATAAGCAAAGCTGTTTAGAAACGATTATGAAAAAAAAAAAAAACACACACACACACACAAGCCCTGAATGAAAATTTGAGAAAAAAGATCACTTTTGATTATCATCAATAGTGACAACATAGGTTAGAACGAAACCTGTTCCGGCTACGAAATTTAAAACCGTATCTGATTCCAAGCGCGGATTATTTACCGTTAATAATCTCCAATACTCATAAAAAGAGAGCGAGCCTAAGTGCGTGTATTCCTTGTCACAGGAAGTCAGGAGTAGTCAGTCTAAAATCTTTTAAGGGGAGAGGATGGTATTTTTAAAACTTTTTCCTATTTGGTGTAAATTAATTTTGTGCGAGATCGTGGGTATTTGCTTATTTTCCGCACAGCACCAATACGCGGTAAGTGTGAAATACCACATTCAGTATATCCAACGTAACAAACATAACAATTTCCCTCTTCTTACCGCTTAAGCGCGACATTCATTTCACTGCTTTAAGCTTTGAACATATTATTTTTAGAGACGTTTAACATAGTAATAATTATAAATTGCAAACTTACCACTGCAATTTCACCTAAATTGCAATGTTAATTATTGTTTTTAAATATTTGCAAAAATTAAGTAAAGTCTACTACTCCACGAAACTTATTGCATTCCTGATACAAGTAACATTAAGGAAGCCGTGAAAAAATCAACAAGATTCCAGATGCCGATGTTATTACTGCAATATGTTATATAAATAATATTGTTAAAATATTAAAATGAAAAATAAATCATTACATAACCTTACCGTTTGTTTTAAGTTCGCATTTATAGACTGGGGAAAAAAAAGACAGACATATATCACGGCCTGCTGGAGTACAGTAAACACAGAAAACATTTTATAGCAACAATGTAGAAGAAAGATATTTTGGTTTTCCGAAGTTGCCGTCATTAAACAGAAACCAAGATGGAGATTTCATTGCAACTAATTAGAAATTCGTCTTTCAGGTATGTAATAAACGATCTTCGCACAAAATAATTTACGAAACACGAGCGGTATGTTTGTTTTCATGTTCTCGGAAATTAAAAAAGCTCAACTACCTTTCTCTTTTTCAATCTCTTTCTCGAACATGAAAACATCAACATACCGCTCTTGTAACGTATATTACTATTTTGTATGTAGAGAGCTCATAGCTGTGGCAACTCAACCAAATAAAAATATTTTGAAAAAAAAAAAATTATTTGGGGGCCCAAATTTGAAAAAAAATATACCCAATGCAGGATTGTACTAAAACCGATATATCTAAACCGTTTTTAAAGATAGATTCAAACAGTTTTTTGCAATGTATTTGCAAAAGCATTTTCTACAAACCGTCTTTAACAGAATTTTGATATTAGTCCCTACGTTTGTAAAATAAACAATTCAAATTTAATCACAATTTTCTGATTTCCTTTCTTGCAAATAAACGGACGTATTTTTTAAATGAAATCAACTAACAAAATTCTGTTACAGAGAAACGTTTCCTAATAGTCTAAAGAATGTGTGTTCTAAATTTCATACATGTATCTTTAATAGTTCAGAAATTATATCTATTTTTGTCTGGCAATGTAGCAAAAAAAAAAATGAAGTTACTGGGAACCGATAAAAGCGGGCGTGTGATTTAAAAATCCATAGCGCAGGAAGTTTAAAAATGACGTCTCAACATCCGATAAGGGCACAAATACCCACAAAATGTTAAGCAATGCATTCCACACATATCAAAGGATATTTTAAAGAAAAAAAAATTTTTGAAAATTTAATTTAGCGGAAACAACAATAAAAGTGGGCGAGTGATTTAAAAATCCATAACGCAGGAAGTTTAAAAATGGCGACTCAACATCCGATAAGGGCACAAATACCCACAAAATGTTATGCTATGCATTCCACACATATCACAGAGTATTTTAAAGATTTTTTTTTTTGAAAATTTACTCATTTTTTCACCAAAAAAAATACCATCCTCTCCCCTTAAGCAGACCTACACTCTACTTAGAAAAAAACATTTTTCTGAAGAAAAAAATATGAACTTTCCACCAATATAAGTTATTACAGTTTTTTGTTACATAATAACTTGACCTATCCGCTCTGAAAATCTGGAACACTACTCCACTTCCACCCTGTATTCACATAAAATAATTGAAACATTACTAAGTATTTTTCCTTTTTTATCACTAATACTAATAACAAATCTGTAGCCGAAATTTTTCTGGTAATTTTCGATTTTCCAAAAATAATTGGTCCTAACATATATAATTAACCACCCTGAAACCGAAAATCGCTTTTTTGAAATTTTTGTTTGTATGTCTATCTGTCTGTCTGTCTGGATGTTTGTTACCTTTTCACGCGATAATGGCTGAACCGATTTATATGAAAATTGGAATATAAATTAAGTTCGTTGTAACTTAGATTTTAGCATATATGGCATTCAAAATATTTTCTTTAAAACGGAGGTTATAAGGGGGCTTGAATTAAATAAATCGAAATATCTCCCTTATTATTAATTTTCATGAAAAATGTTACATAACAAAATTTTCTTTAAAAATAATTTCCGATAAGTTTTATCTTATGCAAAATTTTGATAGGACTGATATTTAATGAGATAAATGAGTTTCAAAATTACAATAACAACGCCATCTAAGGCGGTGTAATGTAATAAAAAACAAATGACTTCGTCTATAAGGGGCCTTGGACAACAACAATCGAAAGCTATGAATCATAGCCTACAGAGAATGTTTCTGTGTTTTTATGAAGTAATATCGGAAGCTAAATTAACCGATTTGTATAAACAATTATTAATTCACCATTGGAAAGTGTGGTTGCTCTAGATGGACATAATGCTATAATGTTATTACAGTAACTTCTGAGTGAATCGAGGACAGGTAAGATTAAAATAGCTTCTTATGCACAGAAAACTTGATAGGCTATTCTGTACATTCGTTTCCTGTATTTCCTAAAATAATTTTTATGACCAAATGAGTGGTCTCTGGATCAAAATGATCGCATTTTAATTTTTTTAATACAATTTAAATTAAGTAACATAATAAACGATTTATCCTTCTATCAAACACGAATGTTCCCTGGATCAAATGTCCTATTTTAATTATGTAATTACTTTATACTTATTTCTAACGGGTGCAGCGTAGCGCACGGGTACGGCTAGTAAAAAATAAAATATCTTCCCGATTTTAGCACCTAAAAATCCGAGCTCTATTCATAAATATCTGTTCACTCCCAAAACATTTTATTCTCACTGCAAGCCAAGCACTGTTAAAGAGACCACACTCCTCCACAATCAGCAGGATTAAGTTTATTTATTTTCGTTCCTAAGCTCCCAAAGCGCAGATAGCGCCTAGATAAAGCATTATCAACTGAATGCCAACATGCATTTCCTGCCATCAGTTTCCAAACAAACAAAATCTGAACGTAAACTTCGTTTCCATATTAGCGTTCCAGGCAATTACAAGCTACGTTGAACTCCGGGAAGTTCCGGTAAAGGCATCCAATTATGAACCGCATTATTATCGGCCCGGCGACATAAAAAAGATTATTGACTTCCGGGCTCGGCAGCACTTTTTAGCTGTACACTCTTTCAGGCCAGACAAATATTAACAAATGTTCAACGTTACATAAATGAAGTTCGCGATGATTAAAGAGCGACGACTAGATTCAGTTTAAAAACAAATTTTCGTCTCATCTACTTTCAAAACACTATAAACACGAAGTCATAAAAACTACAAACCTGCCAGTTTGTTTATAGCGTTGTGATATATGATCTGAGACTGTGCGAATAACATAAACTGAAAGTATCTGAATACAAAGTGCTAAGAAAATATATGGAAGTAAGGCAATGCGAAATTGTCATAACATAGGCAAATACACAGATAATATAAATTCTGTATCTGATTGTGTCCTACGATACGGCTCAAGGCCGCTGCAATTTTAACTACAAATCCTGCTGTCTAGGAGTTCGATTCCCAACAATGAAGCAGAAGCTTATACGTAGGACCATGTTTCTTGATGAAATTCTATCAAATTTTTCGTGAAAATATATATATATATATATATATATATATATATATATATATATATATATATATATAAATCGTACTAATGGTTAAAAATATGATAATGGGTGGAATGCATAAAGTTCTAGTATTATCTTTTGCTTCGACTGTAGACCATACTTAAAGCAAATGTATTTACTTCGTTTTATATGCATAAACCTGATACTATCACTACGAAGTATGTACTACGCGGCAGTAGTACAACTTATCAAGAATGAATAAATATGTTTGTGCGAGATCGTGCGTATTTGCTTGGTTTCCGCACAAAACCAATCCGCGGAAAGTCTAAAATTCCACATTCAGTATTCCCAACCTAACACACATAACAATTTCCCTCTTCTTACCGCTTAAGTGACATATTGATTTTACTGCTTTAGGTTTTTAACATATTATTTTTAGAGACGTTCAATATAGTAATAATTATAAATTGGAAACTTACCACTGCAATTTCACCTAAATTGCACTGTTAATTATTGTTTTTAAATATTTGCAAAAATTAAGTAAACTCTACAACTCCACTATAAAGTTACTGCATTCGTGATGCAAGTAACATTAAGGAAGCCGTGAAAAAATCAACAAGACCGGCAAAATTAAACTTGCCGATGTTATTACTGCAATGTGTTATATAAATAATATTGTTAAAATATTAAAATGAAAAATAAATAATTACATAACCTTACCGTTTGTTTTAAGTTCGCATTTATAGACTGGGGGAAAAAAAAGACAGACGTATATCACGGCCTGCTGGAGTATAGTAAACACAGAAAACATTTTATAGCAACAATGTTGAAGATAGATATTTTTGTTTTGCAAATTTGCCGTCATTGAACAGAAACCAAGATGGAGATTTCATTGCAACTAATTAGAAATTCCTCTTTCAGGTATGTAATAAACGATCTTTGCACAAAATAATGTACGATACACGAGCGGTATGTTTTCTTTCAATTCTCGGAAATTAAAAAAGCTCAACTACGTTTCGCTTTTTCAAACTTTTCCTCGAACATGAAAACTTCAACGTACCGCTCCTGTAACGCATATTACTATTTTTCTTCCTACTGAAAAACTTTATATTTTGCACATAGGAGTTATTGCAGAAATAACGACGATATTACAATATTACAGTAAGTCTAAAATGCTAATTTAATTTTTCTTAGAAAAAAGAAAGTGGTAGAACGCAAAATATCTTTGCATTTAGGCTATGAACTTTCAGATTATAATCGAAAGTTAAAACTAAAATTTAATATCGCTAGCAATCTATTAAGAATACTTAATTCACAACATTAAGCAAAATAATATTTAACGAGTGAAAAATGTTTGTGGATCTAAATAAAATTATGCAAAACATTTTAGGGGGTTCGTCAAAATGATGTATGAAGTTTAAGGGGTCAGTGGTCCACCACTGGGGAGTAACGGTTAGCACTTCTGACCGTGAAAGGAACGGGCCAGGGTTCAAACTCTGGTTGGGAATTTTTTCGGAATTTTCTTCAACCAAATGAAGCAGAATTGTTAGGTAATTTTCGGCGATGAACCTCGGACCCATTTTGCCATCATTAATTCACATACCATCATCATCAACATCCACACAAAAGCTCGGATTAAGTTTATTGTGCGGCGTGCTACATTGTACAGAAGCGCGGCTGTTTGGCTATTCAATCATTCACAGTGTTAAGCACAATAAGCCTCAAGCTGCAGTGCAAGCCTTCGAGTCCCTGCTCCGTACAAGAGAAAATATAAGGGGTGAGGGGTCCGTGACACCCAAAAGGTTGGGATTCACTGATTTATGGTGATGCTGAAGAAATATTTTTCCTTCTCTTAACGTTTAATTTCAACTGCAGAAATTACTCAAGACATGAATAAAACGATGGTGCTAAGGCAAAACGAAATTTGTCTACTAGAAGTGCACTGAAAATCTTGCCCCGTAACAATTATGTCCACCGTAAATCTCAAAGAATCTGCTGGGAATAGAACCCCGGTCATCTTTAATAAGAATCCGTCAGAGGAATGAGTTTCCCTCTATATGGTGTCCTTTTACTGCTACCATTCTTAGCTCAGACGGTGGCACAACTGACAAACAGGATGAGGTAAGATTTTTTAATTACATCGTTCAAATCAGCTTTGGGGGTTCTCCCTACCCAACATTAAATAGGTACATAACCCCTTTTCCGGAGCCGAAACTGCTGGAGGATTCACACATTCACTCTCATCTAGAATCGCGGCCGCTTCTATTGCCAATACTAAACGAGCAAATTATGCTTAACTTAGTGACAATGAATCTGGAAGTTACCAGGTTTGATTTCCGCAGTTGGCTATCGTAGACTGGCACTGCTACATTAGTTTTGTGAATTCTCTGACATTCCTCTTCAAATTACAGAAATCATTAAGAGAAAAAGGCACAGCTATAAGTTAGCAATGGTGTTAATAAAATGGTAATCCAAAGCGAAGTATTTGGAGAGAACCACTAACAAATATAAGAGTAACTATTAAGGACCTAACGCCGGCTCCATATATTGAGAAGTTACCTCTGTCTCTTAGTACTGCCTCAAGCTGTGGTTTTGCTTCTTGCTGAAACATGATTTAGAGTTCTATAATTGTGTTATTCATACATGTCTTTTGTTGGTTTATTCCGCACAAATGTGAGAACGTACTACCTTGGTGGCCATGTCATGAAACATCTGTCCTTTACTCCAGCACGTCCTGTCCAACGATCAGACATCTCCGTATTCAGGTAAGCACGAACTGCATTGTGGAAATGTGGAGGAGCCCCATCTTGCTGAAAGATGAAATCGTCATCGAGATCTTGTCTAAGTTGAGGCACCAACCATTGCTCCAACATGTCCAGATATGAATGTCCAGTCACAGTAGCCTCAATGAAGGAGAAAGGTCCGTACAGTTTTCGTTGTGACAACGCGCAGAAAACATTCACCTTTGCATGTTCAATGATTCTGTGAGGTTTCTGTGTACCCCAAACACGACAGTTGTGCTTGTTAATTTTCCCACTCGTATGGAATGTCGCCTCGTCGCTGAAAATTAAGCGGCTGAATAAGTCATCGTCGTCTGCTGCCTGTTGTTGTAGCTGGCAAGAAAACTCGTCTGAGATGTCTGATCGTTGGATAGGACGTGCTGGAGTAAGGGACAGATATTTCATGACATGGCCACCAAGGTCACCCGATATCACTGCATGTGACTTTTTTTCTATGGGGGTACCTAAAGGACCGTGTGTTTGTACCGCCTTTGCCACGTGATTTAGAGGAATTAAAAACCAGAAATCGAGAAGCTGCCGCCACGGTCACAGAGGATATGTTGAAAAGGGAATGGGAAGAGTTTGATTATCGTTTGGACATCTGCCGAGTCACTCGTGGTTCACACATTGAATCTCTGTAAGGTGTAAACAGAACTTTGAGAGTTTGACTTTAAACTGACGTGTGTTTGAAAGTGCTATTATTAGTAGTTTTTGTGTAATGAAATACTGAAAGTGTTTCCGGACTTTTGATATGCCCTGTACATTGTTTTTTTTTATCCTGCACAGGAAAGTCATAACTATCCACTTCTTTGCTATCAACTACATAATTCATTGCCAGTTTGACCGCCATTTTTCATAGGTTTAAATTAGCGAAATGGCCACAATCGGGTCCTACAATCTAAGTCTTACTCAGCGCTCTAATCTGTCCTTAAATGTGTGGAAAAATGCAAATTTGACTGTCTTATTTAAACCAACATTTAACGAAGCCTTAAATTTAAGTATGAATCGTGAAATTGGCCCTTAATCATTTAACCAAGCTGTATCAACTGCGAAGTAATCCAGCATAGGTGGTAACTAGTAACAGATGGTAGGCTATTTTGACTAAGTCAGAGAATACGCCATAGGATGACTTGGCTCTACAGTTCGAAACAGTCTTGAGGAAAAACCAACGACGTTTACCTACCCAAGTGAGAGTCGAATCTCGTGGTGGTTGTGGTAATGAAGACATTGCTGGCAGCAGTGATGACAGTGCTGGTGGTAGTGATGATAGTGATACTGTCAGTGAAGATGATGTAACAGTAGGCCTACTGGTGATGATGACAATGAGGGTAGTGATTAGGCAGATAGTAAATTATAATGATGGCGATTGTAGCAAAGTTCATGCATCACACATACGAAGAAGTTTTTCTGCCAAAAAAAACTAGAAACTGGAGAAAATTTCAGAACTAAAACAGTGACCAATCTCCAACCAGAAGTTACAGTTTACGTGTTGAAACAAGTTCGATATAACAGAAACCCAGACCATGTACAGAATAACAGGTCCAGCATTTCGAAGCAACCGGTTTCACATTCAGGACACAAGTAAAGCTCATAACCAATGTTTCATTACTAACTGTGTTAATAAAAATGTTTGCGTGTCCTCAGTAGTTAACTGAATAAGCAAACACTCCGCTAAAATGCACGGACCCAGTGCCAAACATAAAATCTGCATATGCGAATTACAATATAATTACTAGTGTACACCAATGAACAGGCACTCAAAATGATTGGGTTCGGAATTCCTTACAAGAAGTATTTTAATTTCAATAATTGTAAGGTTTGGAGAGAAGATTCTAAAGCACATCAATTATAGACGTAAGCAGACAACTATTTAAAAAAAAACTTGCAATTCCGATCACGTCATTAGGCTCCCTAACTTGTACTCCACCAACGGGATGGAACAGTCAGGTGGATTACGTCATAGACGCTATGCCTTAAGTCATATGAACGAGAATCATATTTCCACCGAGTTCTTTTATTTTCATTTTGTTTTTTAAGCTACAGCTATTTTTGTATTATCATATTTATAAAATTTTATGGAAATTCATTAATTATAGTACGCATAGTACATACCAAACTACTCACAGCATTGTACAGTAGTGGCAAAAAAACCGGACCGACCCTTGTAGCTGATTTCAGAGCCTTATTCACTCCAGAGCACGATAGACTGGTAACTAAGATTTTCGAGGTTCGAATCCTGCCTCGGAAGGAAACGTTTTTTTGTTCCTTATTCATATTTATTCCCAATATTTTTCGATTGCTGGTAAAATTCATGCTCTGGGAATAATAAGTTAATTAAGTAGTAAAATATCACTGCAATCGAAAAGTATTGGGAATAAATTTGAATAAGGAACAAAAAAAAAAGTTATACATCTTGATTACATAACTTTTAACACTGCATCACTTCGGAATATGTATGATAAGACTTTCTTGTGCTAAACACCTCCACATATGCAGAACACATCACAAATGCTAACCACACCTACAGAGACAACAACACAGATATGGAAATACTTCACATCCAACCAAAAAGCCAGAAACTAAACACACTAGAATAATATGAAATATACAGACACGAAAACACACTCCAACGAAATTCTCAATACACAACTCAATTTCAGAACACACGCACTCTTTGACTCTACATTATACCACAGGAACACACCCTCACAGAAAACAAAACAAGAGGCGCCAAGACCAACAACGACTAGTCCTAAGGATGACCCATAAAAGGTCGAAACATGTAAACAAGGTACGTTAGAATTTAACACAAGAAAGTCTAATGAAACATATTCCGAAAAAAAAAAAAAAAAAAGTTTCCTTTCCAGGCAGGATTCGAACCACGAAAGTCTTAGTTACCAGTCTATCGTGATCTGGAGTGAACAAGACTCTGAAATCAGGTACAAGGGTCGGTCCGGTTTTTTTTTGTCACTACTGTACATGCAAGAAATGTGTTTAAATATGAACGAGTCTGTATGTAATAGATATAAAATGTAATGCTAACATATAATTTACAGTAGAAAAAGAAGTAAAAAGTGTTAAGTATGAGAATTCGATTCTATGATCTCATGCATTCCAGTCTCTGACGCAATCCATCCGGCTATGGAGTGCTATAACCTGAAACGATTGGTGGACAGTTTTTTCAAAGCTAGTAGTTCCACAAAC
Organism: Periplaneta americana; assembly: GCF_040183065.1. Taxonomy (NCBI): domain Eukaryota; kingdom Metazoa; phylum Arthropoda; class Insecta; order Blattodea; family Blattidae; genus Periplaneta; species Periplaneta americana. The sequence goes on along the minus strand of NC_091120.1, from coordinate 186,925,946 downwards.
AATTTTGCCGCACCCATTTTTCCAGAAGACTTTACTTCAATAGTACTCCTTTACTATATTATATTATTCCACTAGTAATTAATGTATACAACTGCAGATTTTTGTAAGATTAATTAATAAACGATTACAATGATTTATTACTAATGGTTCTAATTATAAATTTCATTTTCTCTGCAAAGGAAGGAAAAAACTTATTCTGAGTGTAAAAGAAAAGGTGATTGTTCAGCTCGACTTATAATGATTTATGGTGTAATTAACAATTAAAATACGTAATGATTTGATAGCGCTAAAAATGGAAAAACGAAAACTCCTATGAGAAGTAAAACCATATGACTATATATTGCATACAAATATTAAACGAATTTGATTCATAATTTTAATGTATTAGGCTACATTATTTTATAATATAATTTATTATATATAAAGCATATAAAATTATTATTGCAGCTAGTTTATAATTGAGAAATAAGGAAAAGCCGTTAACTTGAATTTACTGAAAGAAAAATCGTTCCTGGATTATGCAACAAGATAAGCGATGTTAGGAACCTGGGTGATATGCATAAAGTTGTAGTATTACTATGGGTTTTTATACATAAACGGTCTTACTAATAAAAACTCTATATACAGACGTTTAACTGTCTTATACTTATCCAATGAGTAGCTCGTTTATAAGTCGTGTGTAAATTCCTTACTAATAATCACTACATACGTCGTGTATAACAGTATAACTGTTACACAGCTACGTCATAGTTTCGTCATTACTTCGTTACGAAAGGTAATAGAATATCTGAGGTTCTCTATTGCATCCGGTAGAGCGCTCTAGTGTGGCGTGCTAAATATCGATAGTACAACTGGCTCTAATCGATTACCTCGCTACATTTTAGTCAAAGAGTACAAGCTACAGCAATATTATTCTAATAATTCTATGATCTTTGGTTTGTTTTTCTGTGGTTACAAGGTAACCATCATCATAAAATGACAGTCGATACGACCAGCTGTTAGAGGGGAGGCCATTTTTTCGCTATATACAACACTTAAACAAGGGGTTTCGTGTATGTAACTACTGCAAAGCAATTCCCATTGTATAGTTACAGCCTGTTTATACGTCCATAGCTTATTCACGGTTTATTAGTAACGTTTTCTGTCTCAACTCTGCATAAGTCTCGTATAAAAACTATACATGATTTATTAGTAAGACAGAAAGACTGTAGCATAAATTACGAAAACCTTAGCAATAGCATTTACTTCAACTTTATGCATACCAGCCCCTGTGTCCCAACTCTTATATTCAATTGTATTATCGATGAATATTGCGTGTGCTCGATTACACTTACCTCTAGCGCTTGAAAGTGGAACTATATGCTGACGGAGCGCATGAACATAAAAAACAAAACAGGAAAATTCGCTCAGTGTCCATTCTATATAATCCCTATTCGCTGGTATAGCAGCCGCCAATAGAACACTGTTTAGGAAGAATCAAGCCAGTTTTCACGTTATTTCCATAGATGAACATGCAGAACAGGAGTCGATTTAAAGAGACCTTGAAAAAATGACGATCAGAAAAACGAACGAGCTCTGTTACTGATTAAAATATGAATGCAGAAAGCGGGAAGAAGATAAGGGGGTCATTTCTAAGGCGATAAAATTCTGTTTAAATTAGTGATAAAATATAAAAAACACTAGAAAATATGAAAACGGATTCGTGAAACACAGTGATATCACACCCTAGTACGTACATACAGTCACGAAGCTTCAGGTGATTTTTTCCATTTCTCGCGATACAATGCTCCAAGTGGTTAACAACTGAGAGTACTAGGAACAATAGACTGTGCCGGTACTATTCCGCATTGTCTATGATGAGGCGATAGTAGCGATCCTAGTGGCTAGCAACTAGAGTTCAACTGTCATTAGATGCGTATTCCCTATATATATTGCGCTTCTTGACTGTTTATACTAGATTGTGGTGATATCTAAAAAATAAATAAAAATTTACTAACTAATGTGCTGTACAACCAGAGTAGACAGTATTTTAGTGAACAACTTTCATAGGATATTATGTTTCAATTGTTGAGAATTATTATGTCGTTGAATATAGCTATGGCAAAGCCTTCTGGTCTGTGACAAATCAGAAGAAGATTAGTTTCCAGTGAGATATGATTTTCGGATACAAAAGTTACGTTAGTGAACGTACCGAAAACTTTGCATTCTACAGCAATTATGTACGGAAATTAATTTTACACAGTGTAATTAGTGTTATGAAACTTTAAAACGTTATATAAATAATTAATATTCTTGAATGTTAAAATGTATGTTTTATTTATTTTAGTAGGTTATTTTACGACGCTTTCTCAACATCTTAGATTATTTAGCGTCTGAATGAGATGAAGATGATAATGCCGGTGAAATGAGTCCGGGGTGCAGCACCGAAACTTACCCAGCATTTCTTCATATTTGGTTGAGGGAAAACCCCGGAAAAAACCTCACCAGGTAACTTGCCCCGACCGGGAGTCGAACCCGGGCCACCTAGTTTCACGGCTAGACGCGCTAACCATTACTCCACCGGTATGGACGTTAAAATGTACACCAAAACATGAAAAATGTATTCACTTTACTGTCGCAGTCGAGTCAATCTCCAGTCTATGTTGAATTTTCTTCAGGATTTCGAGATCCTGAAGTTTAACCCAGGCGAAAGCGGTCTTTGTCGTCGAGTTTAGTAAAAAAGTAATTTCGTTTCCTAAAACATTTTTGTTCTTTATTTTACACAGGAAAGTCATAATTATCCACTCTTTTGTTATCAACTACGTAATTTATTGCCAGTTTCAGCGCCATTTTTCCTAGACTTAAATTAGCTAAGCGGTCAAAATCGGGCCCTTAAATCTAAGTCTTACTTAACGCGCTAATCTGTCCTTAAATGTGTGGTGAAATGCAACTTTAGCTCTTACGTAAACCAAGATTTAACGAGGACTTAAATTTAAGTATGGATGGTCAAATCGCCCCTAAATCACACACACTTTCAGTGCAATTCACACCAAAAGAAACAAATTACTTTTGTGCGAGATCGTGCGTATTTGCTTGCTTTCCGCACAAAACCAATCCGCGGAAAGTCTAAAATTCCACATTCAGTATTCCCAACCTAACACACACAACAATTTCCCTCTTCTTACCGCTTAAGTGACATATTGATTTTACTGCTTTAGGCTTTTAACATATTATTTTTAGAGACGTTCAATATAGTAATAATTATAAATTGGAAACTTACCACTGCAATTTCACCTAAATTGCACTCTTAATTATTGTTTTTAAATATTTGCAAAAATTAAGAAAACTCTACAACTCCACTAAAGTTACTGCATTCGTGATGCAAGTAACATTAAGGAAGCCGTGACAAAATCAACAAAAATCCAGACTCATCATAGACTCGGGGAAAAAAAAGGCAGACGTATATCACGGCCTGCTGCAGTATAGTAAACACAGAAAACATTTTAGAGCAACAATGTTGAAGATATTTTTGTTTTGCAAATTTGCCGTCATTGAACAGAAACCAAGATGGAGATTTCATTGCAACTAATTAGAAATTCCTCTTTCAGGTATGTAATAAACGATCTTCGCACAAAATAATGTACGATACACGAGCGGTATGTTTTCTTTCAATTCTCGGAAATTAAAAAAGCTCAACTACCTTTAGCTTTTTCAAACTTTTCCTCGAACATAAAAACTTCAACATACCGCTCTTGTAACGCATATTACTATTGAAAGTTTGACCGCTGATTTCTTACATGAAATGAAATTATCCGCAAATGGTGAAATTGGACTTACAGTATTTTTAAACTTAAAACATCATGAAGCAGAAATATACGTTAACAATTTAGTGTTAAGAACATTCCTGTGTAACCAGTAAACATGTCGGCCGAGTAAAACGTATTTACTCTTGTGTTTGACGCTGATAAATTGTCAAGCGCGCTGTAGTATGACATGTGAAAGTTTGTGCGGTATTATGTTATAAATATACATGCAAATATCACTTAAACCGCTTCGTGTGCGCAGGAAATTACGAATACAGGAGTACTCAAAAGCGAGAACAATGTTTTAAAACGTAGGATAATTGTTACAAACAAGATTTATAGGCCTATAGAAGAAATAATTAATACTAAACTGCCCCCCCCCCCATTGAGGGTAGCCTTTACGGACTCATTACATCCTCAAAAAAATTATTATACATATGTAAACATAGATATTAAATTTTAAAAAAGGGAAACAAATAAAAGGGCGTGAAACATTACAATTCCTATTAATGTGGCACCATGAGATTAATTAGGATTTGGCAGGATTTTTTTAACACAATTATCACAATGTCATCCCTCAAAGATGTCGGCAGAACAAATTTCCGTCGAAATTCTTCGAAAAAAGCTGTTATAGTCCCTCGAGCACCTATGAGCAAGCCGAAAACCTCAACGTGAATTAAGGCATATTTCAGCTTGAAATAGTTGACTGTAGGCTCACAGATCGACTTCTTCTCAAGGTGGACCTCGGCTGACTGATGACATCCTACTTCAAAACGTATCGTGGGGTCCACAATTATGCCCTGTTTAGTGTCAGCATTGTACGCTAAAATATCTACTCGTCTCGTTGACCCATTTTCAGCTAGACAGGAGATTTCTTCTTCTACTATCCAGCCCTTAGTTCTTAATGCGGCAGCAATTTTGGATCTTACAAGATGATGTCTAGAGTTCCTCAAGAGCAATCCCTGGTCACATAATCCCAAGACGTGTGCTAAAGTTTCAATCTCCGGGCAGCCATGTCTGCACCGGGTACCGTCGAGAGATCTGCCGGAACGGAACGAACAGCTGCTAAATTTGCTGTCATTTTCAGGCTAGATATCCATTCACTAGTCGAAAGTCTTTTCATGTTTGCAATCCAACTGTTGGCGGCTGTTACATCAGTTTATTAAAAAAAATAATTATAGTTAAGACAAGAGACTAGTTAATTTTAGATCATTTTCGATCAAAAAATAGCGTTTTCCTTCTTTATTTTTGTGTGTGTTAAACATGAATTCGCAGTCTCTTATTTGTATGTTGACCAAATTTCAGCGTTCTGCGGCGTATGGAAGCATAAAAAATTACATTTAAACAGGTCCGCCCTTGAAATTCAACTGGATGAAAAATTTAACAGCCGTTTTCTCAATTTTTTTTTAAATACATTTCCTCATGTTCAAAGTGTATAGGATCTCACAATGTCGATAACTTTCTGAAGATATGAAATTTTTACTGCATATTCTATAAACCAGATCTGGGCACTACCTCATTCGAGTCACTGCAGACTGTTTCTTAACTCCCCACTTCACCTTCCCGGCTGAGAGAGTAATGTTTTCGCCCGATACGAGTAGACAGGAAAGCAAGCGCTGTTCAGTGACGGATTGTATAAGGCAAGCATCACAGCTTTCTTCGGCTCTCCCTGGTCTCCTGAAATCCACCACTGATGCACAGTTGTGTCCAGGGCTGCCGTAAACTCTCGTTAAAAAAATCCAGATCCATTTTTACAGAGTTTTTTTTATTTTATTGGGTTATTTTACGACGCTGTATCAACATCTAGGTTATTTAGCGTCTGAATGAAATGAAGGTGATAATGCCGGTGAAATGAGTCCGGGGTCCAGCACCGAAAGTTACCCAGCATTTGCTCGTATTGGGTTGAGGGAAAACCCCGGAAAAAACCTCAACCAAATAACTTGCCCCGACCTGGATTCGAACCCGGGCCACCTGGTTTCGCGGCCAGACGCGCTGACTGTTACTCCACAGGTGTGGACTTTTACAGAGTAAATAGGATAAAGGTTGCTAATATTGTGATACGAGTAATATTGTGATAGTTCTTTTTGAGAATTTATTACAATTTTACTGAGCGAGAGAAGGCCAGGTTTTGTGCAGAAACTTTTTCACGAACATTCCCTTAATACATTGACGCAAAAAACCGATCTTCCTCTCGCTCAGTAAAATTGTAATAAATTCTCAACAATAACTATCACAATACTAGTCATATCACAATATTACCAACCTTTACTCTACTTCTTAAATTAAAAAATAAAACGTATTAAGTTTACCCTAAAAGATTATATTTAGAAAGTGAGTGAATGAATGAATAATTTTATTATTTTCTTTATTTCTACATTACATTTAAAATTTTGGAGCCCGTGTTTCACACATATACTGCATTATAGATATTGTAATAAAAATTCAGTTATTATATTTAAATTTTATAGTATCAAATAAGATTTTGACGATATTAATTTCTTTTTTTTTTTTTTACTTCGTTATTAAACGACGCTGTATCAACTACGAGGTTATTTAGCGTCGATGTAATTGGTAACAGAGAGATATCTGGCGAGATAAGGCCGAGGATTCGCCATAGACTACCTGACATTTGCCTTACGAATGGGGAAAACCTAAAAAAAAAAACCCAAAGCAGGAATCTAACTCGCACCCGAGCGCAATTCCGGATCGGCAGGCAAGCGCCTTAGACGACTGAGCTACGCTGTTGGCTATGAATTTCTTAAAATTTAAATAATCCAAAGCTATTCAGTTGAGAATGATGAAACTTATGCAATCTTCAAAATGGAAATTGCAACACCAAGAAGGATTTTTTTTTTCAGGTTATTAACTGGGTAGATGAAGGTAAGTAAACGATACCAGTTTCAGCGGTATAGGATTGTTCCCACATCATTGGCAGTTGACAAACACCCCTAGTATGCAGCGAACAGTGCTGTCTGTGAGTGAAGTGAAGTGATCGGAGAAGAGCGCAGTATCAACAACTGTCGCAATTTGAGGGGGCTCGAATTGTTGGCCTGTGTGAGAGTGGGTTATCTTTAGGAATGTCGCTGCTCATGTTGGTCGACATGGTCAAATGAAGGGACACACAGTGTTGCCAACACACCAAATGTATTCCCGAAATCCGTCAAAATAAAAAAATAAGACCTACTCAACATATCTACATATAAATAAAAAAGCAAATTTTAACACGACTTAAGGCTGGTTCACAATAAACCGTAAACGAGAATCGGAACGAAAACGAAAACGGTAAAATTGTTAAAATGTGTACATTTAAATGTGAGCATTCACAATTAACGAAAAGCTTGCCGGAGCCCGGGATCGGGAAAGGAGAGTTGGCCAAGTTTCAACTTTGGCATTCACGTTTCCGATCACAGCCCTCTAGATTCATTCTATTGCCATCTAAAAGCTATTTTGTCGCCGTATATTTTGTAGCAAGAAGACCGTGATATAACCTATGCATTATTTTGTTCTGTGCTGTGCATCATGGAGCAAGTTTTATTTGATGAGATTCTAATATTGAGTGTTGAGGAAAATCCTCACGTTTACGATAAAGATGAGAAAATGAAAGAGAATATGTGGCTTTCAATAGCTGCATCTTTGAACACCGATCGTAAGTGAATCATATTTTATTACTGTATTGGTTGTATTACACACTACATATTCATGCTTCAATTCAATAACTACTGTTGTGTTCATTTTTGTTATATTACAAATGTTTCTTCTCTAATTATTTTACGTTATGGTAGACTTAAAATAGGTTGTGATAATACAAATGCATGGGCATATTTATAGTAATACCGTTGAAATTTTGAAGTTGGTTAACCTGTGTTTATGTTAGCTGCCTTGTACTCATGAGAGAACGCCATTGGTCAATTATACACAAATAACATCAGAATGCTTAATATCGACTTTACATATCGTTATTGACATGCATATCGATATGCATAGTCGTCTACGTTGTCGGTTTATTGTGAATCAAAAATTTTCATATTCACGTTCTCTCCTTCTCGTTTTCACTCTAGTTCTCGTTCCCGGTTTATTGTGAACCACCCTTTACTTATCAATCTTGATTAAAATAAAAATTAATCCACATCATCTGCCTCTAGTTCTGCAGTTGATGCGCTAGATTGGTCTACGCTCCCCCAAAAATTAAACAATTAAACATGATAGAAGCTAAAAAAGTCAAAAGACGATGTAAATCGGAAAATTCGTCATCCGTCAAAAGCCATTCTTTTCCCGTCCGCTACGTTGAAATTCCGTCAGTTTTGACAGTCCTAGCACAGGACCACGCAGAATGACAACGGAAGGGGGGGGGGGGGATCGAAGCATCATTCGGATGTCTCTGAGGGAACCCCGAGCAATGTCAGCTGAAATTCGTGCAACTGTGGTTCTCCATGTTACCAGACAAACAGTGCAACCGTTTGCGTGAAGCTGGCTTTCGATCCCGTGTTGCTGCAATGCCTGCAACTGATGTTACAATGAGTCGCCAACGTCGAGAAGTAAAGGTACGGTCACACGTCGCTACTTTTGCTGCGCAACTTTTGTACTGCAGCTGCAAAAGTTGCGTGTCGTGTTCACACGTAAGCCAAAAGTAGTACGCTGCACGCTTCTTTTCGTGCTGCGGAACCCCAGTGGAGCAAAAGTTGCAACTGGAGGTTGCGAGTCTGTTCACACACAAGGCGCTACTTTTGCAGCCGCACTCATGCTGCAGGTTTCCATCTCCGTGTTGACTTCTCAATATACATTTTGTGGTTATGTTCGCATTATTAATAAAGCTTACTTATCTATTATTTGCTTTTCTGTCCTAGTTAGTATTCAGAAATTGGCATTATTTTCACTACAAAGCTTTTAAAAACGCCTATATACTTAAATGATAACCAACAGCATATTCACGTAATCAATGTTGGCAATCGTCCTGTTTGAAACTACGATACAGAAAATTAAAAAAGTGAATTATATCGTCAGCAAATATGCTCAGACTGTGTTGTTAATTTAATAACTGTTACAAATAATTTATTTTCATCACATTTAATATTAAAATACATCCAAACAATAAAAGTATCATTGGCACATTTGGGTGGCAACACTGGTTGCAACCGCAGCAAAAGTTTCAACAAAACCGATATCAAAAATGCTGCGGCTGCAACCCTGAGAACCCTGTTCACACGTCGCTACTTTTAAGCTGCGCGCAGCATGGAAAAGTAGCGAGCAGCAGGTTCGGCAGCCGCTATTTTTCGGGTTGCACCGTTGTTCACCCGTCGCAGTACGAGAGTTGCGCAGTTTTTTGTACTGCATCGCTGCAAAAGTAGCGACGTGTGACCATACCTTAAGGTTGGTCTGACGTCAGGAAAGATCGCACCGTGAGGAAGAACGGCAAAGAGTCATTTTCAGTGATGAATCTCGATTTTGTCTTGGCCACAATGATTGTAGCAGTCGTGTACGAAAAAGTACTAGGGAGAGAGAGAGAAGGAGAAGACCTTATTGCTGAGAGACACAAAAGGCCTACAACAAGCGTTATGGACTGGGGAGCTATTGGATAATATCAAATCTCCATCGGTGATTATTCAAGGCAAACTGAATGCACGACAGTATGTTAACCGGGTAATCTATCCAGTGGTTGCAAATCAAGATTTCAGGTATAACTCCCTGTAAAGTTGATTTGAATAATTTCGAGGGAAAAATTGTTCCGGAGCCGGGTATCGAACCCGGGACCTTTGGTTTAACGTACCAACGCTCTACCACTGAGCTACTCGGGAACTCTAACCGACACCGATCCAATTTTTCCCTCTATATCCACAGACCTCAAAGTGGGCTGACAACCGTCAAGCAACCAACTTCGAGTGCACTCTAACCGACACCGATCCAATTTTTCCCTCTATATCCACAGACCTCAAAGTGGGCTGACAACCGTCAAGCAACCAACTTCGAGGGTTCGATACCCGGCTCCGGAACAATTTTTCCCTCGAAATTATTCAAATCAACTTTACAGGGAGTTATACCTGAAATCTTGATTTGCATAATACACGTCACTGTTCGTTAACAGAAAACCACAATTTAAGTCACACGGAGTTAGTGTGCACTCGAAGTTGGTTGCTTGACGGTTGAGGTCTGTGGATATAGAGGGAATGTGTCGGTTAGAGTTCCCGAGTAGCTCAGTGGTAGAGCGTTGGTACGTTAAACCAAAGGTCCCGGGTTCGATACCCGGCTCCGGAACAATTTTTCCCTCGAAATTATCTAGTGGTTGTTCCTCTCATGATGAACATTGAAAATGGTATATTTCAGCACGACAATACCCCTCCTCACACTGCAGTCATCAACGTGGACGCTCTCGAACACATCGCACCCCCACTAGAAGAGTGTTACATCTCAAAATATCTTACTTTCGGGAAATGGAAATTGAAATTTAGTCAGTTTTGGAATCGTGCTGGTGATTATTGTGGGTAATGATTTGTAACTTTCTCACAACATGGGAGTTCAATCATAACAATAATTAACTTTTTTGAAGGAATGGTGATTTTAAACATTTTTTTAAATATAATTTCAGACGATGTAACCATATGCGAGAAAGGCTTTTTTCGCATTTTAGTGAGATGTAACGTTAATACTATCAATGTATTTTAAAATGATTATTTTAAATTTATGTTATTGAAAATATTCATTTCTTTATAATGATGTAAGGAATTACTGAAGGGAATAATAATGCAAAACAAACTTTTTCTATGAACTTTGAGTTATTTCCTCAGAAAAAGGAAGCACTGAAGTGTGTAGTTATACTGTATAGGTGGATCTATTATAATTATTCATCATCTGAAATGGCATTTATCACATGTATGCATTACAATTATCTATAATAAAAGTCATTCATTACAATAATAATTATTTCATTAGATTATTTATCATCAACTTAATGCCATTCATGTTCATAGTCCCTGAGATCCCATGGTAAATTTATTATTTTCTCTTTTTTCTTATACAATTCGGCACAAATTATATAAATACTGATGTTTATCTACGAGCAATTGACTATAGTAACATAAATTAAGAAAATAAAACAAGCACTGAAACAAATACTATTCCAGTCTATGTGATGCTGTATTACAAAGAGGCGCAAAAACTGTAATAAACGTGTGGAATGCTTTCACAGCTCAAAAGAGACTTAAATCTTGCTTCTTTCGAACAGAAATGAAATCGAACGATTGATTTTGAGTAGCTTTCGGAAAGTTTCTACAGGGGTGATTTTCCTTGCTGGAAAGCTATACCGAATAGCTCTTTTTATCTAGGAAATCGAAAGAAGAAAAATATGGTTATCAACAAATAGGAGATAAGAGTCATATTCGAAAGGCAGTCGTTCCCAATATTCTTCTGCGATAAACTTTAGGCTCCTCATTTTTGTTTTCATCATTCATTTTGCATTTAGGCTTATAGCCTAAGTTTACGCTATTCTGATTGTTGGTGGTTCCATTGATGATCATTTTACTAACCGCTTACGTCTTTCCATTGTCTGAACATGTGAGTTTAGAGTAATTAATTAGTATGAAATACGATTTTAGAGTAGATATTTAATTAATACAAAAATTTAAATAAATAGGATATGGCATTCCAAAGTTATGAAATTTAAATTTCAGAAGCTTTTTATCACCGGTATCGTACACGGGATTAAGCCTAAAACATATTTATCTTTAGAAAGTAAAATGAAGACGCAAACGGTTATAATATTGCTTATGTGTAATTAAATGTTACATCATAAGCTGTTACAACTGAAGAAATGTGCATAATATATAAGTGATGACAGTTACATGTTTATTTATAAGACTACAATGAAGGCAAGGTGAGATTTAATTACTCGAAGACTGTTACATCTCAACATGTAACACTGCTTTTAAACAATCAATGCAAGATGAATAGAATTTTACAGTGGAAGAGAGTTGTATCTCTTCATGTAACAGCCGTCTGGGATAAGGAACACAAAAAAGCAACTTATCCAAAACCGAAGACCGTTGTAATTCTACATGTAACACTATTAACCACCTCACAACCATGAAAACTAGCAAAGCACTGAGTTATTCCGAAATGTAACACTAGTCGCTCTTCCGTCAAGTCCCCAATACAAAACCGAAGAGCGTTACATGCGCATTCTCGACATCACAACATTACCATGGCCCGACAGGTCTCCGGACTTAAGTTCGATCGAACATCTGTGGGACATGATGGGTCGAAGATGTACGATTCTCTGTAATAGGCTACTTAAGAAATGAAGTGACCATTTCCTCAGGAAATCGAAGGCATTGACAGATTTTTTATGCTGTTAGAGCCCGAAAGAGAAGCCATTAAAGGCTGAATAAAACGGCAGTCGTGTTTAATTTTATGTAGGCCTAAGTATTTACTTTTGCATACGTAAATTATGTTCTTTTCAAAATAAACGGCATGTTTATTTTCATGCATTTTATTTTTGACCAAGCTTAATCTATTCCAAGAGTGTCCTGGCTTTTGAATAGCCCTATAGACCTATTACAACGCCATCAAGTTCAGCATGCTATTCTATTAGCTTAATCGGAGGGAAATGTAAGTGTAAATAGCATTATATGTGGAAAATGGAAGAATACAGTAGACGAAAACAAAAGTTAGACAAATAAAAATGCCACAAACTAGAAAATAATATCAAGATCAATAGTAATTCAAAACCTGAAATTGTTTCAGTTTAAATGTAAATTACAGAGTTTTCGAAGGAAAAAAAAGTACACCGACGATCATATGGTCAATAATGCTATGTACTTTAGATCCACCATGTTCGTGTTCAGTCCCAGGGAGAAAATGGGCATTGTTTTCTCTTTTGTGGTGATAAAATGTGGATTTCTTGGCTTATGTTATGTCCTGTGTTGTCTTATGTCTTAACATTTTTGCCTCCGGAATTATGTGAAACTGGGAGCTCCATATTGTATATTTAGGAAACGTAGTTATTTTAGATAATGCTACAAAGACTTTTAGATAAGTTAAACAATGTTTTACCTATAAAGAGCCTTTCAATTATTTTAGACAATTTTATAAAGGGCCTTTTAGCTATTTTATACAATGTTATAAAGAACTTTCGATTTATTTTAGATTGTTGCAAAGAGCCTTTCAGTTATCTTTATACAATGTCATAAAGCCCTATTAAATTTTAGATATTGTTATAAAGAGCCCACTAAATTTAGACAGTGTTATAAAGAGCCAATTAATGTCTCTAGGCAATGTTATAAAATGTTATAGAGAGCCTTTCAGTTATTAGATAATTTTACAAAAAACCGTTTAGTTATTTTACACAATATTATAAAGAGCCTTTCAGTCATTTCAGGTTATGCTGTAAAGAACCTTTCAATTATTTTAGGCAATGTTACAAAGGGCCTTTTAGTTATTTTCTGGACAAAGTTATAAAGAGTCCAGTAATTTTTTCACAATGTTATGAAGAGCCTTTTAGTTATTCTCTGGACAAAGTTATAAAGAGTCCAGTAATTTTTTCACAATGTTATGAAGAGCCTTTTAGTTATTTTCTGGACAAAGTTATAAAGAGTCCAGTAATTTTTTCACAATGTTATGAAGAGCCTTTTAGTTATTTTCTGGACAAAGTTATAAAGAGTCCAGTAATTTTTTCACAATGTTATGAAGAGCCTTTTAGTTATTTTCTGGACAAAGTTATAAAGAATCCAGTAATTTTGGACAATGTTATGAAGAGCCTTTTAGTTATTTTCTGGACAAAGTTATAAAGAGTCCAGTACTTTTTTCACAATGTTATGAAGAGCCTTTTAGTTATTTTCTGGACAAAGTTATAAAGAGTCCAGTAATTTTTTCACAATGTTATGAAGAGCCTTTTAGTTATTTTCTGGACAAAGTTATAAAGAATCCAGTAATTTTGGACAATGTTATGAAGAGCCTTTTAGTTATTTTCTGGACAAAGTTACAAAGAATCCAGTAATTTTGGACAATGTTATGAAGAGCCTTTTAGTTATTTTAGTCAATGTATAAAGAGCGTTTTAACTCTTTCAGAAAAGTTATAAACAATATTTTAGTTACTTAATCATTTTACTAAAAACCAGTTTGGTAACATTTGTAATGTGTAACATCATGTGGTAGAAACAAGACGTAAAACGACGCAGTTGAGGGAACATTTCGATATGAGCATTGGTATGACGATGTTAATACTTACTTACTTACTTACTGGCTTTTAAGGAACCCGGAGGTTCATTGCCGCCCTCACATAAGCCCGCCATTGGTCCCTATCGTGTGCAAGATTAATCCAGTCTCTATCATCATACCCCACCTCCCTCAAATCCATTTTAATATTATCCTCCCACCTACGTCTCGGCCTCCCCAAAGGTATTTTCCCCTCCAACCTCCCAACTAACACTCTATATGCATTTCTGGATTCGCCCATACGTGCTACATGCCCTGCTCATCTCAAACATCTGGATTTAATGTTCCTAACTATGTCAGGTGAAGAATACAATGCGTCCAGTTCTGCGTTGTGTAACTTTCTCCATTCTCCGTAACTTCATCCCTCTTAGCCCCAAATATTTTCCTAAGCATCTTATTCTCAAACACCCTTAACCTATGTTCCTCTCTCAAAGTGAGAGTCCAAGTTGCACAACCATAAAGAACAACCGGTAATATAACTGCTTTATAAATTCTAATTTTCAGATTTTTTTACAGCAGACTGGATGACAAAAGCTTCTCAACCGAATAATAACAGGCATTTCCCATATTTATTCTCCGTTTAATTTCCTCCCGAGTATCATTTATATTTGTTACTGTTGCTCCCAGGTATTTGAATTTTTCCACCTCTTCAAAAGATAAATTTCCAATTTTTATATTTCCATTTCGTACAATATTGTCGTCACGAGACATAATCATATACGTTGTCTTTTCGGGATTTACTTCCAAACCTATCTCTTTACTTGCTTCCAGTAAAATTCCCGTGTTTTCCCTAATCGCGTGTGGATTTTCTCCTAACATATTCACGTCATCCGCATAGACAAGCAGCTGATGTAACCCGTTCAATTCCAAACCCTCTCTGTTATCCTGGACTTTCCTAATGGCATATTCTAGAGCGAAGTTAAAAAGTAAAGGTGATAGTGCATCTCCTTGCTTTAGCCCACAATGAATTGGAAACGCATCTGACAGAAATTGACCTATACGGACTCTGCTGTACGTTTCAGTGAGACACATTTTAATTAATCGAACTATGATGATGTGAATACTAATTTAAATCACTTTATTTTCCATCAATCCGTGAGTAAAGAGGAAATCTGAAGATTCGAACTCAAACTGCGTCCTATTAATATGAAACTTGGGGCGCAGTTTTGCTGTAGAGGTAGCATTTACAAGCCAAGTAGGCGTCGTGGTCGTCGCAGTAGCAGCGTTCCCAGAAACACTTCACATTTTCTAAGGGCCTCTCCTTTGTCTTGCGTGTCACATACAACGCGGAGCAAGAGCACATTCATACAAGCAGGAAGCCAAGCAACATTGGTTTATTGACTCGCGGCCGCCCTGCCTTCCTCGTGTGGGAATATCTTTGCGCTCGGTTACGTTCTAAATCCAAATGATTAACAGTCATGCATGCCGTCGCATAACTAAAAGACGCGCCATTCAACAATGTGACACAGAACCTCGCAAACACGACTGATGCTTGTATAACAAGAGAGGAAATACGAGTACAAGCTTCAGATTTTCGCGATATATCTCACAATCGGTACATAAGGATTCATGATAAATAGGGACCCGATTTTTATGTAATATCAAGATGTGAAATATGTACATATTTATGTAAGAAAAATAAGCTGAATATGTACCAAAATATGTAAAATCATGAAAATATTTAATATCAATATCTGGCAGGTATAGGATAGATAAGACTCCCCAGTTGTGATTTCATAGAGCACCCGACTTTTTTACCGCACACTTGACACATTACTATTTTTCCATCTGTAGTGAAAGCTTCGTCCACCGCAATCCATGATTTTCTTTTTGTTGTTAGGTTTGAAGATACAGAGGTCATTTTAGTTAGTTAAAAACAGTAGATAAACTCACTTGCACTTTACACTGTAAGTACTAAAACTAGGGAACTGAGTGAAGTGAATGACACAACAGTACTGCAAGCACTGTTTCGCTTTACTGGATTAGAAGAAAGTAAGAGGAGATGTGGAACACATGCATTTTAGCTGTTCCCTGTAAGAAACAAAGTAGGGAAACATGGGGCAGGACGGGGTAGTTAATGTTTGAATGTTTTTATTTGGTATCAAATAATGTAAATGTATGGGATTTATGACATATATGCTTTTATTACACTGTAAACAAGTAAAAACATATGCACTTCGAGTGAAATCCGGTCATTATAACCTTAAAATAAATTAGTTTTTCGAAATGTGTGTTTTGCCCCGTTCTGCCCCACGTATGGGGCAAAATGGGGTATCTATTTTTTTTTTAACAATTAAATGGCAAAAGTGACAAAAATTATATACTGAAAGTGTGAATACTACAACATTTTACAAGTTTACTTGAGAAAAAGTCATTCGCAAAATACGCAAATGTGCGTGGCATCCTCGTCTTCACTGTCTTAAGTTATGAGGTAGCCTATTGGCAGGAAAAATAACGCACGAAATTTAAGAAAGTTTCGGAATTAAAAGCCAGGTAAGCACTCTATAATATAACATTAAAATAGATTTTCTAAATAAATCTCATTTCTACTTACGTGTGACAAGAGAACACTTTAAAGTTGCAAATGAATGATACAATATGATGCAGCAACCGAACAACATACAACAGATGCAAGGAATGGCAGTAAGTGTTGTGTGATGATATATTTACGTGAGTTGACGAAGTTATAAAAAAAATTCGGTAGATTTCACTGCTTGTTGGGAAGATAGAGGCTATACCCCGTCCTGCCCCATATTCCCCTACCTACTAAAACCTCAAACTGTAAGCATTTACAAATTGTTGTTTGAAAAGTGACACTCCTGTCTCATTCAGAAGGGTAGGATTATCCCAGCCGAGAACCATACTTTCTCATTGCTCGGAAAATCCCATTTCCGTATAGGTATACTAAATTTAAAGTAAAGAGGTCAAGCAATAACCTGAAAAGCTATTTATTTTAATTTTTCAACAACTTTCCGGTTTGTTTCTTTGCAGCTTTTTTTCAAAAGTCGGATACTTTTTTGTGGCTCATGTCAGACTTGACACGGGTTTTCCCTGAAAGGATTAGAAAGAGGGTGGGTAAGGTTGCAAATTTCATAGGAAAGCTTGATAAGACGTGTGCAGAACAATTACAGTTCGAGACAATTCATGTCGTCCTCGTCCCACTCCATCGCATGAAGGCAACGCTACATTCTGAGTGATTTTTACAATACAAAGTAGTTGTATGAGAAAGGTTGCCTTTTGTTCACTCATATTTACAGTGGGCGGTATGGGGTGAGTGTCTCTATTACTTCCCCAGCAGAAGTTCCCCCCCCCCTTTTAGAGAAGTAAAAATGAATAATACCCTTAAATATGTAGATTTATGTAATACTAAGCCATAATATGTAATATGGGGTAAATATGTAAAAATATGTAGTATCAAATTTTAATATATTAATGGTAATTACAAGATTCGCGAAGATTTATTATTTATATACGCTTAGGTTGGAAGGAATATAATATGTAATTACATAAAAATCCGGTCCCTAATGATAAATAAGGATACATGTGTATGCCCTGCTCTTCCCTATCTATGAAACAGATATCTGTATGAAAACATAAATGCACATTACCAGACGATATTGATAAGTTTAGTCTAACATGCAAAAAGTTAAAAATCTGCATTCATTAAACATAATCACCCTTTAACATCTATGGATGTTATCCTTAGACATTTCGCTAGCCCGCGCTACGAGCGTACTGAACTAGATCCGGCTATCGAATGATTACTTGTACAGGATTCATATCATATCATATCGCAAACACTGGTTTATGAATACAAAAACGTTAGTTCGCTGATCATCCACCGGAAGCCCGCGCTAATAATGTCTATGAATATGGCTCTAAGTCTTTTAAAATAATTGTCTTGGTCTGCAAACCATTTTTCCATAATAAAGAGTGATTCACGAGGATTTACCGTCCCTTACGGAGCTTATTTCCGAAGATATTCTGAGCAAAAAATTTCATACAAACATGTGTACTAATCTCAATATTTTCAGAGTTGCACTAATTTGAAGTTATTACTAAAATAGCCTTTTTCTTTAGTTTTAAGAGTAAAATAATATTACAAATAAAGAATAAACTATTCAGAAGTATCATTTCTTTAATTGGCTAGCGTTTTGAAGCTAAAAATGTGTTGTTAATTGCTTTGTACAGATTTTGTTTTTCAATTTGTAACTAAAAATTACATTATTCTTACCCACTTATCACAAAAATTGTTACAAATCATACGACTTCAGGAATTTGATTCTCTACATCCAAATGTACAGTCTTGAAGGATTTACAAGAGTGGCGTGATTTGTAACAATTGTGATAAATGCGTAAGAAAAATGTAATTTTATAGTTGAAAAATCGAAAAAAATTCTGTACGAAGCAACTGTGGAATTCACAACACATTTTTAGCTTAAGAATACTAGCTAATTACAGAAATAATACTTCTGAATAATTCATTTTTATCTGTAATATTAATTTACTCTTAAAACTAAAGAATAATGGTATTTTTCAAACTACTTCAAATTAGTGTAGCTCCGAAAATATCGAGATTAGGACACATGTTTATATAACTTTTTTGCTCAGAATGTCTTCGGAAATAAGCTCCGTAAGTGACGGTAAATCCTCGTGAATCACCCTGTATACGACTAATTCTTTTGTTGCGTCCAATGCTTTATCTATAGTAATGTTTTATTTGGGAAATCTCAGATCTCGAGTGACATTTATTAGGACTATTTCGTGAACAAAATTAAAATGTAAAGAATATATCCCTAAAATTCGCTCATAAAATGTTAATAATTGTATATTTATGAATACTTAACCTATTCAAACATTGTGAAGTCGAAATAGATGAATAACGGTTACTACAATAAAGAAATTGAATATTATTCAGTTATTCAGTAATGACAATTGAGAAAAGCAAAATACAGGTTTAAAAATGTTAATTACAAACATGTGCTGCGCTGTTCTCTTGTTATTATAACAGAAATACGTTTTCATTATCTCCTGAATTCATAATTTCATTTCACCATTTTATAGTATAATTACAAATAACCTGCTTAATACATTAATTAAATGAACAATTGTTATGAAGGAGTGTCATTTTCTTTAGATACAATGGACATGGACTTAGAAGATGAAGATGTAGATGTGGAAGTAGGATTTCGCATTTTATTTGGTACGAAGGATTCATGCTCATCGATTTACATGGAAACAGTTGGCGACACTGACTAAACAAAAGAACGACCATGCGATAAATTGATAGCGATAAATCTAGCTGCAGAAATTATCGCGATGTTTGACTGTGATTGGTTGGAATTCAAAATTTCATTACACTTCATTGGTCGAAAATGGAATGACGTCGTATAAACGAAACAGTCACAAAATATATCTACATTTAGAAAGTATGTCTGCGAAATGTTCGTAGTTTATCCAACAAATTTCAGAACATAATGACGACACAGCTGACAAGACGACAATACTAGCTTTTATAAGAAAAATTACAATTAATCTGTGATAAAAGAAATTCTGAAGTAAACGTGTAGAAAATGTAACTGTGAAGAAATTGGTAGTAAAAAATTCAGAGTAACATTTGGCTCAACAGTAGATATTAATGAAAAATTAAATTTCCTTGATCTAAGGGTCATGGCTTATATTCCAAATTAATTCCCCCTCTTATTTACAAATATCTCCAATGTTCAGAGTTCTAAACCAAGCTTCAATAAGAACTGCGTATACGGAATGTTATTCCACTTATCCTACATGTAACAGGCAGTCACTTGGGTCAAAGAAGGTGACGTCACTTATTGGATTTGTACGCCAATCAAGGAGAGCAAATGGACTGAAAACCAAAAGAATAAAATCACGTTTCTTTCTTTGTAAAGTAAACCATGAAGACGTGACTAGGACAGACAGTAAACTTCACGAGCAGAATGTGAAATCACGTAATAACAAACTCAAACGAAAAAGCGGAGCATGCTTGAAGGCTAAAGTGAAAGTAACATTTTCGAACCATATCAAAAATATTTACGTCATATGCACACAGCCATACGCATTCCACCGGTCATTAATACAGTATAAGCAGCAATAAAATCACCTTATCACCAAAACGCTAATTCATTATTACAACTACTGGGCTATTCAGGCATCATGATAGGTGGTAATAATAATAATAATAATAATAATAATAATTATTATTATTATTATTATAATAATAATAATATCAATAATAATGGTTTTATTTAACCTGGCGGGGTTAAGGCCGTAAGGCCTTCTCTTACACTCAACCAGGATTAAAACTTGCTTACGTAAGTAGATGAACAACAATTGGATCGGAATTATGTAATTACATACTGATACGATTTAGGTAATAATGAGATCAAAAGAAATAGTTACATAAAAATTTACCTTATAAAATAAAAATAAACATAGTGGAATATAAAGAGTGCGGCAAAACATCCTCCCTAACTTAAAGTTTACATAAAAAACATATGGATCAAAATAAGGAAACTTTATTAATATGAATGGTATCTTAACAGTGGGAATTTTTCACTTATCTTAATAATGTGTCTCTCAAGTGGTGTTCAATGCATTGTTGAATGCGATTTCGGAAATTCTGCATCATTCTAACTAGCATTTCCTGAGGAATAGGACGAATTTCTTCCTGTAGTGCATTTCTTAGGTCTGAAAACCTCAGCCTTAAGTTGCCCCCATAGAAAAAAATCGCAGGGTGCAACGTCTGGTGATCGTGCTGGTCAGCGGACGTCGCCACGTGAAGAAATTAAGCGTCCGGGAAACATCTGAGCAGCGACAACGGAATTACCACTTACCAGAAACGATACCACAGCGTAAGCACGTTCTTCACCCGTCCACGGCATAGTTGAAATTCGTTACAGATTACAGTTTGCA
The DNA here is from genome assembly GCF_040183065.1 of Periplaneta americana. Classification (NCBI taxonomy): domain Eukaryota; kingdom Metazoa; phylum Arthropoda; class Insecta; order Blattodea; family Blattidae; genus Periplaneta; species Periplaneta americana. The sequence goes on along the minus strand of NC_091120.1, from coordinate 186,905,028 downwards.
CTAAGTGAATGTCAATTCCTTGTATTCAATGTCCTATTCAATTCTTGTTGTTTTGCGCATGACATTTGATATCGCTATGGCAACGCATGTAAACCTAAATTTCCCACTGTTCAGATACAGTTCATATTAATACAGTTTCCTTATTGTGATCCATCTGTTCTTTATTTAAACTTTAAACTAGGGAGGATGTTTTGCCGCACTCTTTATATTAATGTTGTTAGAATCAAATAAGAATCACACAAAAACAGAAGCCGATAATTCAATAAAAAATGTACACAGTAAAAATAAAAATAAACACATTAGAATATATATATATATATATATATATATATATTAGTATTAGATTACAAGTAATTAGGATTCACATACTTAAACCAGAAACCGACAATTGAATAAAAAGTACACAATAAAATAATAGACTAATAATAATAAAAGAAAACACGGTAGGATACATATTGGTGTTAAGTGATAAATAAACACAATTTACATGATTATACGATAAAAATAAGAAACAAACAATAAAAATAAATACAGTGAAATACAATGCATTAAGTATTTGTAACGCGTTAGGTCAGGAAACTCATAATAAGATATTTTTCTAATTCACATTTAAAAGAAATTAAAGTTCGGCAGTTCTTGACTTTAGGCGGCAGAGAATTCCAGTGACTAGAAGTAGCAACAGTGAAAGATGAAGAATAAAGAGATGATGTGTGGAGTGGTATTTCTAGCGTGTTATCACATTGTGACCGAGTATTTCAGTTATGATAACGAGAAAGATTGTGGAATCGGACAATAAGTAAGAGGGAGCAGAGGTGTGCAAAATTCGGTATAAGAGAGAAAGGGAATGTAACTTTCTCCTCTCATTTAACCTGAGCTACGATAATTTATCGAAAGAAGGCGAAATGTGATCGTAGTAGCGGACATTACAAATGAAGCGAACACACGCATTATCAACACGTTGCAGTTTATTGGATAAATCCGCCCTGAGATCACTGAATAAAGCGTCACAATAATCGAAGTGTGGCATAATAAGAGTCTGTACAAGCGTCTGCTTTAATTTAGATAATACAGATTTGTACAGATTAAATTAAAATCATGTCATCTATATCTATACTAATAATAAATCTGTAGCCAAACTTTTTTCTGGTAATTTTCGATTTTCCAAAAATAATTGGTGTTAACATGTATAATTAACCATCCTGAAATCGAAAGTCGCTTTTTTTTTAATTTTTGTTTGTATATCTGTCTGTCTGTGTCACCTTTTTACGCGATAATGGCTGAACTGATTTATATGAAAATTGGAATATAAGTTAAGTTCGTTGTAACTTATATTTTAGGCTATATGGCATTCAAAATACTTTATTTAAAAGGGGGGGGGGTTATAAGGGGGCTTGAATTAAATAAATCGAAATATCTCCCTTATTATTAATTTTCGTGAAAAATGTTACATAAAAAAACCTTTTTTACAAATTATTTCCGATAAGTTTTATTCTATGCAAAATTTTGATAGGACTGATATTTATTGAGATAAATGAGTTTTAAAATTTATATAACGCCATCTAAGGCGCTGTAATGAAATAAAAAACAAATGACTTCGTCTATAAGGGGCCTTGGACAACAAAAAACACACAGAGAATGTTTCTGTGTTTGTATGAAGTAATATCGATTAAAGGATATACAAGACTATTAAAATAACAATACACTACATTTTCACCGCCGCCTCAGATTATAGCGTTGTTGTTCCTGCAATAACTCCTATGTGCAAAATATAAAATTTTTGAGTAGGAACAAAAAACACATTTATTCATTCCATGGCAATGGTACATAGGAGATCGTGAATTCTTACATTTTCGAAAGAAAGAAATATAATTACATATCACTATATGTGCTGTATCACTATTTAAGTTATCTGAAGGGTTCAGAACCATAGTGGGCCAAGCGCCATTTACTGAAGACGTAGAAAACAATGGTTAAAATTAAATTATTACTATAATTCAATGGAAACACATAGCAAGTAATATAAAGTATACACAATAAATCTAAATGATGTCAATCTTCATTAAACTATGGTTGCATGTAATAACAATTAAGAAACATGTTAAAGGAATTGTCATTGCACCAAATGAGTGATCTCTGGACCAAAATGATCGCATGTTAATGTTTTTAAATACAATTTAAATTAACATATTAAACGATTTATCCTTCTATCAATCAGGAATGTTCCCTGGATCAAATTTCTAACTTTAATTATGTAATTACTTTATATTTATTTCTAACGGGTGCAGCAGAGTGCACGGGTACGGCTAGTTTTAAAATAAAAATCCAAAGTATAATAACAAGTGAAGTGTGGTTTCACATTTAGTCTGAAAAAGTATTCCAGTACCGTACAACAGCGTACATGACACTGAAATAGGTCACCAATATAGACATAACATACTTCAGCTGGAAGCCAATTTTCCGGGGGCTTCCGGGTATGCAGTCCCCAGCATGGGAGGAGATACACGCCCCAAGCTTGAGAGACACGCCTGTGGTCACACCGTTAGCTTCAATCGCACACAAAATTCCTAACATGGTGGTGATGATTACGATGGTCTGGAATAGAGTCCTGATGCCACTTGACCTACAAAGCCAAACTGTCGCGCCTACGAAAAGAAAATGTGCCTGTGAATCTAAGAACTTCTTTCCGCTGGAGTTAGCTCGTAATTTGATGAAACGAGAATTCTGATAACTTGTAACATGCAATTTTACACAATGGGACCCAGGATGCTCGTTGAGGAAAGCAGCACTTGGATCCCATGTGACCGCACAGAGTTCTAGACGCTGCTTGTATCTATGGTCTACTCCACCGCTAGTGACTGACTTTAATACTATCACAACTTCCTGGGTCTTCGTAAATTGCTACATTCCTTCGCTTCCTCAAGGCTTTAAAGACTTGCATAGTACGGCCTTCTTCTACTAAACAGAGAGCTTCGAGTTTCTATGTTCTTCACCTAAAACTGTCTGGAATTGGTGATAAGTAGAGACGGGTATAATATCAAATGTCATATTCTAAGCCAGTGGTTCCCAACCATCCGAGCGTCGCGGACCCCTTGAAGCTAACATTTCATTTTGGTGGACCTCCAAAATGTTTTTGTATAATGTAGGCTATTACACTTTTACTACGTCATACTACTTTTGACAAATAAAACGGTACGAAAGGACGTCTTTCAACCAACCATGGCTGTTTATCGCACAATTTTATCGCTTCCCTAGCATTTGTTTCTTTGTTTGCCAACATTTCAAACTGCAAATTCTTTACTGTACTATAAAACATGCTTTGCGATCGTAATTTTTTTCCCGCATAGATAGTCTACTGAAAATGGCGGCTCCGTTCAAACATTTTGGTTGAAGATAACATTAGTGAAATAGAATTTGCATATTTTCACTCTGTAATGAAATATGGATTAATATTCTGGGGTAACTCGTCTGAAGCTAAACACGTTTTTGTTTTACAAAAGAAAGCTATAAGAATAATGGCCGGTGTGCATAAAAGGACATCATGTAAAAATATTTTCCGAAACTTAGAAATCTTGACTTTACCTTGTGAATACATTCTTTCCCTAATAATGCTGTATATTAAGAACCAAGATAAATTCAGTACTAATCCAGACATTCATCATTTTAATACAAGGCATAAATCAGGTCTTCATCTACCCTCTGTTAGTCTAAGCTGTTTTAAAAAAGGAGTTCGCTATTCATGTATAACAGTCTTCAATGCACTGCCTAATTATCTTAAAGATTTGAAGAACCACGAGAAAATGTTCAGAAAAGAATTAACCAAATTTATACATACTCATACCTTCTACACAATTGATGAATTGTTTATGCTTGTGAATTGAATTATTCTACTGAAATGACATGTACAATTTTATATAGCTCAACTAAAATATGTTTTTATATTGACTTCATCTGTTTACTATGCATTGTATATTTTTGTCTAGCATTGAATGGTAGTCTGTATAGCTCAATTGATGAATTGTATATGCTGTAAATTGTATAGTAGTCTGTATAGCTCAACTGATGAATTGTTTATGACTATAAATTGAATTAATCTACTTGATATTAATTGCAAAAATTTGAATAGCTTAATGAAAGTATGCTACTTTGTATTGTATATATTTCTATAGCTTTGGCCGATGAATTGTATATGCTTTAAATTGAATAGTAATCTATATAGCTCTATTGATAAATTGTTAGTGTTTGTAATTTGAAGTAGTTTGCATGATATGTATTATCAATTTCTGTATATCACAACTGGTGGAATTGTTTATGCCTTAAATTTAATTAACTTACTTGTTTTGTATTATATTATATAGCTCAACTGATGAATCATCGTTTGCGTTTGTAAATTTAATAATCTGATTGGCTATGTATTGTATACTTTTAGTAGAGCCATCGATGCAGCTCAGTCGGCAGACTCGCTGGGCTGCTGATCCAGAGCTGCGTTCGGGCTTGGATTGGATTCCACCTTTGGTCTTCGGTTTCTTCCGAGGTTTTCCACAGCCGTGGGACTGAAGCCGGATGGTCTATGGCGAGTCCTTGGCATCAACCTCTTTGATTTGATTACCCCCCTTTGATTTGATTACCTGGTTGGGGTTTTTCCGAGGTTTCCCCCAACCAAAAGGCAAATGCCGGGTAATATTTTGGCGAATCCTCGGACCTCACCTCATCTCGCTACATCTCGCCAAAATGTAAAAAACTGCACAAAATTGTAAAAATTGTAGAAAATTACTAAATTGTAAAACTATAAAAATTTGTAAAAATTGTAATTGTAATATTGTAAAATTTTGACTTGTTCCATATCTTAAAGCTTCATTGCTCATGTAAGATTTATGGAATGAATGAATGAATGAATGAATGAATTAATTAATTAATTAATTAATATCTATTTTATAGTATTAGAGTACTTTATTTCTTCTAATCTTTGCATACTTTCTCCTGTTTTTATCACCTTCCTACCATTTGTTTCTTTGTCTGCCAATATTTCAAACTGCAAATTCTTTACGGTACCGTAAAATGGGGTAACTTTGCATTATTTTCTAGTTAAAAATGTGTTTTCAGTCTGTATGTAGTCTTTAAGGGCCATATTCATAGACATTCTTAGCGCTGGCTTCCGGTGGATGATCAGCGAACTAACGTTTTTCGTATTCATAAACCAGTGTTAGCGATATGATATGAATCCTGTACAAGAAATCAGTCGATAGCCGGGGCTAGTTTAGCACGCTCGTAGCGCGGTCTAGCGAAATGTCTATGCATAGCACCCTAAATATCTAATTTTGAGATGGGTATTTATTTTATACGCTCTAGGGGCATGCGGGAATGTATTTAGCTAGTCATATCTTCGAAAATAAATGTCTTTTGAAATTTATAATCTGCCGGAAATTGGTGAAAAGTTACCCATAGTGAGGGATTACTTTCCACCGCCAGAGTTTTAAGAGGGGTAGTGCAAAGTTTGCCACTGCTGGTGTTACATTGCACCATACACGTGTTAAAAAATGAAATGTACTGTATAAGGAACAGAAAAAATGGAAACACAGATTTAAAAACTGTTATAAATAGTAACACGGACAAAACTTTTTTGAAAAAACTACACAAAATTTCAGTGTAAGTGCTCACATTCTTCTAAAATGTTGTTTCAAAAATATTTTCAGTTCTTCCGAATAATAAGTCGAGGCAACAGCACGTGAATAACTGTAAAAAAAATTATACGTATTATTTTGTGTCAAGCTCTGGAATGGAATATAAGCAAGCCCTTTCTTGAAGTCTCCAATTACATCCTCCCATTCATATTCCATAATATTCTCCTTTTCAGGTCATTTGCATTTGTATCCTTCTCAGCATTTTCCTTTGGCATATTTGCAGATTGTTACCAAGTTTGGCAGTGAGAGACCATGTATGACTTTAATATGTAATAAAAAGAAAAACAAATTCAAGTAATTTAGCTGTAATACAAAATGTGAATTATAGTATGAGTTTTTAAACTTCATGGAAGGTCCTCAAATCAAAATAATTCAATTTAAATTTAAAAAAAAATCTCGTTTGTGTTATTGTGCAAAGCAACCCCAATTTAGCCTCAAATTCATCTTGATTAGAAAATTATTCTGTAACACCATTTGCCAACAAAACAGCTGCACAAACGAAACTAGAATGCATGAATAATGAACAGATACATGTATAACTTATCTTGAGATTGTGCACACCATCTGTGATGAAAGGTAATTAATTTGATCTATATTCAATCAAATTATGCACACATTTTGTTGTTAAGGTATAGAAATACCATAAATAAATTCTATGACCACGAACAGTGGAAAAATACTGTACACATATACCATCTATTTGTGGAAGTGTTGAACAGATAAATTTGGTTCGGTTCACGTAAACACCCCTAGACCTATATAAAAAGTTTTTCATAGATGGTGCAAAGTTACCTCTGCAGGTACAAAGTTATCCCATGTTACGGTACTATAAAACATGCTTTTCGATCGTCATTTGTTTACAGCATAGACAGTCCATTGAAAATGGCGGCTCCGTTCAAACGTTTTGATGATGCAAACATTCAGTGAGTCAATTAATATTTTATGCTCGACCATGCCGAAATGTACTAATTATACACCTGGTAGCAGACCTTTAATGCATGTCATTAAAGTACACCTACTCATTAAAGTTCATGTCTTTCAGCCAATGACGACTCAGGTTACAACTGTTCAGCCAATGACAGGTCAGCTTTCTACCGTTATAAAACCGCAAGTATCGATTATTCTCGGATATGCAATCGAAAGAGAATTAGCGAAAAGTCACAGAGGCTGGAAATCCAATACTGTCGCAGAAGGTTATGTTCTGTTACTATAATAATTAGCGTTAATTGTAAATAATATTCAAATAATTTCAATTTGTCATGTCGTTTTTCAATGTCTAATTTTATTTTAATGTTATCTCTGTAGGTTCTTATGGCCTAGCAAGATCAATGTGGACATCTGTTCCTCGGAAAAAATCAATACTTTCGCGTCTGCGCACATCTCACAACATACGGGACATTGCTCCAGGTCAGATACAATAAAATTAATAATATCAAGTTAGAAATATGGTCGAGCATAATAAGTCGTATGAGACTCGCCTATAATGATAATTAAGAAGCTCGTATGAAAATTATGAAACTCGCTTGCGCTCGTTTCATAAATATCCATACTCACGTCTTAATTACCTTCATTATAGGCTCGTTGCATAATGTACTATTATTGTATTAGAGTAGGTACTTTATTTATTCTAATCTTTATATACTTTCTTCTAATCGTCTTAGTCAATTGATTTTCTCTAGATAAATCTGAAATCTTATCCTGTTCCACTCGCAGATTTATCGATAAAATCAAAACCTGTAGTAAGATTACTGTTGATATCATGTACCACTCATTAAACATTTGCATAATTTAGCGAATTAAACATCCTTAATAAATTCACAGCGACGTTAAATTTCATTTTTAGCTTCTGAATATAATCTGACAAGGCATAAATACAGCATTATTTTACGTTGTATTATCATGTTTTTGCTGTTAAAAATTAAACCCGTTTTTTAGACTTACCATAAGGGTACTGGTGGAATCAACATCTTTATCGAAATTTACAGATAGCTACAGCATGTGACTAGAATAATAAACGTCATGTTTGTAGGCGAGGTTAGCAGAATGTACTGGTATACGAATGATCAGCAATCGGTGTATTGTTTCTTTCTGTTCTCATTCTTCACTTCTCGCAGCATCTACCATCTGAGCAAAGTATTCGAGATACGAGGTCTGTCTAAAAAGTATCCGACCTTAAATTTTCCCGCGCGAAGTAGTGATTCTAAGGCGGCGCCAATGTGCACGGTGGAAGGAGGAACCGTAATGCACATGCTTGAATTTTTTCACCACATTCGCTTGTGCCAGTCACTGGCTGGTGGTCGCCAAGTAAGGTGCTGTTCTAAGTGTTTGTCGGATTTAGTTTTCTCGCAAGATGACTGAACGAATTGAGCAAAGATACTGCATCAAATTTTGTCAAAAGCTTGGTGATTCTCAAAGTCAAAGAATTCGTAAGATTCAGCAGGTGTTTGGGGAAGATGCGATGGGTGTAACACAAATTAAAGAGTGGTTCAACCGATTCAAAGATGGCCGCACATCAGCGGAGAGTGAGCAGCGTTGTGGCAGGCCCCAAACTGCTCGGAGTGCAACTGTTGTTGAGAGGGTGCGAAATTTGGTGATGGCAGATCGTCGTTTGAGCGTGCGGGAGATTGCCGAAGAGGTTGGAGTGAGTAAAGATTCGGCACATGCAATTTTGCGTGATGATTTGAACATGAACCGAGTGGCTGCGAAATTCGTGCCCAAGTTGTTGTCCCCGGAACAAAAAGACCTCCGTCGTGACGTTGCACAGGACCTTCTGGACACCGCCAACACTGATCCTGGGTTTCTGAACACCGTAATAACTGGAGATGAGTCATGGGTGTACGGGTACGACCCAGAAACAAAAAGACAGTCGTCGCAATGGAAGCATCCCGAGTCTCCAAGACCGAAGAAAGTGCGGCAGGTGCGAAGCAAAATCAAGGTGATGCTGACTGTTTTCTTTGATGTCCGTGGAATTGTGCATCACGAATACGCATCGGAAGGACAAACGGTGACAAAGGAGTACTATCACGATGTTCTCCGGCGACTCCGTGATTCAGTTCGGCGCGAAAGACCAGACATGTGGACGGGGAACAACTGGCACTTGCATCACGACAACGCCCCCGCACATTCATCCCAATTGATCCACACTTTCTTGGCCAAACATGGAATTACAACCGTTCGCCAACCTCCCTACTCTCCAGAAATGGCTCCTTGCGACTTCTGGTTGTTTCCAAAATTGAAGACACCACTGAAAGGATCCCGTTTTGAGAGTAGAGAAGAGATAATGCGGAACGCGACGACGGAGCTGAACACCATTCCAAAAGAAGACTTCCAGAGGTGTTTCCGGCAGTGGAAGGATCGGTGGGCTAAGTGTGTGCAAGCACAAGGGGCCTACTTTGAAGGGGATTATGGTCACAACCCCGTCAGGTATTTGAAATATTTTTTCTGGCTAAAGGTCGGATACTTTTTAGACAGGCCTCGTATATCTCGAGAACTCTCAGGAATCGAATAATTCTTGTTTTTTATTCGAATATCCCATCATAATTAGAACCAACAAGTGTCTTCAACGCATACTAAAGCCGTATATACCACTATAGCATGGAAAATATTGGAAATATTAAAAGGGATTGTACAGAAGTTATCATGCAGTCAGGATTAGCTGAGTGGCAATGGCTACATGAATTAGTTACAAATATAGGCGTATAAATGACCAGAACGGATTTATTAATTACATTATAGAAAACCATTAACACTGTTGCTAATTAGTAGTCGATTCGCAGCATCCCCTATTATAGTAACGTAATTACCGTTATGAATATTGGTAATTTAATACAGCTCCGTCATTATTTCGCCATCGCACATGTGTGGCCCGTACAGCGCTCCGGAGTACAAAAACCTATATTGGATCAAAACCTTGGAAAAAATGTTTCCTTCACGCCCCAATGAGCAGTCATCCGTACATCTAGGCAGCCAGCGAGGCGCGCCTCTACACTTTGTGAATTATTGAGGTATGTCATCATCGGCCACGAGACGCATCATTGGTGATGCATGCAACGAAACGCCGTTCGTTGCCAGAAACGTGATGGAGTGGGGCCGTTGCAATAGTACACATTCGCATTTTACAGTCGGCACAAAGCGTTAGCCGCACCTGTCTGCCGAACACGCTGTATAATATGAGTTACTAGATATGCAAAATAAACGGTCTCAAGCAACTGGCACTTTTTCTTTATACAGCTGACGGAAAGTCAGCGAAATCGAAAGGTGAAACAGAAGTTTAATATGATGTACAGAAATTTTTCTTGTAAAGGGTGCGTCAGAAAGAACGGATGGATTTCAAACTATCGATACGCAACGAGGAGAGAGATATAGTGAGGGGGACCACGACTGTTGGGTCAGCCATAGAATGCAGTTTCAGTTGAGAACATGGTGTTGGTCTGGTGTACAACGTGCTTTCATCGTAGAGACATTTTTGAAAAATGAAGAGTCTGTGATCGCCACTCAGGACTCATTTCGACATCGGATGTCACGCTAGGATTCCAACTCGGAATACAATTTTGCGGTGGGTGGCTTCATTTCGTATCACAGGTTCAACATTAAAGAAGAAATCACCTGGACGAAATTCTATTGCACTGAGATTGTCCGAGGCTACGGTAAGATCTCGCGCCCTGCGACTTCTTTCTTTAGGACCATTTGAAGGCGTAAGTTTGTAAACATCGATCACATACACTGGACGAACTGAAGACAGCGATTCGTGAAGAAATCGTGGCGATTGCACCAGCTATGACTGTGAAAGTGATGGCGAACATCAGAAAACGCCTCGATGCCTGTATTGAAAGCCAAGGACATCATATGGATAATGTTGTTTTCCATAAATAAACTGCATGTATTGGTGAATATGTTGATAACAATAAATTTTTGATTTGATGAATCTTTACAATTTTCTTGCCATGTGAAATCCATCCGTTCTTTCTGACGCATCCTGTATTTGATATCATTCAGTCAATACAGTGCTCCATACATACTTACTTACAAATGGCTTTTAGAAAACCCAGAGGTTCATTGCCGCCCTCACACAAGCCCTCATGGGTTCCTATCCTAAGCAAGATTAATCCAGTCTCTAGCACATGCATGTCAAAACCCTGCACATTGTGCAGTCGCGCACATTGTGCAACTGTCTCTGTGCGATGTGCAGTCTCTATTTCCCTACCTAGAGGGAGTAAATCGCCTTGGAGGGGAACGCGACAGGGCTATACAATACCTGCGGCAGCTTTTGTTTCAGTAACACAGTTTTAGTACGAGTGCCGATTTGGCTGTGTTTGTGAATGAGTTATCTATACTAATAATAACTCTGTAGCCGAAATTTTTCTGGTAATTTTCGATTTTCCAAAAATAATTGGTCCTAACATATATAATTAACCACCCTGAAACCGAAAATCGCTTTTATGAAATTTTTGTTTGTATGTCTGTCTGTCTGTATGTTTGTTACCTTTTCACGCGATAATGGATGAACGGATTTCGATGAAAATTGGAATATAAATTAAGTTCGTTGTAACTTAGATTTTAGGCTATGTGGCATTCAAAATACATTATTTAAAAGGGGGGTTATAAGGGGGCCTGAATTAAATAAATCGAAATATCTCGCGTATTATTGATTTTTGTGAAAAATGTTACATAACAAAAGTTTCTTTAAAAATAATTGCGATAAGTTTTATTCCTTGAAAAATTTTGATAGGACTGTTATTTAATGAGATAAATGAGTTTTAAAATTAAAATAACTGTCATCTAAGACAGTATAATGAAATAAAAAACAAATGACTTCGTATATAAGGGGCCTTGGAAAGCAAAAATCGAAAGCTATGAAAGATAGGCTACAGAGAATGTTTCTGTGTTTGTATGAAGTAATATCGCAAGCTAAATTAACCGATTTGTATAATTAATTATTATTTCACCATTGGAAAGTGTAGTTTCTCTAGATGGACATAATGCTATAATGTTATTACAGTAACTTCTAATATAATATAATATAATATAATATAATATAATATAATATAATATAATATAATATAATATAATATAATATAATATAATATAATTTAAGTTATTTGAAGGGTTCAGAACCATAGTGGGCCAAACGCCATTTACTGAATACGTAGAAAAGAAGGGTTAAAATTAGATTACCATAATTCAATGGAAACTTATAGCAAGCAAAATAAAGTATATACATTAAATCTAAATGATGTCAATGTTCATTAAACTATGGTTGCATGCAATTAAGAAAAATGTTAAAGGAATTGTCATTGCACCAAATGAGTGGTCTCTGGACCGAAATGATCGCATTTTAATTATTTAAACACAATTTAAATTAAGTAATATATTAAACGATTTATCCTTCTATAAAACACGAATGTTCCCTGGATCAAATGACCTATTTTAATTATGTAATTACTTTATATTTATTTCTAACGGGTGCAGCGGAGCGCACGGGTACGGCTAGTGATAAATAAAGTGAGGAGTTCACAGATAACGGAGAAGAGAAATTACGAATCATATAACATAATTGTTAGAATGTTCTCAGCCAACAATAATAATTATTTTAAAATGAAAGGCTTTCATCAGCCCATGTCGAGGTAATAGTGTTGTGAGGCGACAATTTAGATCAGATTAGTAAAGTTCTCAAAATATATTGCCAGCGCTTAATTCTTTATCAGTACTCTCACGGCAAAACGTACTTGACAATGGCGTTCTTTTGGAGTCTGTACTAACACAGCCATCAAAGGTTAGACGACTTACGACTTTCATTTCATAAACTGGTAAGTGATGAGAATATAGTGAGGAATACATGTGAGGCTCTTGAGGTTGTAAGGAGAGAAGAAAACAACTATTTGCAAGGCGGAAAAATTTTCTGGAAAAATATATAATGGCAAATGTTCCATCTCACGTCACAATATTAATTCAATATACTTATATTAATAAATCTTTAAATCTGACATAAAGAGAATATCGTCGCTTCACAGCTTGTGAACTACACTTTTAATTTCTTTGAGTAACGCTCCCAACTTTTCGATAGGCCTACTTGCTCTCAACGTTTTCAAATAAACTATATGTGAATTTAAATTCTAAGCTTAATTTATATTTATTAATATTAATTTATATTGACATACAGCAAAGAAATGATTTCAGTTTAAAAAGTTCACAATGTCCTACTGCATGTAATTAATTGGGAGTATAATATTTTCTTCAACATTTGTGCACCAATGGTCACAGTAAATAATAATGCTTGACGAACAATGAAAGAGTAGGGTGTATTACTTTAAAATAATTAGTACCTACTACGTAAAATGAAATACTTGTTCGTTTCTTGTTGTTTCGAAATTACTGCAATATTTTTTTTCTTCAAATACTTGCTAAAAATCATATTAATAAATTATGCTTTACAAACCACTACTTTGTGAAGTATAACTGAGTAAGCCTAAAGTATCTTGTATTACAATTGTCAAATATACTAACACTTCTTGACCTTAGCAAAGCTTTCAACTCTGTAAATTTCGACCTGCTCACCCATAAATTGAGAAATCTGCATTTGTCAGAGACTGCTGTGAGTTGGTTCGAATCCTACTTACGGGAAAGACAACAATGTGTTGTATCCGGGAATCGAAGCTCTTCCTGGTTTAACATAACATCAGGTATACCACAGGGTTCGGTACTCGGACCATTGTTGTTCACGATATATGTCAGTGATATTACATCTCATGTAAGGCATTGTAACTATCACTTGTATGCTGACGACCTTCAATGCTACATCTCTTCCCGCTCAGATCGAATAAATGACGCTATAGATAAATTGAACAAAGACATTGACTCGATTGTGACATGGACAAAGAAATTCCATCTTAATATCAATCCTGGAAAGACACAAGCAATCATATTAGGACACAAACGGCAAATCGACGCTGTAAAGCACCTCGACATTTCCCCCGTTAAAGTAAGTACAGTGCATATCCCTTTCAGTTCTTCGGTAAAAAATCTTGGCATTCACATGGATAATAATCTCAACTGGGACATGCAAATCACAGAAACCTGCAGAAAAGTATATTCTATTATTCATGTGCTAAAAAGGATAAATGTTCATCTTCCCTCTTGCTTAAAAAAGTCCCTTGTGCAGACCCTTGTATTTCCCTATTTTGACTATGCTGACATTTTACTGACTGACCTTTCCAGCGACAACAAAACGAAACTTCAACGTGCTCATAATTTGTGTGTACGTTTTGTAAGCAATGTTCGTAAATATGATCATATTACCCCATCCCTGGAAGCAATAGGTTGGCTTAAACTAGATAAGAAAAGAAATTTACATTCACTTCTCTTTCTCTTCGAAATCTTGAACTCTTCTATTCCTTCGTACCTGTCGTCTCGCTTCACTTACCTTTCTTCCCACCACAATCTGAACACACGCTCTCGCCATGAAACAATACTAACAATACCATCCCATCGCACATCCTCATACTCATCCTCTTTCACAATAGCCCTGCCAAGACTCTGGAATTCGTTACCTGCTAGCATCAGGGACTGTCGAAATAAAATTCAATTCAAACGCAAACTTACTAGGCACTTGGTCAGTAATTGAGACTCGTTCAGACATGGTTTCTTGTAAATAGTTCTTTTAATCTACCACAAAATATCTCAATATCCGGTAATTTCATCACTATAGAATTTTGTTATTGTAGGTTTAATTTGTAATTTAGTAAATACAAAAATATTCTTTGTTCTTAACTTCTATGATAAAATGTCTAGCTTTCATTAATCAGGTATTCTTGTCGTACTTTAATTTTTATTGTAATTGTAATTGTAAATTTAATATTAATTGTAATCTTATTGTTCATGTTATAGTTGTAATCCCCTGGTAGAGGGGCAGAGAAGGCCTGACGGCCTTATCTCTACCAGGTTAAATAAATAAATCTAATCTAATCTAATCTAATATAGGCACTGATAATAACTGTGTTTTTTTCGTTCTGCTAACTATGTTTATAATGTCCAAATGCCTATTTAATCCAACTCTAGAAGCGCAGAACAGATTATTGTACACCCCTCCAGCTAAGAACGGGTAAGAGCAACGCTTGATTGATGCAACCTGCACAGACCGGCGATCCGCGCACATAACTGCACATTTAGAGTCTGATTTCTGACATGCCTGCTCTAGCATCATATCCCACCTCCCTCAAATCCATTTTAATATTATCCTCTGTTTGGGGTACTTAGATGACCTTACATTTTCAAAGACTATGTATACTTACAATATGTCTCGTGACCAGAATATTGTACGAAATGGAAATATAAAAATTGGAGATTTATCCTTCGAAGAGGTGGAAAAATTCAAATATCTTGGAGCAACAGTAACAAATATAAATGACACTCGGGAGGAAATTAAACGCAGAATAAATATGGGAAATGCGTGTTATTATTCGGTTGAGAAGCTCTTATCATCCAGTCTGCTGTCCAAAAATCTGAAAGTTAGAATTTATAAAACAGTTATATTACCGGTTCTTCTGTATGGTTGTGAAACTTGGACTCTCACTCTGAGAGAGGAACATAGGTTCAGGGTGTTTGAGAATAAGGTGCTTAGGAAAATATTTGGGGCTAAGCGGGATGAAGTTACAGGAGAATGGAGAAAGTTACACAACACAGAACTGCACGCATTGTATTCTTCACCTGACATAATTAGGAACATTAAATCCAGACGTTTGAGATGGGCAGGGCATGTAGCACGTATGGGCGAATCCAGAAATGCATATAGAGTGTTAGTTGGGAGACCGGAGGGAAAAAGACCTTTAGGGAGGCCGAGACGTAGATGGGAGGATAATATTAAAATGGATTTGAGGGAGGTGGGGTATGATGATAGAGACTGGATTAATCTTGCACAGGATAGAGACCGCTGGCGGGCTTATGTGAGGGCGGCAATGAACCTTCGGGTTCCTTAAAAGCCATTTGTAAGTAAGTAAGTAATGTATACTTACAAACTACTGATGTGGTCTCTACTGAACTGAAATGTGTGGCACTTACGCTATTTCTAGCTCTACATCCTAATCTTAACAGGAAGCGTCTACACCGTAAAGTTTTTGTTAGATTTCTTTATCAACACAGTGAAACTGCAGTCGAGTGGCCAAAAGTAATTTCTTATAAACACAAATGTAAAACAGCAACGAATGAACAAGAACATATTGGAGAAGAAGACGATGTTAAACTGCAATAGCCGTGAGTTCATGCATCTTTTATTTGGCCAAAGCTGAAACAAACGAAACGTTCGTTTCTCGCTAGATGACGAGATTATGAGTATTACCAACATTGAAAATTAATAGTTACGGAACCCCATCGAAAATCCCACACCGTAGCGTCGTAGTCTAAAGCATCAGGAATGAACTCGCTTTCAAGAATGCGAGCTGGTTCGAGTCCTTATGAGCAAGAAATTTTCTAATGCAATTTCGGCCAGTGTATGGGACCGGTGGCCACTCAGCATCGTGAACTTGGAGAGATACGCTAGGTAACGAAATCCGGTTTCGAAAACCAGCTATAACATCTGGGGGGTCATCTCACCGACCACACAATATCCCCTTAATGGTTGGATAATCGTTCACCTCTGCTGAAGCATGTGTACGTGAGGCCTTGACCCTTCGTGAATTCTCGCGCCACGAATTTAAACAGCAACGAAACGTTATTAGGCACAATGAAAAGTCAATAACTGACTTCAATCTAAATAAACAGTTAAAATGACATGTAGAAATAAAAATGATTGCAAAAAAATAATTTTCAAAGAAAACACTACGCCGGCCACTTACTGCTACAACAGTCTAGTATATACAGTCACGAAGTTCAATACGTAGTAAATATGAATTCATAGGTAGTTGCTAACCACTAGGATCGCTAATTTCGCCTCATTACAGACAATGCGAAATAGTACCGGCACAGTCTATTGTTCCTAGCAACCTCACAACTCAAGCTTCGTGACTGTACATACTAGACTGTGCTGCTATTTTGAACCAAATAGTGTGCATTACAGAGGTTTCCAATCCGCGGTCCGTTGGCCTATTTTAAGAGGCCCGAGTGTGTTTGTGTGTCTGTAAATTTCGTATTGTCCAAGTGTATCGAGTTTTTTTTTTTTTTTTTGGTTCAATGTGTAGTATTTTCATATCAATTTCTATGTCACTATAGTTGTGTCATTTAGTTATGGCTGTGATATGTTCCTTGTAACATGTTTGAAAAGATTTTCCAGTTTCCCCAATGTAGAAGTCATTACAACTACTGCATGTTAGTTTGTGTTCACCTGTAAGGGTCTATTTGTAGATACAGAATTAGTTATGGCTGTGATATATTCCTTGTAACATGTTTGAAAAGATTTTCCAGTTTGTCCAATGTAGAAGTCATTAAAGTCCTTACAACTACTGCATGTTAGTTTGTATTCACTTGTAAGGGTCTATTTGAAGATAGAGAATTAAAAAATGGGCCGAGTCTTGGTGGCATTCCCCCTCTATGTGGACAACAAGCTTCGCAAGACTGTTCACAAGTAGCATACATTTGTTTACTGCACATGCGCAATGCGTCGTATCTGGAACTTAGTAAAATTAGATGGCCCAAATTGTGTTTCTGGGTCTGTACTGGAAGTTGCAGACTTTCAAAATGATTAAACATTAAAAGACAAGTTCTTAGGATCATCGCTTGTTGATTTGTATTCAATGTACTTTTTTTTTAATCTTGACGTATGAAAAAATGCATCGTTCATGCTTCCCACATTTGGTAGCACTTATTTGTATGAACAACTGTTCAGTCGAGTGAAGTATGTGAAATCAAGAATAAGAACAAGAATCACGGATGCGCACTTCTGCTAATCACAACAACCGATATAAAACCGGGCATAGATAAATTAGTACGGCAAAAAGAATGTCAAATTTCACATTAGTAGACTGCATTAAAACAGTTGTCGAATTTTGGCTATGATTCCCAGTGTTTTTGTATCAGTTGTTCTTTGTACATAAACCAGCTGGGAACACCCAGCATTGACCGGGTTTTCATTTTTATTTCTATTTTTAATTAAACTGATTGTTAGACTTTTCGGAAATCTCGGTAACTGAACTATAGACAACCTCGTTCATGAAGATGAATCTTTACATACGTCACTTACATGAAATAATTAATGCCTACCAGGATTAACTCAATTTAAAACAGCTGTAGATCAGGCACCGAGAACAAAACATTGCATCACGAGACTTGCGTTTAACTGTTTTTTAATTCAATTATATATTTTTGTTTATTTATTTAATCTGGTGTAGTTAAGACCACTAGACCATCTCTTCTACATCACCAGAAATAAAATAAAATGATAGAAAAATCGAACTATAAACAAAGTAAAACCAACGAAAATATATACAGGCTACAGTCACACGAACTTTAAATGAGTCAGCATTGTCTTGAAGTTCAGCAAAACAAAAACACCCCTTGGTCCCTATGCACCCACATAGCGTTGACCCAGTGTTCTACAGATCTTACATTTTCATCTCTGGTGGTCAATGACTGTTAAATTTCAAGTGCCTTATTCTGTATTATTCGTGAGCGTTGGAGTATTAAAAAGCATTACAACCTTTCTGCCACCTCTTTTCCTCCCCACCGCAAATGTGACGCTACACAAAGGCAGAGACAAAATGATGTAAGATCTGTACATGATATGAAGCTGTCCTGACACACATTTCACGTAATTTCATAACTATGTATGCTTTCATTTGAACTTCAGAGACAGCTGACGATAAATAGGGAATTCCATTGTTAACAGTCTTAACCCATTGGGGTACCATCGTCAGCAAAAATGTATCTCTCTATCGGTCATACCAAAGAATCAATATGTACGTCATGTAATTTAATTTATATTCCAATATTTTTTACCCCTTGACCGCTTGTACGCCAGTTTATATCATACCCAGTTTTTTAATAGGCCCATGACTTGAGAAATTGTATCCCAGAAATTAAGAACATATTAATTAGATTATATCTTATTTTGTATACAAAATAAAAAATAAAAATAAATACAGGGACATCCTTTTATTTTTACTAACATTTTTAATATTAACCTGGCCATACCTTTGGATCAACGCCGTTTGCTACCCCCTTACACGACTGGAGTTCGATGGTACTGGCGTAATGTACAAAACAAATCACTTTACTAGGTATAGGAGGGAAGAAAAGTAGTTCATCCATTTACGTAAACTAGGAAATATCGCGATTTTGAGTTTGATAATTTTCATTAGGTTTTTGTTTAATCGAAATACAGTACAGTATTAACAATGAGTGTTTTTACTCACGAACTGAGCTGTCCATGTGGACGTATTCATTATGCAGTGTATATTATACTATCTACAGCACATCAGCGTACAATATAGAGAATGAAGTTAAATTGAAAAATAATCATAATATGGATATTTAAACACATTTTTTAAAATGATGGCCGTTCATTTCGATACAGGCTTCAGTTCTAATGTGCATATTATCGCACTATAGACTATTGTACCTAATCCCAATTACCAGTTTCGTCCTTCGTACTAGTAACTCATGTTGAAATAATTCTGTCCCTACTCTATAAATAGTACCTTACGCACTATAAATTCAATCTTCACTTCCGCCCGATCCGAAAAGATAAAATTACTCAGACATACTATCTACTGTCCGTCCAAGTGATTATGTCGTAGGGTCGTAGAAAGGGGGCGAAATCACGTGACAGTTAATTACTTAACGAGGCCCTTTTATTTAAGTTATTTTAAACAATTGTATGGGTATAATATTACGTAGACGTCCAATTCCTAACAGAAATTAATGTTCTCAGAAAAGACCTAAGACAGCCCAGCCACTAGCTGGCGAATAAAAGCTGGTGGGGGAAACCGTGATACGACGTAGGCAAATGGACGACAGTACCTGTGCGAAAATTATTCAATACTGAAAGCTCTTTCGTCACTGGAAAACGCGAACATATTTTTGGAACGTACTGTTTACTATGACCGTAAAGCTACTATGACTGTACAGTATATGCGGTCTTGGATCTGTGTGGAGGACGGTTGAGCTTCATTAGTAGAAGGGGTGGGAGTGAAGTACATTAAAAAACTCAGGTACAATAAAAATTGAAGTAAAAATAAAATGATGTCCCTGTATATAAATTCGCAATAAGTCACTTTTTAACTTATATAATAATATTGTGGTATACATATATTTTAGAAATTAAGACATTGTTCTTCCCATAATGCTTAACTAATTAGCAACGTGATTATACAGATAGAATCTCGCAGTAACATATTTTCGGAAATGAACAACAATATTTTGAGAGATATAATTCGTAATGCTTTGAAAATTGACTTTAAAGTTTAACTAGATTTTTCTTTAATCCGGCCCTTCGCCTCTCGTGCATAAGCCAACGCGGTCCGCTGACGAAAAAAAAAAGACTGGAGACCTCTGGTGTACAATGTAGGTACGTATATTCATCAAAATGTATTACCTAAGTTGGGAAACTGGGTTACCCGAGAAAACCTGTCCAAACTTCGCCACGAATTCTGCTTCGGACTCGTCACGATATGAAGCCACAGTTCTATGTATTAACCATTAGAAAAACGAAGTATTTGCTTCGCCTTGGGACCTGCAGTGCAATTCGCAACATCGCAGTTGCTTGTTTCTCGTCGCGCATACTGCCAGCACTCAGCTCGACTGTAACCCAATCAGCTCTCTCGAAACATACGACACAGCAAGTTTCACCAGGCAGCGTTACTTATGTAACTCATTCATGACGATAAGAGCCCTCCAGCATAATTTAAGCACCGTTCGCAGAGACACATTTCGTAATGCTTTGTTTGTTTGCTTTACCATCGCCCGGCCCGGCCAGACAGTTATGTAGGTGAGTTAGACCAGATTTCGGAGACCCGTCGTGGACGCGTTTATAAAAAATTGCTTATATGTCACAGAGAAAATATAAAATAAATACATTTTATAAGTACCTTAGGTCATGAGCACTATTAACTTGCCTGTTATACAGTCTGATCCGTTTGGGAAGACAAAATAAAACTGATATAAAGGTTGACAAGATTAGGCTGAAAATGTAATTGCAGGTGCAGTGTAATTATCTAAGTTGTCATGTAATTAATTAAGTTGACATGTAATTAATTAAGATGATATGTAATTAAGATGATATGTAATTAATTAAGATGATATATAATTAAGTTGATTTGTAATTAATTAAGGTGATATGTAAATCAATTAATGTGATATGTAATTAAGATGATATTATGTAATTAATTAAGGTGATATGTAAATAAATTAAGGTGATATGTAATTAATTAAGATAATATATAATTAAGTTGATTTGTAAATAAATTAAGGTGATATGTAATTAATTAAGATGATATGTAATTAAGTTGTTTGTAATTAATTAAGGTGATATGTAAATAAATTAATGTGATATGTAATTAATTAAGATTATATGTAATTAAGTTGATTTGTAATTAAGGTGATATGTAAATAAATTAATGTGATATATAATTAATTAAGATGATATGTAATTAAATTGATTTGTAATTAATTAAGATGATATGTAATTCAGACCTAGGATTTTGATGACCCATAAATCATGAAAAAATGTCTTAAAAACAATGCATTTATGACCTAAAAATCTTTCAAAAATGCCTTCAAAATGCTCTAAAAATTGATCTTACATAATTGCCTTAGTACGAAAAGAGGTTCTATACTACAGACGTAGAAAAATTATTAGCAATACTGACGATTTTTATGGTATAATTTTACAAAATTTGACTTTTCAATTTTGACTGCTGTTGACATTTTTACATATTTTCGAGTACTATAATCATAAGAATGTCAACAGTAGTCTAAATTGAAAAATCAAATTTTGTAAAAATATGACACAAAAAATGGTACATTTTGCTAATAATTTGTCCAAGTCTGTACTTAATATTTAGACTAGTAATTAAATTGAATTTCACATAATTTTTTCTAAGTAGTACACTTTAATTATTTTATCTGGTGTAGTTTCCATGTATGATCGTATTCACCTCTGCGTCAGCATGTGGACGTGAGGTCAGCAGTCGGCTGGTCGGTCTTGGCCCTTCATGGGCTGTAGCACCATGGATTTACTTTACTTTTAGTTTCCGTGTAATCTACCACAAGGTCAATCTTATCTGGAATTAGCAGGTATAGAGGAGTCTATATTGAAGGGGTGGTTGGATTGATCCATTACGTGGGGTGTACTATGTTAAAATGGCAATATTTGTGTAGAAAGACGATTAAAATATTATACAAAATAATGAGTATTAATGGACAAAATATGTAAAGAATATATAAAAGGAAATAGACATTATTTTATATTAATAATGGGGATTATAGCCAAAATTAAATGAAAATGCCTAAAAAACCCCCGAATAAAACAAAAGATGCTATTATGGGTTGAAACAGGCACAAAATGCAAAAAAAAATGCCCTAACAATATGTCTTAAAACAATCAGTTTATCACATAACTTATAAATACTAAAGCAGTAATGTTTCTGGCTTACTAGAAAAAAGATGCAATTTCATCAAAATCCTAGCCCTACTTATGTAACTCATTCATGACGATAAGAGCCCTCCAGCATAATTTAAGCACCGTTCGCAGAGACACATTTCGTAATGCTTTGTTTGTTTGCTCTACCATCGCGCGGCCCGGCCCGGCCAGACAGTTATGTAGGTGAGTTAGACCAGATTTGGGAGACCCGTCGTCGACGCGTTTATAAAAAATTGTTTATATGTCACAGAGAAAATATAAAATAAATACATTTTGTAAGTATCTTAGGTCATGAGCATTATTAATTTGCTTGTTATACAGTCTGATCCGTTTGGGAAGACAAAATAAAACTGATATAAAAGTTGAGAAGATTAGACTGAAAATGTAATTGTAGGTGCAGTGTAATTATCTAAGTTGTGTCATGTAATTAATTAAGTTGATATGTAATTAATTAAGATGATATGTAATTTAGTTAATATGTAAATAAATTAAGGTGATATGTAATTAAGTTGATGTGTAATTTAGTTGATATGTAAATAGATTAAGGTGATATGTAATTAAGTTGATATGTAATTAATTAAGATATGTAATTTAGTTGATATGTAAATAAATTAAGGTGATATGTAATTAATTAAGTTGATATGTAATTAATTAAGATGATATGTAATTTAGTTGATATGTAAATAAATTAAGGTGATATGTAATTAATTAAGTTGATATGTAATTTAGTTGATATACCCAATTGTAGTGTTAATAAATACAAACATACAAAATTTATGAGTGATACAATACTTAGACGTTTATACAAATGTACAAAACGACTCACTTTTACATGCGTGAGAGATTATTAAACGATCCGTCAGAAGAGTTTTTTTTTTTTTTTAATCTTTTAAGTGCAGTACAGAGTCGCTTTGTTTCGTTGTATACATGATTTCTTCACTAGGGCCTACCAATTATTTTGAATGAACATTAGATCTGAATTTTTCATTTCCTGTGAAATTTACACAAACTGAATTATAATTTAATATTTTTTTCTACTATATTTTATTATTACTTACTAATATTTTATTGTGCTGTACAACAGCCAGAGGCCAATAATAGTTCAGCACAGAATGACAAAAAATACAATATAACAAAATTAACAATCATAAAAATTACAATAAAAGTTCATAAAATAATTATTAGAAATAAATACAATTACAAATAATGACAATACTGATAATGAAAGGACGGAATAAAATGGATAACTGTAAAATACATAATCCAGAATAACACAATAGTATCATTCATAATACATTAATATAGTGAATGAATTAATACACGATATAAATTATTACGAGAATAATTTAATAAAAACAATAATTCTAAACAATACATAATAATAACAAAATGACAAACAACTCAATAAAGTAAATCCTACACATTAAATGAATCCTAATTAAATTCATGCAAATTGGCATATTCTATAATCTGCAGACAGGAGAGAGAGATTTTGAGTTTCTAGTGCAGAATTTCTTTTTAAAATCTTAATCCTTTGGCCGGAATACGAAGACCTTACAAGAAAAAATAAATAATAAATAATAAATAATAAATAATAATAATAGTAATAATAATAATAATAATAATTATGTGTTGCTAAGCAAATAAAAATAATAATCAGCTGTCATTATTTATTCGAAGATACTGTTCACGAAATAAGTCTGTGGGGACACCAATTCCTGTGAGACATAGCAGTATTTGTTTTACCATCAAATAGGGTAGGCCTATAGATATCAATAACGACATTAGCAGTACCATACCATACCAAATTATAGTGTCCACAGAAAACCTCCGTGTTTATAATCACTGGTATAACGTCTCTCTCTGTAGTCTATGTACACTCTAAGACAAAAAAAAAATGGGAAGACTCGAGAAACTAAGTGGCGATCGGCAGACTTTGGACGCATATAAAATTTATGTTAAATTACATGTAATTTATGTAAAATATTTAAATGTAATTTACGCGGCCAACTCTGTCAGTGTAGATAGCAATAATCTTTGATAGTCTCTATTGTTCCGCAGTAATGAGATCGTCATCAAAAGCGACAAAGTCAAGAAGTAGACGCAAAAACGACAGTATAGTGCAGTCACTCTTTATTCAACTTCTCACCAGGGCATTCCTCCGTCTTGTGGACGAACGATTTGTCAGGCATTAGGCGAAAAGAGAGATCCAACTAGTCAGCATTAAAAATAATGGAGGGTTTATACCCCTCTACAAGCTCTATTGCAGTATTTGAAATTCAGGTGTTAACGACATCTTAACAGACTCTGCTTTCACACTGATTTGCCGATAAACTATACCATCACCCTGAAGGTGAGCTGAATAAAATTCTGTAATGGAAAGATCTTTAAGGTTACAGTAAGAGGCGTGTTTCATTACTTCATTAGCAAAGAAAGTTGAGAGTTGCATTACGTGTTGTGTGTTCGGGACTGGCATAAATGGCTTTATCGGCACGAAAGCATTAAATGTGGAAGCGTTATATGCTGGATATTTTAGCATTATTCCTTATGAAGTGGGTCACGAAACCGGGAAAAATGAGCTTTAAGGGGAGAGGATGGTATTTTTTGGTGAAAAATGAGTAAATTAAAAAAAATGTTTTTCTTTAAAATACTCTGTGATATGTGTGGAATGCATAGCATAACATTTTGTGGATATTTGTGCCCTTATCGGATGTTGAGTCGCCATTTTTAAACTTCCTGCGTTATGGATTTTTAAATCACTCGCCCACTTTTATTATTGTTTCCGGTAAATTACATTTTCAAAAAAAAAACTTTTTTCTTTAAAACACTCTTTGATATGTGTGGAATGCATAGCATAACATTTTGTGGGTATTTGTGCCCTTATCGGATGTTGAGTCGCCATTTTTAAACTTCCTGCGTTATGGATTTTTAAATCACTCGCCCACTTTTATTATTGTTTCCGGTAAATTACATTTTCAAAAAAAAAACGTTTTTCTTTAAAATACTCTTTGATATGTGTGGAATGCATTGCATAACATTTTGTGGGTATTTGTGCCCTTATCGGATGTTGAGACGTCATTTTTAAACTTCCTGCGCTATGGATTTTAAAATCATACGCCCACTTTTATCGGTTTCCAGGAACTTCATTTTTTTTGCTACATTGCCAGACAAAAATGGACATAATTTCTGTACTATTAAAGATACATGCATGAAATTTAGAACACACATTCTTTAGACTATTAGGAAACGTTTCTCTGTAACAGAATTGTGTTAATTGATTCCATTTTAAGAATACGTCCGTTTGTTTGCAAGAAAGGAAATCAGAAAATTGTTATTAAATTTTAATTGTTTATTTTACAAACATAGGGACAAATATCAAAATTCTGTTACAGACAGTCTGTAGAACATGCTTTTGCAAATACATTGCAAAAAAAGTGTGAATCTATCTTTAAAAACGGTTTAGATATATCGGTTTTAGTACAATCCTGCATTGGGTATATTTTTTTTTTTTTTTTTTCAAATTTGGACCCCAAATAATATTTTTCCAAAAATTTATATTTGGTTGAGTTCCTACAGCTATGAGCTATCTACTTACAAAAAATTAATATTTTACACCAAATAGGAAAAAAGTAAAAAATACCATCCTCTCTTCTTGAAGCCAGGAAAGCGTTGCAAGCGGGAGCGTTATATCGATAATTTACTGTATTTCAGAGAGTTCTCTAGCCTAATCATAGCGAGATCTTAAGCCCTTATATTTGTTTTATTTGTCCTGATGTTAAGCGGAGACTAAATTTCCATGAAGGACCGTGGCCTCAAGGCAGCACCTCAGCCGTTGCACACACGGTTGATAATGTCAGTACTTACCGAGGGTCAATCCAAAGATCGAACTTTCATCAATTTTCAACCAGTTTTGCCTCTATTAGATCATGTAACACGTCTCAACAACTATTAAAGCCTTGCGGCAAACAAGAGAAATTAGTTATCTGATCGAGAAAGTGGTCATCACGTCTATTAACCCTTTGTTGCTGACCTCAGTGCCGTGTACTTATATAATAATCACGTACTTAACCCTTTGAACCACAGTGGTTTCACTGTGATATCATCTTTCTCCATTCACTTTCTGACCAGCTCCAACAAAGAAACAATTTTAACCAATGTCTACATTAAATTGAGAGATAAAAATTCAGGAGTGCATTATGTCATACCCGTTCAGTTTAACTAAAAAAAAAAAAGTTATAGTATTATTGAAGTATTCGGAGAATTGACTTCGGAATCACGTTTAATACGATTAAAATATAACTCATGAAGGATACATTCTGTAATGCACAAACTGAGTACAGTATTATTCGAAAGATAAATTAAAACACTTAGTATGCAGCTAAACAAAAAGTATTTTCGTTTACAAACAGAATTCATTATAATTCCAAAAGTAAAACATTTGACTCGTTCATATTATATTTTGTGCGAGATCGTGCGTATTTGCTTGTTTTCCGCACAGAACCAATACGCGGTAAGTGTGAAATACCACATTCAGTATTCCCAACATAACACACACAACAATTTCCCTCTTCTTACCGCTTAAGCGCGACATTCATTTTACTGCTTTAGGCTTTTAACATATTATTTTTAGAGAAGTTTAACACAGTAATAATTATAAATTGGAAACTTATCACTGCAATTTCACCTAAATTGCAATGTTAATTATTGTTTTTAAATATTTGCAAAAATTAAGTAAAGTCTACTACTCCACGAAACTTATTGCATTCCTGATACAAGTAACATTAAGGAAGCCGTGAAAAAATCAACAAGATTCCAGATGCCGATGTTATTACTGCAATATGTTATATAAATAATATTGTTAAAATATTAAAATGAAAAATAAATCATTACATAACCTTACCGTTTGTTTTAAGTTCGCATTTATAGACTGGGGGGGAAAAAAAAAGACAGACGTATATCACGGCCTGCTGGAGTATAGTAAACACAGAAAACATTTTATAGCAACAATGTTGAAGAAAGATATTTTGGTTTTCCGACGTTGCCGTCATTAAACAGAAACCAACATGGAGATTTCATTGCAACTAATTAGAAATTCGTCTTTCAGGTATGTAATAAACGATCTTCGCACAAAATAATGTACGATACACGAGCGGTTTCGCTTTTTCAATCTTTTCCTCGACCATGAAAACGTCAACATACCGCTCTTGTAACGTATAATACTATTACAGTTAAACCAGATCTTAAATCTACTTAATAACAGTTCCTCGATATCATTAGTAGTATAGGAGATATTTAAGATGGTAATTTTAAGTGCCTCACCCTGTATACGAGCACGCTTTCCGCTTAAATACAGCTAACCGCACAAGTATGAATCGCGCGGCTCTATCAGCAAATCATACAGCTTTAGCACGTCCATGTCACATGAGCTAATGTTTGATAAGGCTACATAAGCAGACACAATTGACGGTCCACATAATGATTAAAGTCGCAGCTGGCATACTGACAGTTGTTTATACGTCGCTGTGATTGTTATTGTGTGTGTTATGTGGGAGTAGATGAATAGGATGATAACAAGACACTCTTAGCTATTCCTTCCGCCGATAACAGTACAGACTACACAAGCCTAGTTCAAAGTGATGCACTTCTATGAGAAAATACGGCGTAACAATTTCAAATCGTAAGAACTTCTAATATTAAAAATTATCTTCTATAATACGAGTAATGATAGTTTTCCTGTAATTTAATCGAGCTTAACGAATGTTTGTTGTCATGATAATTATTTCGAAACCGGAGGTCGAGAAATAATTATTTAAAGACAGCAAACATCAGTTGTGAAACTTGGGCTCTCACTTTAAGAGAGGTACATAGGTTAAGGGTGTTTGAGAATAAGGTGCTTAGGAAAATATTTGGGGCTAAGAGGGATGAAGTTACAGGAGAATGGAGAAAGTTACACAACACAGAACTGCACGCATTGTATTCTTCACCTGACATAATTAGGAACATTAAATCCAGACGTTTGAGATGGGCAGGGCATATAGCACGTATGGGCGAATCCAGAAATGCATATATAGTGTTAGTTGGGAGGTCGGAGGGAAAAAGACCTTTGGGGAAGCCGAGACGTAGATGAGAAGATAATATTAAAATGAATTTGAGGGAGATGGGATATGATGATAGAGACTGGATTAGTCTTGCTCAGGATAGGGACCAATGGCGGGTTTATGCGAGGGCGGCAATGAACCTCCGGGTTCCTTAAAAGCCAGTAAGTATGTAAGTAAACATGAGTTTAAAAAGCGAAATTAAATTACCTGAGGATAACTATTATCACGAATTGAAGAGTCCACTGCAAGAATGATGGATGTCATTTGGAACACATTTTTGCAGGAGACGCAATTGAAAGTTTGAAATGCTTAGCGCTCAAAGCTTAAGTGAGATTTTCCGATCATTACTGGACAATGACTATCAGTGTTAATGCCATATAACTCTCTATGTACATTCTATATGTCTTAAGCTATGCATTGAAAGTCTTGGTTCGTTTTCGACAAGAAAGTGACATCCATCATTCTTGCAGTGGACTCTTCAATAATTGTATTCGGCAAGATAATCCCAATGCGAACGACTGTAATTCCGAACAACTAAACATTCGAGGTTATAATAATAAGATCCAGAAAAACAGTTGAATCGAAGCAGAGATGATGATAATAAAAGTATCCTTGGAATAAAAACAACTGAATATCTGAGGTTATAACAACACTTCATTTTAATTCTTTTATCATTGGTTATCTACTATAATTTTCAACATTTTAATTTTATTGTAAACATTTTTACTTATAGTAATTAATTGTGCAATTATTGTAATTAATTATTGTTGCATGTTGAGACTGCGAGTTTCACGAAACTGCTTGATTGCTGATACGTCGACACAGAGACTATACAAATAAAAACAAATGAACGTAAAAGGAAAAACTATCACATTAATTTTGAGCAGCAAACTTTTAAGCTTGAGTTGTTGAGGGTACTAGGAACAGTAGACTGTGCCGGTACTATTTCGCATTGTCTGTGATGAGGCGATAGTAGCGATCCTAGTGGTTAGCAACTATCTATGGATGCATATTCCCTACGTATTGAGCTTCGAGACTGCATATACTAGACTGTGTTTTTAACTATCGTCCATTGGCTGAGAAACGTTCGCGTGGGATTATCTCAGGAATAAATGCGGTCAAACTTTGATTCATCCATGGCTGACACTTTTCACTTTTCTGGAGTAGAGACAAAATTCGGAGATTCTGAACGCTTAAGTTCCAAGTTTTACAAAGCATAACATTATTAGTCTTGTCTTAGTACAGATACGGAAATAGTCTTTGTTGTCTTGCGTTCCTCTATGATGTCATATTCTTTATGGGACTCATAAGCAGATAGTGTATGCGGGATGACTTAAGGAAAAGTGAAGTTGTTTCTTATCAGAGTATATGGCACGTGCCGCGTCGTCCGTCTTTTGTGTACCTGGCGAGTACAGCAACGTACAGAACGAAGGAACCCCGGTCTGTTCATAGTAACATTGCAACGCAATGTGTGCAGTTGTTATCCTGCTCAAGTATTTAGTACGATTTGAATAGTGTAGTGCTGATCCATTCATAATGTCGAAGGCAAAACGTTCAATTCGCTCAGAGATACAAAAACGCAATTAATAAGTATGAGAGTGACATTTTATGTA
The DNA here is from genome assembly GCF_040183065.1 of Periplaneta americana. NCBI lineage: Eukaryota > Metazoa > Arthropoda > Insecta > Blattodea > Blattidae > Periplaneta > Periplaneta americana. The sequence goes on along the minus strand of NC_091120.1, from coordinate 186,875,075 downwards.
TTAACGAAGACAATATCGTGTATACAGTATGTAAAATTGAAATAAGAAAACAGAACTCAGGCTATAGAGAAACATTGCAACAGTGCATCGCACAGGAAATGCTTGAAATTAAATCTGAGGAATCATCATCATCATCATCATCATCATCATCATCATTTAGTTGTGCGAGTCTAAACGAAACGTTTTGCAAAGACATGTGCAACATGATGCTCAGTTCAAATATTCCTCTAAAGAAATTGAGTGATCCTCATTTTAGAGGCTTTCTTCAGAAATTCTCTCGATACAAAAACTGTTTAAGCGATAGGCGAAGACGATTCAGCTTCGACAACTTACGAGAATATATCGCCGTTTACTGCAACGCTGGTAATTGCATCAATGATTACGAGGACTGAACCTTGCAAGGTATATACTACAGTACGTATTTTTCTTTTCCTTCTGACTGTACGGAGACACAGTAGCATGTTGACGTCGTCTGTTTACGTTTAATACCTGTTCAGCCAATGGTCTGAATGATAAAAATGTAACATATAGTAAATGTGCACCTACATTCAACGATAAGTCATCCCGCATCCACTGTCTACTTATAAGGCACATATAGGCTACCTATGAGCAGAAGCAGAGCTGATTCCATTGTTATAAAGTAGAGTCCTGCGTTTGCACACTAAGGATGCTATTCATAGACATTTCGCAGCACGCGCTACGAGCGTACTAAGCTAGCCCCGGCTATCCAATGGTTACTTGTACAGAATTCAAATCATATCCTATCGCTAACACTGGCTTATGAATACGAAAAACGCTAATCATCCACCGGAAACCCGCGCTAAAAATGTCTATGAATACGGCCCCTAGTCTCTCCAAACAGACCGAAACAGTTTAGGTACGTATGGAGTATAGCTTTGCAGCATTCCAACCCTACTTACACAGTTCAGGTCTGCTGTTCAGTGAACATGCGACAACAAAACAAAGTGCTTTAATAAAAGAATTCGGTAGCGAGCACTTCATCAGGAAAAAAGAATATTATTTTATCAACAGTAATCTCACTAGAGGGTTTGATTTATCTAGAGAAAATCAAAACTCGAGTGGGATTTAATTGACTATTACACGATTAGAAGAAAGTAGGCTATATAAAGATTAGAAGTAACAAAGTGTACAATAAAATATTAATTGGCTTACGAAAATACAACTGTCTTCAAATGTATTATTGTACCATCTCAACATTACGCTAGATGGCAGTAGTGTTTTATGATGCTGTTTTCTTGTTACCGGTATCAGTTGTGCCAACTATGGAATCATCATTGAACTCAGTGGCCTGTTACTAGTCAAGAAGGCTTTGTTGATTCAGTTTCATTTTTATTAAGACAGTTGCATTCCACTTCAATTATCCGAATCCCAGTAATCAACGTCACTTGGTAGATGATTTTCAATAAATCTTAATATTAAACAATCTCTGATACGTGACTATCCATAATATCATATAGCAGAAGCTATAACATAACCTAATATACACAAGTGCTAGAAAAGTTTTATTTAACGACGATGACATAAAAAATAAACATGAATAATTTTAAAAGGAATAATTATTGAATGTACAATTTTCAAATTTGAATGTGGTTGGTGGTTCAATTGATGTTATATTGGACGTGTGCGTAATAGAAGTGGAACTCGTTGATTTAGGCCTACATGGTGTATTCAACTTATTCAGGATTTCCGAATGAATAATTTTAAAAGGAATAATTATTGAATGTACAATTTTCAAATTTGAATGTGGTTGGTGGTTCAATTGATGTTATATTGGACGTGTGCATAATAGAATTGGAACTCGTTGATTTAGGCCTACATGGTGTATTCAACTTATTCAGGATTTCCGAATGGTGCTCTTCATTTATTTGTAAATCGGATTTCAGAAGATGCATAGGTATGATCAGTGATTTTTATTAATTCTTGTTCTTGAATGCCAATGCGAGTCATATTTGAAACTGCTGTGCATCCACTGGAGTGTTTTGTAATTTTATATATATTTTTGACGTCCAGACCAGCGCAGTTTCAAATGTTGGCAAACAAAGAAACAAATGCTAGGGACGCGATAAAATTAAACAAATGCTAGGGACGCGATAAAATTGTGCGATAAGCAGCCACGATTGGTTGAAATACGTCCTTTCGTACCGTTTTATTGGTCAAAAGTAGTATGACGTAGTAAGAGTGCAATAGTCAGGAAAAAAGAGAAATGCTTCATCTATAACACTTAAAATGATTACAGTCGTTCATTATAAAGTACAGAGACTCGTAAATCATAAAGACGCGGACAATATAATTTGTCTTATTTTAGTTTATGGTGATATTTCTTTTTTTTCAGTTAATTCCAATCTTTCATTAGATCTAAAGAATCTAGATACGTTTTACTTAATATAAATATCAGGAGTTGACCAATTCCGGAAGTCAGGTACCTATGGCGACTAAACATGTTTATATAGCGCCTGAATTTTTTTTTATCGAGTTCAAATTTTTTAAGACTTCGATTTCTTTTATCTCACTACGACTAACACACAATATTAACAAAAGCTGTTGTAGAAAAAATTCGAATGTGCTTTTTAGATTAGGCTAATATTGTTATATTCCTTGCGCATCTCAAGATAGTAACTACATTAGCTTCAGTATAGAGAACAACGTCTCTGACAGAGTGTATTTGCATTGCATATTTACCTGAGTAATATTGTTTAAGGGGTTAGGTACAGCTTACAGCAGTAAAATTTTGGAAATATTCAACATGTTTTCCTTTCATTACTGTATCTCGTACAATAATGAAAACTACTATGTGTGAAACACTGTTCTTCTGCTATATGAAAATATATATATATATATATATATATATTTTTACGATTAAAAAAAATATTTACTTTTTTTTTTTTTTTTTTTTTTTTTTTTTTTTTTTTCAAAATTCAGTTCACTGTGCATTGATGAAATGTTTTGTGTGTATTTATGCATGTCATATCTACAATATGATGCAAGATCACTTCATACCTTTCATAAATTATCTGATAAAAAATTAATTCATTTTAAAAAATGGTCAAATATCAGTATCTTCTTCTAACACAATATATAGGGCCTATATATATATATATAATTTATTAAGGAATGGAGTTGAAATAGCATGACATTGTAAACATGAGTTTCAGCAATAAAATAAAAGAGAGAGAACATGAAAAAGTTAACAAGTGTATGAGTTATGAGGGAAACGCTTGACCACTGCACAGTGAACTGCCATTATTTTGAATTTTCAAAAAAAAAAATAAATAAATAAATAACTTTTTTAAAATCGTAAAAATACTTTTTTCATATAACTTAGCAGAAGGACAGCGTTTTACACACGCCAATTTTCATTATTGTACAAGACATAGTAATGGAGGAAAAAAATGTTGAATATTTTCAAAACTTTTACTGCTGTAAGCTGTACCTAACCCCTTAATGTATTTCAGTAAATGTATCTTTATCCTGAAAACAGCTTTCCACCTCGCCGTGTTTGCTAAAGTCTTCGGAAAACGATATCATTTCGTATTGACATTTCTTTTGCAGCCCACTGTGCAAAGGTTAGTATTATTATTGTTATTATTTTGTGAAACTGTTGTTGAGTGTGAATACAATAATTACTGATCTGCTGAAGAACTTCAAACTCTTACGTTTCACTGAGTGGCAAGGATAAGAAGGAAACAAATTACAGCGAATGTCACGGTTATGGTTATGGTTCGTTTCAGGTAACCATGGTGTTGAAACCAATAAATAAATAAATAAATAAATAATACTTCTTGCATTCAAAATCGGGCGTAACTTTTTACACACTCGATACGTACCTTATATAGTACATAGGTAAAGTTGCCTATTTCCGTGATACCCTAATCCCGTGATATATATATATATATATATATATATATATATTTTAATTGAATGTCAGTCAAAGCTTTTCCGTTCGATCATAGCGCCAGACATCTTTCTCGAAAGAGTATACATCTTTCGCCTACTTTCGAGAAATCGGTGAACTCCCTAGCAAGATACCCAATCCCGTAACATTCAGTGAAAAAACGTATCACGGAATTAGGAGTAACCTATCACGAAATTAGGCAACTTTACCCTATATTTATGAAAAACATTCTCGCAATAAGAACTTACGTTAATGTGTACCAATAAAATGCAATAATTATAATTGTGCACTTCTAATGACAGTTTAGCTTAACAATATTTACTTGACAGGTTGCTCATATCCTCTCAAACTGAGCGCCTAAATGTATGCTACTTGTCGACAGTCTTGCGAAGCTTGTTGCCTAGGTAGAGGAGGAACTGCTACCAAAGAAATATATATTAAATTTTTAAAGACTGTGAAATAATATGTGGAGAAATACTGTAACAGATATTACAGGATAGAGTTTCTACAAGAAGATTAGACCGTTTCAAGTTGCACTAAGTACGATAAGAGCTGGTAAAAACATCAAATGACCCACACCTTCAGGACGTTTTTAAGCCAGCTGTTTGCATCCATTACTCACTACGTTAAAGCTACGAATGCAATTGACAGCAATGAGATGAGAAATTAACCCAGTCCCCAGATGGAACAATTAACGGCAATGTAATGTTTATTCTGCAGAAGAGAGTCATCACAGTCAGGTTATTCATGGACATAAACTGAAGCTAATTCATCAATTTTAATGCTCTTTTGGGCTTAAGCCATGATGACATCAATGTAGGACATATCCTCAGGGCAGAAGACTGTGGGTATAATTATTCAATGTTAATTTATATGCATTTGTGCAATTTAGAAGTTACAACCAATTACAAAACATTACGTAACTTTATTAATAGGCCTACTATATGCAGAATACAGAGCTGCTCTGCACAAGAAAAAAGAAACAATCTACGTCGATATATTTCATATGACACTGCATTCTCTCACTGCATTCAAAATATAAGCTTATCAGTTAAATGCCGGATGTAACAGCAAAATTAAAAGCTGCATTAAATGGGTGAGAAATCGTTATTATTAAACGTCACGCCTACAATTACGTAATAATAATAATAATAATAATAAATTATTTATTTTATTTATTTATTTATTTATTTACTTATATTTAATGTGCTGTACAACAGCCAGAGGCCACTTACAGTTCAGCACAAACAATGTAACAAAAACAAGTACAATAAAAGTACAAAGAAATAATTAAATTAATGGCAATTAATTAAAATGATAATTACAAATGAAACAATGGAATCATAAATGAAGAATGGAATCTTATAAAATAATATTACAAAGATATACAAGATTATAATACGACAATAATGACAATGAATGGACGGGATAAAATGGATGACTAAACTACATAGCATAATGAGCGAGAATAATATTAAAATGCATATTTAAACAAAAGATATAAATGAAAACAATAAATGAAAATAATAATAATAATAATAATAATAATAATAATAATAATAATTCTTTATTTATACTGGCAGAGTTAAGGCCATAGGGCCTTCTCTTACACTCTACCAGGTCACAAAGTATACAAGCAGTTAAAATCTAACAAAAAAGTTACAGAACAGAATACTAACATATTACAAAAAAAAAATAATAATAATAATAGCATAATAAAATTGACACTAAACAACATGAAAATAATACCATAATAGAAAAAAAATCAAATAAATTGGAATATAGCAAAAGCAACTCATTTAGTACAAATGGTTAAAATGGACAACGTAAGGAAGAATATAACAAAATAGAATGTAATAAAATAATAAAAAAGAAAAAAAAAGAAAGAAAATTAAATAAAATTCGCAATAAAAGGCTATGATAATAAATTCATCAGTTGATAAAGAGAACAAAAAGGGGAAAGGAAGGAAAAGAAATATATAGCCTATATTTTTACAAAACTATCGCAAAGGAAAGGGCTTATAACTGAAAGGAATCTGAATTGAAAAAGTGCAATTTTAATTTATTTTTGAAACTAGACAATGTCCGACAGTCTCTGACATGTTGTGGTAGAGAGTTCCAGAGATGAGCTGCAGTTACGGTGAAAGATGAAGAGTAGAAGGATGTTTTGTGTTTAGGAATGGAGAGTGTGATATGGTGTTGTGAGCGAGTATCTATTTCGTGATATGAGGACAAATGTTGAAAACGAGAAGCTAAGTAGCTAGGGTTAGAGGTTTGAAGAATATTGAAGAGTAAAGTGAGAGAGTGAGTAGTTCTTCGCTCTTTGAGACGGACCCAAGACAGCATATTTAGTGAAGGTGTGACACGTCACGAGAATTATAAAAATAATTGTAATTATGTAATTAAAATGTTAACACGCCCAACAGCGTGCAGCCCATGACAGTTCAAGGGAAGAATTTTGGGTTTTCGATCTAAGTTAAGCCACAGTATCTTAAACGTTTCCTAAGAGATTCGGATTCCAACATTAAGATAAGTTCAGGTGCCAACATCAGATATTACAGCCCAAGACGTGAAATATCGCCTACATTATTGAATCTAGCTATAATTTCCTCTCTAATCCAAACAATTGGCTCGAATCTCTATTTTCGTATCACAACATCACTACCCTATACGGCCAGTTACGTTTCATATTGTATTAACAAAAAAAAATTATAAATTTTGTTTACTTACTTACAAATGGCTTTTCAGGAACCCGGAAGTTCATTGCCGCCCTCACATAAGCCCGCCATCGGTCCCTATCCTGTGCAAGATTAATCCAGTCTCTATCATCATACCCCACCTCCCTCAAATCCATTTTAATATTATCCTCCCATCTACGTCTCGGCCTCCCTAAAGGTCTTTTTCCCTCCGGTCTCCCAACTAACACACTATGTGCATTTCTGGATTCGCCCATAAGTGCTACATGCCCTGCCCATCTCAAACGTCTGGATTTAATGTTCCTAATTATGTCAGGTGAAGAATACAATGCGTGCAGTTCTGCGTTGTGTAACTTTCTCCATTCTCCGGTAACTTCATCCCGCTTAGCCCCAGATATTTTCCTAAGCACCTTATTCTCAAACACCCTTAACCTATGTTCCTCTCTCAGAGTGAGAGTCCAAGTTTCACAACCATACAGAACAACCGGTAATAAAACTGTTTTATAAATTCTAACTTTCAGATTTTTTGACAGCAGACTAGATGATAAAAGCTTCTCAACCGAATAATAACACGCATTTCCCATATTTATTCTGCGTTTAATTTCCTCCCGAGTGTCATTTATATTTGTTACTGTTGCTCCAAGATATTTGAATTTTTCCACCCCTTCGAAGGATAAATCTCCAATTGTTATATTTCCATTTCGTACAATATTCTGGTCACGAGACATAATCATATACTTCGTCTTTTCGGGATTTACTTCCAAACCGATCGCTTTACTTGCTTCCAGTAAAATTCCCGTGTTTTCCCTAATCGTTTCTGGATTTTATATTTATATTATTTATCAATTTTATTATAAATATAAATATAAAATTGTATTATAAACGCAGATAGACTGAAAATTGAACCCAATTGAAACATTTAACTACACATTTCTTCTTTGCATGGAATAAAAACTCTCTCAGGCCAGTTCAGATGTGTTTGTATAATTATTTCATACATACACGATATTTCCAATCGATAGCGACTTCGACACGGCATTTCTTTTGCGGCCCAGTGGACACGCGGTATGCTTGCATGAAAAGAAATCGAATGTAACTTTGTACACACCCGGTAGTAGTAGGTTATTTTACGACGCTTTATCAACATCTAAGGTTATTTAGCGTCTGAATGAGATAAAGGTGATAATGCCGGTGAAATCAGTCCGAGGTCGAGCACCGAAAGTCATCCAGCATTTGCTCATATTAGGTTGAGGGAAGACCCCGGAAAAAACCTCAACCTGGTAACATGTCCCGACCGGGAATCGAACTCAGGTTAAGGCTGGTTCACAATAAACCGGGAACAAGAACCAGAATGAAAACGAGAAGCAGAGGACGTGAATATGAAAATTTTTTATTCACAATAAACAGAGAACGTAGACGACTATGCATATCGATATGCATGTCAATAAGGATATGTAAAGTCGATATTACGCATTATGATGATATTTGTGTATAATTGACCAATGGCGTTCTCTCGTGAGTACAAGGCAGCCAACATAAACACAGGTTAACCAACTTCGAAATTTCAACTGAAACATTTCATTAGGTACAGTACTATAAATATGCCCATGCATCTTTATTATCGCAACCTATTTTAAGTCTACAACATTTGTAATAGAACAAAAATGAACACAACAGTAATTATTGAATTGAAGCATGAATATGTAGTGTGTATGGTAATACAACCAATACAGTATAAAATATGATTCACTTACGATCGGTGTTCAAAGATGCAGCTATTGAAAGCCACCTATTCTCCTTCATTTTCTCATCTTTACACGAGGCTTATCGTAAACGTGAGGATTTTCTTCAACACTCAATATTAGAATCTCATCAAATAAAACTTGCTGCATAATGCACAGCACAGAACAAAATAATGCGTAGGTTTGTCACGGTCTTCTTGCTACAAAATATATGACGACAAAATAGCTTTTAGATGGCAATAGAATGAATCTAGTGGGCTGTGATCGGAAACGTGAACGCCAAAGTTGAAACTTGGCCAACTCTCCGTTCCCGATCTCGGGCTCCGGCAAGCTTTTCGTTAATTGTGAATGCTTACATTTAAATGTATACGTTTTAACAATTTTACAGTTTTCGTTTTCGTTCCGATTCTAGTTTCCGGTTTATTGTGAACAGGCTTTATCTGGTTTCGCGGCCAGACGCGCTAACCGTTACTCTACAGGTGTGGACTACACCCCCGGTATTTCACAATATGACACTATAGAAAAATTCGAGCTGTTATTAATACCTACAAAGATCAGAATTTGGACAATGAAAAATAATGAATAAACTGAGGAATTTAACAATTTTATGAAGACTAGATGAGGTTAATGTCAATAATAAACACAGCGTTGATACTCTGCTATGAGCCAGTATAAACCAGATCAATGGATTGTCCTTAAATTCATTTTAATTCTTATCTCTCTCAATATACTCTGATCTCTTTACATCCTGTAACAACAAGCTGCAACCAACGAATAGCCTAGATTACAACAAAAAAGTGACTTTCAATATAAAATTCATTTGCGAAAAATACAAATTTTATATAATAAAACTGCTCTTTAAAATTTCCGAAGTTTTAAGTTTTTACTTAAACTGAGCAGTTTTATGAGTATGTTCAATCATTTAAGAGTTAGAGTTTGTCACGTCCTAGGACGATAAAAGTAGCATATTTTAGCCATGTCAATTGAAAATGTGTGCATGGAATTATGAAGTTCAATTTACATCCGCTTGTATCTAAACTCCTTCGAATGATACATGTTACTTTTACAGAAAGGCTCTGGGTGCCAAATCAAGGCACTATAGTCATTCCAGCTGACAGGGGAAATTCTGTACCGTAGTTTAAGTATTACTAAGGTTTTGAGGTGGCAGCAACACCAATGATCATCGCTCCTTTTTGGCTAGCAACAAAGAAGTTAGATACTGCAACTAAAGTTTAAAATATGTAAGGCAGAATAAATCATTTTTTACTTGGTTATTTAACGATGCTGTATCAACTACTATGTTATTTAGTTCGATGGAATTGGTGATAGCAAGATGGTATTTGGCGAGATGAGACCGAAGATTCGCTTTACATTACCTAACATTCGTCTCACGGCTGGGGAAAACCTCGGAAAAAAACCAACCAGATAATCAGCCCAGAAGCAAATCAAACCCGAGCACGAGCATAACTCCGCGCTATCGTCTGAGCTAAGCCACTGGCCAAATAAATCATCTTGAAAGACGAAATTCAGCACAATCTTTAAAGCCATGTTGAACTATCATCAACCAAGGAGAATGTCTAAGGATGAGCTATTGGAAAAATTAAACATAAATTATTCTTTGTGAACTTAACTAGCTTCAAAATTGTAATAACTGTACGAGAAAGGAAGAGTTGAGGTGAGTATCCTCTACTGAAGCTCTTGGTCAGCGGTTCCCAAACTGTAGCCCGCATTTCCTTTGACTTAAAAGCGGTTCGTATAATTGTGTTCAAATGGTAATTTTATCATGTCCTCTGATTTTTCTGAGCTTATTGGAAAATTTTACCTCAGGCTATTGAGACACAGAGTTTAACAGGAACAAGATCGTTTGAGTGATTTCTCTTGGGTTGCATGCCTTAGTACAGTGATGTCAAAGCAAGCGCATTTTTCTGACCTTGACGTCGTGCGCGGGCATCAAGCGCTAAGTATGGAAAGAGGAAGGGTTGTGTATATGAATAAGCAGCCTGTTGGATTACGAAAACAGTAGTGTACAAACTTCAAACGGAACGTGAAATTTTATGTCGTTATTTTTATATGGCTTCTTTCTGTTTGATATTATCTATATTGTCTGTAAAATATAAGTACTAATATCAATTTCTTAATGTTGCAGTTGTGTTTTAAATCTTAATAACATAATAAAGAGTTAAGAAGGAATAGTCACATAAATTCCATAGTAGTACAACTATACTGTACTAAATGGATGAAACACATCATTCATAAAGACAGTGATATCCCCCCCACCCAAAAAGAGATTGGGTATGACATGGTACCTTTAGCCTTATAAAAGTAATCAATAAACTAATCAAAACAATATACAGTACAAAGCAAAGTTATCTAGGTGCTGTATATGGTTTAAGTGTAGCTAATATTCCATAACAAAACTCTTATTGCATTATGCTTTTAAGGAGATATTGGTGAGCAACTTCCTATCATCAGAATATTAAATTATTTTCTCGAAAAGTGCTGAAGCTATAGAGCTGATATTTTTACAACACATGGGCACGTATCTTTTGCTTATGATGTAACAGTAGTTGCTTTGTTAATTCATTTCCTTACAAACAATTTCCATGCGAATATTTTCAAAATTTTCAATACACTATCTTCAGTAATACGTATTTACGGTATTAGATTTACGAAAACATTCTGTAAGGCTACTAAATAAATAGGCCTATACCTGAAAATTTCACTTTTCTATAAATAAAAGTTGAGAAAATATTTCTTTTGAATAAAAAAATCAAACTTGTGAAAAATGAGCATTAAAATTAAAACTTACATTCTTATAATGCACTTATACTTCTCAGACAAATCTAAAAATTACCATGGATACAGTTGTAATAAGTTCTCTTCCCTTCATCTATTGAATCAGTGCTGGCCATCCCTGAATATAGCTCGATCAAGCTGCATGTACTACCTCTTTCGTCTGTCTCTTTCTTTTCCGCTGTAAAGCGCTCAGGCTCTCCTGGGCTCTAAAGCGCGCGCTTGCTCCTATGGGCATCAATTGACATGAGTGCCTTAGTATGTCATCTTTAGCGCTTTTAATGCTTTAAATTTCAGTCTTTAGATTCCAACTTTAACAGCATTTACCATTTAGGTTAAGACTGAAGCAGTCCACTGCGTTGTGGAGTAACGATTACCATGTCTAACCGTGAAATGAACGGGCCAGGGTTCAAATCCTGGATGGAACAAGTTACCTGGTTGTGATTTTTTCTGAGGTTTTCCCTCAACTCATTGAAAGTAAATGCTGGATAACTTTCGAACCTGGACTCTGGACTCGTTTCGCTGGCATTATCACCTTCATTTCACTCAGATGCTACATAACCATTACAGTTGATAAAGCGTCGTAAAATAATCCAATAAAAAATTCAAGCAACAGAGTGACACTTGAGAATTCGGTTCAATTGTTCTTCTCAGCGACTTTTAGCAACAAAATAATTTTGGTGAACTCTCGTCCCATACCATTATAAAATAAATTAATATACTGATTCCTTAGCAATAAAATTAAGAGAATATGTTCCTTTCTGCAATGAAAAAGAAACATTTGGGTGAAAAAACATTCTTCATTCATTCATTCATTTAGTGTTCTGCCCGAGGGCAGGTTTTTCACTGCAAACCCAGCTTTCTCCAATGTTTCCTATTTTCTGCCTTCCTCTTTGTTTCTTCATATGATCCATATATTATCTTAATGTCGTCTATCATCATCTTCTTTTACCCTGAAATCTTCTCTCGTTCACCATTCCTTAAAGTGCATTCTTTAAGAGGCAGTTTCTTCTCAGCCAGTGACCCAACCAATTCCTTTTCCTCTTCCTTATCAGTTTCAGCATCATTCTTTCTTCACCCAAGTTTTTCTTGGGAAAGATAAATGCGGTAGCTTTCCGTTGCTTTCCGCACACCACTCTCTCTTTCGCATCTTAATAAGATCCCAGGGACCCCAGCGTGGAGGTGAAGAGAATGGATTTGACTAATTAGGCTCTCCGTACTTCACTGAAATTCACCGCAAGGGTTAAATATCAGTTATATCGGGGTTTCTGACCCGATCAGAGACCGAGAAATCTCAATTTAGTGGCAAAAAATAATTTGTCCATCAAAGGGGAGCAGCTGTTAGAATTATCTTCTGATTCGAGCTAGGGAATCGAGTTTTCTGCGACGATCATAGTGCACTTTTGTTGAATGCATTACCTTCTCATTCGAGCTAAAGAATCAAGTTTTCTACTACGACCATGCTACAATTTTTGTTGTATGCATTACCTTCTGATTCGAGTTAAAGAATCGAGTTTTCTACGACGGCCATGCTGCAATTTTTGTTGAATATATTACCTTCTCATTCGAGCGAAAGAATCGATTTTTCTACGACGACCATGCTGCAATTTTTGTTGAATGCATTACCTTCTCATTCGAGTTAAAGAATCGAGTTTTCTAAGACGACCATGCTGCAATTTTTGTTGAATGTATTACCTTCTGATTCGAGCTAAAGAATCAAGTTTTCTACTACGACTATGCTGCAATTTTTGTTGAATGCATTACCTTCTCATTCGAGCGAAAGAATCGATTTTTCTGCGACGACCATGCTGCAATTTTTGTTGAATGCATTACCTTCTCATTCGAGCTAAAGAATCGAGTTTTCTAAGACGACCATGCTGCAATTTTTGTTGAATGCATTACCTTCTGATTCGAGCTAAAGAATCGAGTTTTCTACGACGACCATGCTACAATTTTTGTTGTATGCATTACCTTTTGATTCGAGCTAAAGAATCGAGTTTTCTACGACAACCATGCTACAATTTTTGTTATATGCATTACCTTCTCATTCGAGCTAAAGAATCGATTTTTCAACGACGACAATGTTGCAATTTTTGTTGAATGCATTACCTTTTGATTCGAGCTAAAGAATCAAGTTTTCTACGACGACAATGCTACAATTTTTGTTGTATGCATTACCTTTTGATTCGAGCTAAAGAATCGAGTTTTCTACGACAACCATGCTACAATTTTTGTTATATGCATTACCTTCTCATTCGAGCTAAAGAATCGATTTTTCAACGACGACAATGTTGCAATTTTTGTTGAATGCATTACCTTTTGATTCGAGCTAAAGAATCAAGTTTTCTACGACGACAATGCTACAATTTTTGTTGTATGCATTACCTTTTGATTCGAGCTAAAGAATCGAGTTTTCTACGACAACCATGCTACAATTTTTGTTATATGCATTACCTTCTCATTCGAGCTAAAGAATCGATTTTTCAACGACGACAATGTTGCAATTTTTGTTGAATGCATTACCTTTTGATTCGAGCTAAAGAATCAAGTTTTCTACGACGACAATGCTACAATTTTTGTTGTATGCATTACCTTTTGATTCGAGCTAAAGAATCGAGTTTTCTACGACAACCATGCTACAATTTTTGTTATATGCATTACCTTCTCATTCGAGCTAAAGAATCGAGTTTTCTACGACAACCATGCTACAATTTTTGTTGAATGCATTACCTTCTGATTCGAGCTAAAGAATCAAGTTTTCTACTACGACTATGCTGCAATTTTTGTTGAATGCATTACCTTCTGATTCGAGCTAAAGAATCGAGTTTTCTACGACAACCATGCTACAATTTTTGTTATATGCATTACCTTCTCATTCGAGCTAAAGAATCGATTTTTCAACGACGACAATGTTGCAATTTTTGTTGAATGCATTACCTTTTGATTCGAGCTAAAGAATCGAGTTTTCTACGACGACCATGCTACAATTTTTGTTGTATGCATTACCTTTTGATTCGAGCTAAAGAATCGAGTTTTCTACGACGACAATGCTACAATTTTTGTTGGATACCCTACATGACCATGCATCCTGATGTTTCCCGAATTGCAATACAAGTCTTACTTAAACATATTAGTACATTTTCTGCTCTAGTTTTATTGAAGAAGAAGTAAAGTTAATGTCTGCGATTTTGAGTACAGTATCTACAAAATTTGAGCCAGACTTTGCAAAACTGAGAGCTGCAAAGCAACATCAACAATCCCATTGACAATCTTATTGTAAGTCTAAAAATCTAGTTTCATTTTAACACCAATGGCATGATACAATAGTAAAAAATAGCAACTTTATGTTCATATATTTTCAGATTATATTAAAAAAATGAGTTGGTTGGGTCACTGGCTGAGAATAAACTGCCTACTAAAGGATGCACTGGAAGGAATGGTGAATGGGAGAAGGAGTGGGGGCAGAAGAAGATATCAGCTGATTGACGACATCATAGGCAGAGACTAAGAAGAAGATTGGAGAATGCTAGGTTTGCAGTGGAAGACCTGTCATTTGGCAGAACATTATATACTAGTATCTATATTAAAAAATTAAACTGAAATTTAATATCACTATCAATTCAATAAGAATGTTCAATTTAGCATAATTACATAAATATTTAATAGGCCTATACAGTATAGAACATGTTAACCAGTCTAGATTATGCAAAACATACTAGGAAATTCACAAAAATGAAGTAACGGTATGATCTTTAAGGGAGCCGTGACACTCAAAGTTTGGGAACTCCTCCTCTAACCCTTGTATAATAACTGAAAGAGGAAATTGAAAACGAAAACTAGACAAATGAAAAACAGGAGGGGCTTTCATATATTCTTTGGTATCTCACAAATTTTCCCAATTAAAAAAGCAACAATGAAAATTTGACAAAAGCAACAATGAAAATTTGACAAAAGCACTCCAACAAAAGTAAAATATCACATTTCGGTTATGGGTTATCTCATACTTTTACTCGAACAAGCAACTGATTCATCAAGGAAAAAAATAAATAAGTAAACTGAGATTCTGGCTGATATGTACATCTATTATCAGGCAGTACATCTCACTTGACGATTATGTGTCAGAGGAAGAACAATTGTTTGTATGCTCTGAAATCTAATTAGAGTAATATGTAGAACTGGCCACCCTACCTCATTATCTCCTGGCCTAGTTGCCTTATAAGTGGTGCCTTATTGGTATCACTTGTGAGGTTCAGACCTGTATTCGAACAGTTGACTAAACAAACACAATAACATATCAATAAAATTAATCGTTACTTTGACTGTCCAGATTACAAACGTTCTGAATGCCAGTGGAATATAAAAAAACGTTTCAACTCAATTGTACTAATCTAAATTTATCAGAGACGAAAGGGATAACGTTCATTTGTTTTATAAAAAGAAACCTGTAATTTTTTTTTTTCGAAATTTAAAAATCTTGACCTTACCTTGTGAATAAATTCTATTCCTGAAAATGTTTTATGTTAAAAAAAAAAAGACATAATTTTAGTACTAATCCAGAACATTCAAAATTTTAGTAGAGCCTGTAAGAAACAAATCAGATCTCCATTTATACCCTCTGTTAGTCTTGGCTGTTATAAAAATGATGTTCACTATCAATGCACTATTTATTATCTTAAAGCTTTGAAAGATCAAGAGAAAAAATTTAGAACAGAATTAACAAAAGTTCTTCACATTCATACTTTCTACTCAACTGATGAACTGTTTATGCTTTATAAGTTAAATTAATCTCATTTAATAATTATACATTTGTATACTTCTCCTATACATTTTTGTTTGTCCCATATCTCAAAGCTACAATACCGATGTAAGATCTATGAAATACAATATTTAAATAAAATTAAAAGATACTATTAAAATTATCCCCAGAGATCTAACAAGGAAGAGAAGAAAGGAAAGGACAAATTTTCATAATTCAGAAATAATAATGAAACTGTAAATGAGTAATTTCGGTTATGGATTGGTTATTCATTGACTCTATCACTAAATTATTTTAAGAATTCACGAGACGAAAAAAATGAAGAAATAATCATGAAAATTACGGAAGACGCGCGTCTGAATTAAAAGAAAATATGTTAGCCTATGTGACTTTAAAAAAAAGTGGATTACTTATTGATGGCTTAGAAATGATACTGCGTATCTGTAAATTTGCATATGAATGAAACAATTGTTTTAAAAATTAAGTTTTCCCAAAATAGACTAATTTTTACATAGGCCTACTTATATTTCTGTTTTGTAAGATTTTCTACTCGAGGGCAAAATATTAGTTAACTTTCCAATTTTGAAATAATAATAATAATAACGTAGTTAATATAAATAATAATGTAGTTAACTAAGTGATCATTTTTTGTAGATACGAAGTATCACTTCTCAGCCATCGTTATGATTAACCGATTACTCCCCTTTGCATAGCGAAATGACATAATGAAATAAACATCTCTCAAACATAGTTGACCGAACGGTTTGCAATATATAAACACGATGCCAAAAAGTACAATCTGAAGTTTCAGTCTTTTAGAAAGGAGTAGGCTATTTCAAAATGATTGATTTACAAAGATAACGACCTATCCTTCCCCTAGCTTGACTTGGCAAGACATTCTAAGTGGAAAACAGCAACCAGTTGTGACTACTCCCACTGATCAATAAAATTACGATTTATTTTTCAGTTTCGAATACCAATCGAATATCAAAAACACTTCACTGTGACTAATTAATAAGGACCATATGCTAAAGGCTACGATTTATTTGCTAAAATCAAAGACCAGATGTTATAATTACAGCAATGGACTGTATAGTAATTAAATGACAACACGAAAGGAAATGGCATCTCTATGAGATAAGATGACAAGATGTTACACATCTGTCTTATTTACAAGGCTGTAATGTTATCAAGAAGGCACTCGAAGATTATTTTGAGTTCCTTGAAAGAACAATGTAGCCCTACGCATATTTTCGATCTGACTTGTATACCTAGCTTTAAATGACTATCTAATATTATTAAAATATATAACATACCGGTACTTAAAACTAGGGAGGTGTATACAAATTTATGAAATGAACTTTATTTTCATAAATGGAGATGGCAATAAAATTAGAAAATATTAACTTTAATTTTAAGTATCTAAATATGACTATATACTAGGCCAAGAAAAGAATAGGCCTCATTTAAGTTACGGTACATCACAACAGAAGTTAAGATTAATTGAAGGGCAAGTCAAACGTCTATATTTTATTTAAAAAAAAACGCGGTTTCTTCTGCCTTTTAAAACCACAAGTTGCTGTGATTTTTTTTTTCACCTTACTTAAATTTAACTTGAGTCTACAATCTGAAATAGGCTTACAAAGGCAATACAGTATTTTAAACATTTATTTTAGAATGTCTTTATCTACATAATAATACGATAAAATTATCATAACATATTACGGTACCGGTATCACGATAATAAATTATAAGAACTAAAAATATTCAAAATTAATTCCCATCAGCGTAGCAGTTACAGTACCCGGTATATTAATTCTGAATCAGCATTTTTTAACTCCTCTATTCTGATTTTAACTTTCATGACTCGTCTATCATTTGTTTGCATAAACATCTGGCCCACACCTTCCAAGCAAAAAATGAGAATCCAGGTCGTCTGTTTCACTGACCTAAACACAAACTTTAAGGGTTAACGCCCTGTCTATAAACTATTTGCACGTATTATAATTTTAATTGTACCGGCACTTGTTAAAAATATTAACACCTTAAACAAATTAATATCTATACGGCAGTTATGAAATGCCTAGGTTATGAAAGCACGAGATGTATACTTTTCTAGTCACCTTGATGACCTTCCGAGATATGTCTGTGCCCCAGTTACGACCACTTGTTCTAGAATTATCATCTTAATAAAATATAACTTGAATTTTAATTATACAAATTAAGAAATCTCAATATTACTTTTCACAACACCACATAATTTGCTAACCATAAATGGATACATAATTTGCTTAATTCCCATTTCTATTTGTAAACGTCTTTAACTACGTTCTATATATATACAAAATATGGATCACCTAATTAATTACAGTAGGCTTGATGCTTATAACCACAATGATGATCTAAATATTTCACTTTATTTTTAGCTTAAGAATAGAAAAACAAAATCTGAAGAAAAAATTATAATTACCCTATAATTTAGTTACAAATCAAATTGACATGTTTCTTTGCTTTAATAAACAGCCCAATTATAAATGGGCTATTTGGAATCTGCAAGAATCAATTATGCATGTTTCTGCAAATTTCATAAGTAGATAGTAGGCTAATGTATAACATTCGTTCACTTTTATAATGCTGACAAGTATCCAGCATGCATGTTCAATGATCATCAAGTAGCACTGAAAGTTATGAACTAATCAATAATAAGCATAGCATATGTAAGACTGTAAACTCTTGTTTTGAATCCTACCATTTGAACTAATCGACACAATTATTTAGGCCTAATACGTATTAATAAAATTCAAGGTTATAGCAAAACGCAGTTGTTTACAAACACAATATATGCCTACTATAGATTCGCAAAAATTTTAATAATGCAATTATCGTACGACTAGCAAAAGGAAGGGTTATTAAAAACTCGAAAATACAATTTAAAACACGTATAAAATACAACCCCTTATCTCAAAAACAGACAATTGACTATAATAACTGCAACTTTCAGCGTAAGTAATCTTAGCTTACAATACAAAGCTGTCATTTGTATAGTTTTATTTATTTTATAAAAGTGACCTAATTCTACAATGTATCTGCACCAACAACTCAAATATTGCTCAGGCCGTCAAACAAATCTGACCACAATCTTATAATGTGGGAGTACCCAGCATTATGGAAGTGCGTCTGATACAAGGGCAAATAAGTCACCATACTACTCTCTATTACAAGTGTTAACAGTCGAAAATATGTGCATAGTTTTGCATTTTATTCTAGTATAACTTATGGAAAATACTTCAAAATTATTTTATTCTGTCAAGTCAATTCATATGTAATCCTGATAGCATGTCAACATGATCGAAGATTGTAAACATTGATATATTTCGCTGGTGCAAAACTTCCCGTTAAAACTATGTATTAATAAGGGGAAATAATACGGCGAGGCATTTGAACATACGATAAAATTGGCTATCACGCACACTATCACAGCATATTCATAAAGAGCTAATAAAAATTAATACTGTCAAAAACGTCAACATCTTAATAACCCAACTTCCAGCAGACGACATGGGCGAGGAACAAGCATATTTTAGTTACATGAGGCAGAGAACATTATTCGTACGCATCATACAAAGAAATATAGCATCAATTTGAACTTCATTTGAGCATTCAGTAGCAATTTATCAAAATTATTACAATAATATTCGTCAGGTAATCGATAGAAATGGCGACTGAGAAAATCAATCCCGTACAAGAGAAATGTACCATCCCACTTTTATATGTATATCATAACACTCACTTTTGATAACCCGCTCCGTGGTGGAAAGCTTCGTATTGTTTGATGACATTTTACAGTTTTCTGACAATTATACTACACCATAAACATCGGATGTTCGAGAAAACCACAGATTTCACAAGCTAAATTCTACTGTGCCACAAGATGTCGCTAACTGAAACTTCCACTGCACTGCGCCTTGCGCATCTTTCTGCGCACGGAAATCATTCCCACCAGTCCTCGAATACCGCAAACACCCTAGGAGTGGCGCACCTGTACGGGACGTTTGAATCCATAGATTCTGCCACGATAAATGTTATTTCTAATATAAATTAAACTAGACACATTTTTAATAAGCTGTAACTCTAGCGGTATTAAAAAATATAGATAAGGAAGCGTCAATTGCAATCACACAAAGCTCTGCAATACGATTCCATGAAAAACAAAACAAAATCTGTGTGAAAACATGCCAGATTTCCTAAGTAAATACACCTATTTCTTTTTAATTAAATATATCGCCAATTTAACCCCTTAAAAACCGAAAAACAAGTTAAATACCAGTTAGTAAAAATCACTGATACTGTAAAAACTATATATTATTAAAATATTAAGCGCTTTAACATAAATATATAGGTATGCTACACAATAATTAATATCAATTAATTAATACGTACTATAACAATAAAGTTGTGAAGTATTATTACTCATCATTGTCTGAATATGTATGACATAAATAAAATGCATGAGGCATAATGAATATAATGCAAGTATGAGAGATAATGCTACATCAATTAAGATTATTCAGTTCATCTCTGTTTCTGTGTTAACTCTGTTCCTTTCAATGATGCATACAGGGTGCGAATTAACGGGAGGGGATGGGGGGATTTCCCCCCCCCCTTGTTGGAAAGTTATTCCCTTCTAATAATTTCATATTAACATCCCTGTCAGAGATAACTTCTATCCCCCTCACAAAATATAATTTTATTGTTTTAATATGAGTCAGTGGCGTATACTGGTTAAAGGGTTTGGGCTACTGCTGACCCTATTATTACACAAAATATATCTAACAATTACTTTAATTTTAATTACTATGGTAAAACTAATAATACAAAATTATTACATTATGTTATATTATAAACTTTTTCTTTTGTAATTTCCTTGGGCTACCGCCGGTAGCCCCGGTAGCCCGCAATATACGCCCCTGATATGAGTATACTTTATAAAGTATAAAGTACGGTAAGCAAAGAAAATAATATAATTGATGTATTATCACCGCTGACAATAATATAATCAGTAACTTAGAAATTACACATCATATCTCTTAAGCCTGCTCAAGGCTATAATTATTATTATTATTATTATTATTATTATTATTATTATTATGAAGATGCAAGACAAGCAACTCAGTGCGACCAAACGTTGAACTGTATCGAATGAGGATAATAACAATTTTATGTATGATATTCTCTATCTAGATTATATCCCCCTCCCACATCAGAAATCTTAATTCGCACCCTGAATGCATATATTTAACTTTCTTACATATCTTTCCCTACTTTTGGTAAGGTTTACTACTCTATAAATGTTACAATTTAACCCTCTAACTAGTATTGAAGACTATATTAAATGGAGCATTGTGAATTAATTAGGTGTATCTCATGTTTCATTTATAAATGTTTTCTACTACTCCCTTTCAGTTTTGTCCTGGTGGTTCAGGGAGCCCGGTGTACCTCCTACTGTACTGGCAAACCCCACGGTCCAGGTAACACAGGGGTTTTCTCTGGTGAGCTACAGTTCCCCTGTGGCATCCCAATAAATCTCCATAGGCCTAATCATTTCATCTCATCGTAGCTGTAGTGTAGGCCAGCCTCCTATGGCGTATTGATGTTAAATTTAAAAATGTAAGAGTAAAGAAATAATTTGAAATTCTATTTAGAACGTATGGAGGAAGACAGATTGCCTAAGATTGCTAAAGAATATAAACCTCGTAGAAGATACCACCTAGTCAGACCAAGGACAAGATGGCGTGACCTGTGACATTGGATCAGGTTACATTGCCTACTCCCTGCAGTGGATGATGATGTTTTTTGTTCTTGTTTACAAATGGCTGCAGCTTGTTTACACCAGTAGTCATCGTGCCTCCCATTCTGTGTAGACATTCCATCAAGCAGTCGTGGCCAATCTCCAACCTAAAAAATACTATTGCTGTTTTCCTTGGAGGGTGTAGAATATCCTGTTGATATTTCTTATTTAGTAGTTACCGGTATCTCGTGTTAGGCCTACATTCAAGTTTCTTGTGGCAAACTTCTTGTTTTAATTAATATAATTCTTCAAGTGACATTTGTTTTGGTGGTTTTGTAACAATTCTAGAACAATAAAATTTTTCTTTTATCCCCTATACTTTTTAAAATTTATGTAACATGGGAGTATTGTTTTGTATTGTATTTATTAACATTCCATGGTATTCATACATTGCTTCACAGCTAGAATATGGAACAAGTCAAAAAACTTAATACCGGTACTATTATAAAGTCTTAATTTATAGTAATAGTCTAGATGAAATATATACCCTACAGAAGAGATTTATAATATAGTCTACTAGTACAACACAAAGTTTTAGTACCAATTTCATGAAGCGTTATTGAATGTCATGAATTCACATACAGAATAGAAGGCGTGAGAAATTAGGTACTTCTTTAATTTAGCCCTAAATAATCTTATGTTTTGAGTTTCATTTTTTATATCGATAGGGAGGCTATTAAAAATTTTGCCTGCCATATAACGCACTCCTTTTTGATAGCACGATAGACTTGCCGATGGAGTATGAAAGTCATTTTTTGACGTGTATTTATGCTATGAACTGTTGAATTAGTTACAAAGTTTTCACGATTACATAAGAGGAAGATTATTAATGAAAAGATATACTGACAAGCCATGGCCATTATTTGTAGTTTTTTTTATATAGTCCTACAAGATTCCCTAGATTTGGCACCTACTATTATTCTAATTGCTGTTTTTTGTAATAGGAATATACTGTTACTATCTGTGGAATTTCCCCAGAATATTATTCCAAAACTCATTACCGAGTGAAAGTATGCAAAGTATATTGTTTTAAGGTATTGATATTTACTATCTTTTGCATAGATCTAATAGCAAAACATGCTGAATTTAGTTTGGGGGTAATTTCTTTAATATGACTTTTCCAATTTAACACATTATCGATTTTTAAGCAAATAAATTTGGTTGTTGTTGTTTCTAATAGGGATCTATTGTTAATTATTGCGCTAGAAATTTGCGAGGTTGAATTTGGACAGGATTTAAATTGAATTATATTTTGTCACAATTTAATACTAATTTATTGACTGAGAACCAGTCACATATTTTGAAGAGAATTTCCTCTGTTGAAGACTGGAATGTGTTGGAGTTATTGGCTGTAATTACTATACTTACTATACTATACCATACTTGTGTCATCTGCAATAATGACAACATAACACACACACATTACAGTTTACAGATATTCAGTTACCTATTACTGACTGAAGACTATAAAAACATAGAATATATGACAAGGAAGTTGACGAAGGAATATGAGAAATGATGTTCACAAATAAATATGTTAATAAAAGTCAATACACAGCCTATTGAATAATGACTGATGAGAAAGGTAAAAAACAAATTATTAGAAGATGCCAAAGGATGTATTGACATTTGTAATAAAATTCAATATTTGGAATAGAAATTATAAAAGGAGGAAACAATGATTCTGCAATAACAAAGAGAATAATATTAAGGGTCGATGTGCAATAGCAGTGCTGGACGAAATTTTGTGGAATTAACAAATATTTAAAAAAAAAAAAAGAAAAGTAAACTCCATACTTATAAATCAATAGTGAGAAATTTAACAACGTATGGTGCAGAAGCATGGAAAATAAATGCAAAATCAAAATCAAAATTACAGTCAAGAGAAATTGATTTTTTAAGGACAGCATGATACTCTATACTTGAATAGATAAAATTAGAAATTAAATTATAAGAGAAAAGAAGAACTTTAAAAATTCTCCTATATAATTTATGGAAACTAAACAATTACAATGGCCTGGACATGTGAAAATAATGAATCCAAACAGGTTACCAAAGAGGAGTTTACAATGGGTTTCAACTGGGAAGAAAAGAAGAGGAAGACCTAAGAAAAAACATAGCTAGTGGGTGTTATTGGCTTTATAGAAGCAAGAGGATTAAAGGATGGTGACTGGGATGAGACCAATGTACAGAGGAAGAAAATTTCAATTGTAAAAGAAGAAGAAGATGTATTTACACTTAAAACCTGTATGCTATGCTATAGAACCTCTCATTACTAATGAGTAGATTACGGATATTTAAGCACTAAAATGCTGGAAAACTTGCATGCATTTAGGAACTTAAATTTGTTCAAATATACACTGAAAATTAACTTTTATTAATACTTTTAATTTTCTGAAGTGCTTCTTCTAAGAACAAATTAAAAAAATAAAGATAGGAGTTAATTTCTATCTTACACACAACTAACACGAAAGGTACTGGAGTTACGAAAATTAAATTATGTAACTATATGAATAGGGTTGGAAGTAAATCCCGAAAAGACTAAGTATATGATTGTGTCTCGTGACCAGAATATTGTACGAAATGGAAATATAAAAATTGGAGATTTATCCCTCGAAGAGGTGGAAAAATTCAAATATCTTGGAGCAACAGTAACAAATATAAATGACACTCAGGAGGAAATTAAACGCAGAATAAATATGGGAAATGCCTGTTATTATTCGGTTGAGAAGCTTTTGTCATCTAGTCTGCTGTCAAAAAATCTGAAAGAATTTATAAAACAGTTATATTACCGGTTGTTCTATATGGTTGTGAAGCTTGGACTCTCACTTTGAGAGAGGAACAGAGATTAAGGGTGTTTGAGAATAAGGTTCTTAGGAAAATATTTGGGGCTAAGAGGGATGAAGTTAAAGGGGAATGGAGAAAATTACACTACGCAGAGCTGCATGCATTGTATTCTTCACCTGACATAATTAGGAACATTAAATCCAGACGCTTGAGATGGGCAGGGCATATAGCACGTATGGGCGAATCCAGAAATGCATATAGAGTGTTGGTTGGGAGGCCGGCGGGAAAAAGACCTTTGGGGAGGCCGAGACGTAGATGGGAAGATAATATTAAAATGTTTTTGAGGGAGGTGGGATATGATGGTAAAGACTGGATTAATCTTGCTCAAGATAGGGATCAATGGCGGGCTTATGTGAGGGCGGCAATGAACCTCCGGGTTCCTTAAAAGCCAGTAAGTAAGTAAGTAACTATATGAATAGTTAAGCTCAAATAAACATAAATTTGCTTAGTTTCACAAGAACTCCATTAAAATCATCTAAAACTCTAAAAACTTTTAAGAAGATATGTCTCATCAAACGGTATATCACATTTAAAAATTCACTTCTATGAGTCTATGACACAAGTAACTTGATACAATTTGGCACAGTAATGAGTGTGTTGACGTTTGTATTAAAAATATTCAGTAAAAACAGTAATAAATTATAACATTTATAGCTTGTATTAAAGTTATTTTATTGATATTCTTTAAGGAACGAGCAATTATTGTAATATTGCAACTTTTACTCATTGTATAGATAGAAATGAATTTTTTTATTATTTTTTTCCTATAAACAAAAGTTCAAGTGCTCATTTACATACAAGTTTCCGCTCAATTGTAATCATCCTTCGTTTGTTACTAGTACGTATAAGTTAAAGTACTAATTTAAAGATTTTTTTCACACCCTAGAAAAAAAGTTATATCTTTAGAAAGTAAAAGATGTATATTCAAATTAAGAAAATAAATAAGTTGTATATCATATAATCAAAAACTCACATTTTCTTTACTTAGATAAGATACTGAAAAATCACTGTGCCAAATTCTATTAAGTTACTAGTTAGAAAAGTGTCATAGTAGTGTATTATATTGTGTTTATTTACATTCCTTGATCTCCAGAGAACAAGGTGCCAGTGCAGGTGTTATGTGCTGTCTCTTCTCACTTTATAGATCTCTTGGCTATGGAACAACAAGTTTTGATGGTGAAATCATTGCAATAAGTGAAAGTCTCAGGAATCTTCTATGCAAAATCAATAAATTTAGGAATGCAGTTATATTGTCAGACTCCAAGGCAGCTATTCTATCAATAGTCTCTAAACACACACCTTCATCTCAAACAGCAGAAATAACTAAAATGCTCTCTCAATTAATATCACTCAATAAAAGAATTGTATTCCAATGGATACCATCCCATTGTGGAATCCTGGGAAACGAGAATGCGGATGCTTTAGCAAAGAAGGGCAGCACTGCTACTTACAGACCTGTTACTAAATCTACAGATTACTCTGTGAAAAGATTTATTAAATCTACATACTTAGACTTCAACAAACAAAATTTGATAACACAATCCCAAGGGAAAAAATGGAACTCTCTGCATCAAAATCCACAGTTAATTCGCGATTTACCACGAAAATCGTCTGTAGCTGCATTCAGATTGGCAACAGGCCATGATTGTTTGGCCAAATGCCTGCATAGAATTGGAATATATCAGTCCCCTAACTGCCCATTGTGCAACTCAAACCGAGAAATGGATTCGGAACACCTCAAAATCTGTGCTTCAGTGGCTGGTCATGATAATATCTTTGAAAAATATTGGAGTGCAAGAGGTCAAATGACTTTATTGTCAAACGCCTGGCATTAAAAAACAACTACAACATTCCATGGTATTCGTACATAATGGGCGAATCCAGAAATGCATATACCGGTATAGTGTTAGTTGAGAGGTCGGAGGGAAAAAGATCTTTGGCGGGGGTCAAGACGTAGATGGGAGGATAATATAAAAATAGATTTGAGGGAGGCAGGATATGATGGTAGAGACTGGATTAATCTTGCTCAGGATAGGGACCGATAGCGGGCTTATGTAAGGGCGGCAATGAACCTCTGGGTTCCTTAAAAGCCATTTGTTGTTGTTTTTGTTTGGTATTTGTACATCGTTTCACAGCTAGAATATGGAACATGTCAAAAGAACCTTGGTACTATACAAAGTCTTAATTATAGTCACAGTCTAGTTGAAATATATACAGAAGAGTTTTACAATACTACTAATACAATACAAGGGTTACTATCAATACCAGTACTTAATATAAGACATAAATATTCATTTAGTGTTGATGAATGTCAAAAATTCACCTACAGAATACAAGGCGTGAGAAGTAAGGCACTTCTTTAATTTGGCCCTAAATAATCTTACGTTTTTAGTTTGATTTTTTTATATCCATAGCAAGACTATTAAACATTTTTACTGCCATATAATGCACTCCTTTTTGATAGCATGATAGGTTTGCCGATAGAGTATGAAAGTCATGTTTTAACGAGTATTTATGTTATGAACTGTTGAATTAGTTAAGTTGAACTACAAGCAGGGGCGGCTTTCGAAGGGGGACTGTGGAGCTGCAGCACCCCCAGACATTTATGGTTCTTGTCTCGTTTTATGTTGTGAAATACATTTATTATACAGACTCTATTTAGCGGCTCGAATTTTAAAAACAATTCGCTCTCATTGACATACACGCAATTGTTAGTGAAGTCACTTCCTCCCCTTGTGCTGCCAGAGCGAAACCAGAGACAAGGACTATAGAGTGAAGCCACTTCCTTCCCTGGAGCTGCCAGTCTCGTCTCGGAAGCCTTGCGCGTTAGTTTTACCCCTCCCCCTGTTAGCCCCTTGCCATGAATCCAGAGTTTCCAGGCGCTGCAACATTTGCAGCAGTTTGTCAGTAGCGCGCAGTTTTAAATACATTTTCTTTAACGTGAGTATAATAAGTGCGATAATGTTTAATTCTCTAGAGTATTTACACTCTATTCAGTTCAGTACTTTAACAATTCAGGAGAAATGTGAAATTAAGTGCCCATCAGTTAAATCTCATGATGGAAAGAGCTGCTAAACAAAATAGCCTACAAAGCTCGCATATTTTTTGCTAATATATCCAGTATCCCTGCTTTCTTCTCTCGATCTCCACATAGTCTGTATTAAATTAATGTGTTTGAAAGACAATTCCATCAGCTGGGGCAACAAGATGGAGTTTTAAATAAGAACAGTAAATGTTGTTAATGAGAAGAAGGAGCCATTGCTAGAATGTTTTCAAACCATAATGGAATCTGAAGCATCTAACATCACAATAAATGAGGTAAGCACTCTGGTGCGTACTCTTGAAGATCCTGAATTCAATCTCTAGCTCAGTTTTTTTTTTCATTTATTGGTGTATCATGTAGATATATTATATAACCAGCTACAACATCACCAGTTAGATATTTCTAAGGTTCAAATCTGCATATAAAAAAATTAAATTATGGTTTATTTAACTACACTCGCAACTTCAGAGGTTATATCAGCGTCGCCGGTGTGCTGGAATTTCGTCCCGCAGGATTCTTTTAAATGCCAGTAAATCTACTGACATGAGCCTGTTTCATTTAAACACACTTAAATGCCATCGACCTGGGCCGGGATATAACCCGCAACCGACTATACTACCGAGGTCGACTCTGCATATCAAGCTTTGTTAATGCCATACAAACAATGCGGAACAATTATCACACAAGCTAACACCCGATTCCAGTTCATAGATTATCTGATATTATCTTCTCTTCTGTGTCAAGAAAAATTTGAATGCTACAAAAGCTCATTTCCTGAAAATGACCTAAATGTGTGTGAAGCTTTTCCCAATGCTCGATAAAGACAAACTAAAAACGGAACTCACTATGTTGTATCAGAAATATCAGTGGCGCAGTCAAGCTCTTGCAGTTTTTTCTATCTGAGAACTTGCAGGCCTCATTTTCGGAAGTTGTGAAACTACTACGCATAGCTATCACCATACCAATGACAACTTCCGAACCAGAACTTTTTTTTCGTGCAATAAGAGAGTAAAATCCTATCTCAGAAATACGATGAGAGGAGAGAGACTGACCGCATTAGCTATGTTTTCCATTGTAAAGACTATGTTAAACGACATATCGGATTTTAATAAGTTGATGATTCAAAAGTTTGCAACCTACAAAACAAGGCGCATGGAACTAATCTTTAAATAAGGTAAGTTGCTTGGTTTAATTTTGTATGCAGCCCCCCTTAATTCAATACCCACGAGCCGCCACTGACTACAAGCATTTCCCCATGGAGGACTGGAGATCAGTAAGTTTCTCAAATTCTCCTTGAATTTAAAAAATAATTTCCTAGTTTTAAAACTTGTATTCAGTAATCCTTTTCTTGGGTACATTTCAGTGATAAAAGTGCTCTCCAAATTTAAGTGAACAAGATACAATTTCTTAGAAAAAAGCCTTGAGAAAGAAACAATAAAGATTGTGTGATGAAGAATGGCAAGCATCCAAATTCAGTAATGATTTGGTCTGTGATTTGTGGTAAGGGTTTGGGAAGTGTTTATGTTATTAGTGACATAATGAGGCAAGATCGATACCGGTACATCAAAGTTCTGCAGATTTTCCTGATTCCACATTGGTTCAACAAAAATGAAGAGCCACTTTTTATGCAAGGTGGTAAGTTTGTCGAAAGCTTCTTGAATAACCTTAGTATACCTATATTGGCTTGGTTGGACAACTTTCCTAACCTCATTCCCACAGAGAATATTAGGAAGCTTCGGAAGAAAGAAGTGACAAAAGACCATGCCACTAATAATATAAATTTCATTAAAAGGTACCAGTAATGTACCACTGGCATCACAACCAGTGCTTGGAAGATATGAGCTTGCAACACATAGACAGCATGCCTTGCATGGTACAGGCTGTGTTTGAGGCAAAAGGAGGTTTGACAAAATATTATAAGTCAATCATTAAATTAGGATTAAGTATATTAGTTACGATATTTACGATAGTTACGATATTTAGATATTTATACTAGAAACATCAACAACCAAATTTCTTGGTTTGCATATTAATAATACAATAAATTGGAAAAATCATATCAAAGAAATAACCCCCAAACTTAGCTCAGCATGCTTCGCAATTAGGTCATTACAACAATTTCTAAACAGCAGTATCTTAAAGACAATATATTTTGCCTATTTTCATTCCATTATGTCCTACGGAATAATATTTTGGGGAAATTCTGTAGATAGTAAAAATATATTCTTATTACAAAAAAGAGCCATTAGAATAACAGTTAGAGCAAAGGCTAGAGAATCATGTAGATTATTTAAAAAAAAAATTAGAGATTCTAACCTTAACAAATCAATACATATACTCTACAATAAATTTCCTCTTATGTAATAAAGAAAATTTTCCAACTAACTCAGCCATACATAGTATAAATACCCGCAGAAGGAATGATTTTCATACGCCATCATCAAATTTATCATGCTTTCAAAGGGGAGTACGTTACATGGCGATAAAATTGTTCAATAGTCTTCCTGAAGACATTAAGAATCATAGCCAAAACCCTGCATTATTTAAGGTAAAACTAAAAAATGACTTAATATCTCACACTTTCTATTCTGTAGATGAATTCTTGACATTTCACAGCACTGTGTAAATATTATAATACTATTAAATGGTAAACATATTACATTGTATAAAATATTATTGTTATCAAGGTATTAATTCTGTACATATTTCATATTTGCATTTTATATGTATTGCATTTTATTGTTAAACATAAAATTGGACATGTTCTTTATTCTATGCTGTGAAGCAAATGTAAGAATATTATGGAACGAATAAATCTATCTATCTATCTTAATGTTCACCTGTCATCAGTGTCATCCTTCTATATATGGGGTACAGTATGTATAATCCGTCATTGTCAGTGTTTATACAAGTGCTAAAAAAAGTGTAGGTATTCGACAATGAAGATAAATTCAATTTACAAGCATATTTTAGTCGAACTACAGAAAATTGTTCAATTCGTATCAAGTAGAATAATTCAATTTATAAGCATAAACAATTTCTCAGTTAGTGTAGGAGGTACGAGTATGTAGAAATTTGGTTAATTCTGTTCTAAGTCTTTTGCCATAGTCCTACAAGGCTTTAAGGTATTAGGCAGTGCATTGAAGACAGTACTGGTAATATATGAATACTGAACTCCATTTTTTAACATCTTAGACTAACAGAGGGTAGATGGAGATCTGATTTATGTCTTGTATTAAAATTATGAATATCTTGATTAATACTAAATGTATCTCGGTTTTTAATATAAAACATCATTAGGGAAAGAATGTAGCCTACTCACAAGGTAAGGTCAAGATTTCTAAATTTTGGAAAATATTTTTACATTATGTCCTTATATGCACACCAGCCATTATTCTTATAGCTTTCTTTTGTAAAACAATAATGTGCTTAGTTTCAGACGAGTTGGTCTAGAATATTAATCCATATTTCATTACAAAATGAAAATATGCCAAGTATGACTTTTAAGTGTGTTTATATCGCCAATAGAAGATAAGAATCTTAATGCAAAACAGACAGAGCTCAATTTAGGAGTAGTATATTCTATGTGTGTTTTCCAGTTCAATTGATTATTCAACTCTAAATTAAGAAAGTTTGTGCTTATAGATTTTTTGAGATGAATTCCATTTAATCTAATATTGCGGGAAAATTGAGCTCTATTATGTGTTGGCCTACTAAATTTGACTACACTGGTTTTATCAACATTAAGCGCTAATTTATTTGAACGAAACCATTCATTCATTAGATTCAGCACTGCATTAGAAGTATTTATAAAGTATCGCATTGTTTGTTTGAAATAATCACACTTGTATCTGCAAATCAAATTATATGGGATAAATTATTTATGGTTAAGGGTAAATCATGAAATGATTAAGGTCGGGCTGGGTAGCATAGTCGATATAGCGCTGGCCTTCTGTGCTCGAGGTTGCGGTTTGATCCCGGCCAGGTCGATGACATTTAAGTATGTTTAAATGCGACAGGTTCATGTCAGTAGATTTACTGGCTGTAATAGAACTCCTGTGGGACAAAATTCCGGCACACTAGCAATGCTCATATAACCTCTGCAGTTTCGAGTGTCGTTAAATAAACCATAATTTACAAAAAAAAAAAATAATAATTGATTAAATTTCCAACTTCTTTACTGTGTTAATATTTAGGCCGTGTCTCAAAGCTACATTTTCAGCTGAAGTGAACTAGATTGTTGACTAAATAGCCGGATGTGACGTCTGAAGTCATGATCCAAAGCTACATAGTCCATAGCAATCAAGTCCGTAGTAGCTAGTCAACGAAAATGCTTGCTTGATTGTTGACTTGTTCACTAAACAAACATGGATACCTCATCAGCAAATGGGGTTATGAAATCTGAAAATGCTTTGGAAGTAAAATAATGTAAATATAATTTAGAATAACACGTTAACTTTTAACACTGATATTGTTAGTACCTTCTGTAGAATGTTTTAATCATTACTGCAATATATTAAGCCCTTATCTTTTCCATATAACTCGTAATGAAACTGCATTAGGACACTGCCTTCTTAATTTAGTGCTGCACTGTAATGTCATGGTTTTTAGAAAAATACCGGTAGTTTATGAAGAAGGCCATGTTTCAAGCATACATGTCCAAAGCTCCCTAGTGTGTAGTTCACAAGTCATCTAGTTGCTAGTCACTAGTGTGTAGTATGGACTTGACCTTTGAGACACGGCCTTAGCATTTACCTTGGATGACTAGTTTCGAAGTCTTGTTCTTCATTGTCCAAAGCCTAGTGGAGATCTTGCGTTATCTTCTGGTTGTGGTGGGGTGTGTTCATAATTGTGTCTCAAAGGGTGTGTTTTTTGAAATTGAGTTGAGTGTTCAGGATGAGATATAAGTTAGGTGTGTTTTTATATGTTTATAAATTTCACATTGCTCTAGGATGTCAAGTTTCTGGTTTTTTGGCTGGATGTGTAGTATTTTCATGTTGTTGTCTATTTTGCTGTGGCTGTGATTGGAATTTGTGTTGTATTCTGCATAGTTGTCATGGCTGTGATGTGTTTTTGTAACGTGTTTGAAATGATTTCTAGGCATCTGGATTGACTCTGCTTTAACCTGGAACTATCATGTTGAGAAAATTATAGAAAAATTGAACCGCTATATATATGCTTTCAGAATTTTAAACAAAACAACCTCTAATGAAGTTCTCAGATCTATGTATTTTGGCTATATACATTCCCAGATTCAGTATGGCATACCATTATGGGGCGCAACAAGCAAAATTACGGAAATTTTTAAGCTACAGAAGAAAATTATAAAAATTATGAAACAAGCACCTATAAAGTCGCAAAGTTAAGAAATTTTTAGGGAACTCAAAATTCTGCCAGTACCTTGCATATACATTCTAGAAACAGTGTCTTTCATTCATAAAAACAAAGCAAAATTCAAATTGAATTCAGACTACCACATGTATCAAAGAAGAACATCAAGTCATATCCATCTGTCCACTCATAGAATTACCACAAGTCTTAAAAGTATTTTACATAGAGGCATAAATATGTATAATAAAATTCCAAGCTCCATAATAAGTAGTAAACAAAAGAAGTTTAAAAGCATGGTCAACAGGTTGCTCCTGCATCATATGCCAAATACTGTAGAGGAATTTATGTCTTTAGACCTTGCAGAAAGTGCCTACTAATGTGTAATTGTGAAGGCATATAAGTCGTTATTGCTGTTATTATTATTATTATTATTATTATTATTATTATTATTATTATTATTTATTATTATTATTATTATTATTATTATTATTATTATTATTGTTGTTATTGTTGGTATTATTATTATTATTATTATTACTACTACTGTTATTGTTGGTATTATTATACTTACTTACTTACAAATAGCTTTTAAGGAACCCGAAGGTTCATTGCCGCCCTCACATAAGCCCGCCATCGGTCCCTATCCTGTGCAAGATTAATCCAGTCTCTATCATCACACCCCACCTCCCTCAAATTCATTTTAATATTATCCTCCCATCTACGTCTTGGCCTCCCTAAAGGTCTTTTTCCCTCCGGTCTCCCAACTAACACTCTATATACATTTCTGGATTTGCCCATACGTGATACATGCCCTGCCCATCTCAAACGCCTGGATTTTAAGTTCCTAATTATGTTAGGTGAAGAATACAATGCGTGCAGTTCTGTGTTGTGTAAGGTATTATATTATTATTATTATTATTATTATTATTATTATTATTATTATTATTATTATTATTATTTTTATACTATCTTAGATACAGTTCTTCTTAAATCATGTCAGCAGATGTCCTGCAATAACAAAGCTACAAATTCATAAATATATCTATAGTATAATCAGAAACTAGATTAAGACTTAGAAATAAGATTGACGAAGCCATGATTTGTAAAGATCTTTATGGTGAATAAATTACTATTACTACTACTATTACTATTTTCCAGTCTGTCTAATGTAGAAGTCGAGAATAAGGTGCTTAGGAAAATATTTTGGCGTAAGAGGGATGAAGTTACAGGAAAATGGAGAAAGTTACATAATGCAGAACTGCATGCATTGTATTCTTCACCTGACATAATTAGGAATATTAAATCAAGACGTTTGAGATGGGCAAGGCATGTAGCACGTATGGGCGAATCCAGAAATGCATATAGAGTATTAATTGGGAGATCAGAGGGTAAAAGACCTTTGGGGAGACCGAGACGTAGATGGGAGGATAATATAAAAATGTATTTGAGGACGGTGGGATATGATGGTAAAGACTGGATTAATCTTGCTCATTTTAGGGACTGATGACGGGCTTATGTGAGGGCGGTAATGAACCTCCAGGTTTCTTAAAAGCCATTTGTATTATACTGGAACCCTTTCTTGTCAGAGCACCATCAACGGAGTAACATTGGCCCATTAGTTAAAATCATTAAACAAGTTCCTATTCGGAGTGAAAGTGATAACATTTTCAGAGAATTAAAAATCATACCTGTACCCTGCATATAATATATTTCAGAAATATATTGTGCTTTATTCATCAAAACATATATTCCTTTAAAACAAGTTCAACCTATCATGAGTATAATACTAGAACATCCCAAAACATACATTAGAATTACCACAGGCTTACTAGAAGTCTTAACAGCATATCACATAAGCCTACCTATTGCCCTCATCATAAAACCTGAATGTAGTTCCGAAACATTGTCAATGTTAAATTCCAGCAAGCAGTGGGATATGTAGAAGTCTACCAGTACTTATAATGAACACACTCACCGTGAAAGTCTAAAACATCATAAGATACTAAGATTGTCTATGTTCATATGACTAGACACCAGCACATTATGAAGAAAATTTTGCCAAAATATGAAATAAATATTTCAATGATAAAATATCTGCGTTCTCCACTTGGAGTAGGTTTATATCATTATTTAAACAACAATGCTTCAAGAATTAATAGTTTTGTCTATACTTATTATACGATGAAAGAGTAATGGAATGGAGAAATTCTCTCCGGCGCCGGGATTTGAACCCGGGTTTTCAGCTCTACGTGCTGATGCTTTATCCACTAAGCCACACTGGATACAACCTCGGCGTCGGAAAGAATTGTCTCTGATTGAGTTCCAACTCCTGGGTTCCCTCTAGTGGCCGCCCTCTGCACTACGTCATAGATGTCTATGAACATAGGACCGAAGTCTACACATGTGCTAAGGTGCACTCGTTATGAGTGACTAGTTGGCCGGGATCCGACAGAATAAGCACCGTCTTAAATCACTTCGTGATTTACGCATATCATATATTATTTCAATGTACCGAAGTACATATGATATTTCCATGCAGATATTCTGCGTCATCATACGATGAAAGAGTAATGGAACGGAGAAAAATTCTCTCCGGCGCCGGGATTTGAACCCGGGTTTTCAGCTCTACGTGCTGATGCTTTATCCACTAAGCCACACCGGATACAACCTCGGCGTCGGAAAGAATTGTCTCTGATTGAGTTCCAACTCCTGGGTTCCCTCTAGTGGCCGCCCTCTGCACTACGTCATAGATGTCTATGAACATAGGACCGAAGTCCACACATGTGCTAAGGTGCACTCGTTATGAGTGACTAGTTGGCCGGGATCCGACGGAATAAGCGCCGTCTTAATATGCTACGAAATAACATACAATATTGGGAACTTAATATAATAATACCAATTTATAAAAAGTTAGAAACAACAAATTGTGATAATTATAGAGCAGTATGTTTGGCATCGGCAGCTTTAAAAATGTATATGAGAATTTTGAAGAGGAGATTGAGGAAGGAGGTTGAAGCAGATTTCGAGGATGAGTAGGTAGCCTTTAGACCTGGAAGACAGCCACGAGATTTAATATACCCCATTTGAACAATAGGCGAGAAGTTTTTGGATAAAGAAAGGAAACTTTTTCTGGACTTACTAGATTTAAAATCGGCATTTGACATGGTAACAAGATTGGAAATATGGATGATATTGAGGAAGAGAGGGAAGAATGAGAAGTTAATAAGAATTATGGAATTATTCTACAAGTCAGTAAGGGGACTAACGAGGATTGGTAGACTACTGGTACTATCAGAGGAATTTGAAATCAATAGAGGGGTGAAGCAAGGTGATAGTTTGAGTCCATTGTTGTTTATTATTTTTATGGATGGAATAATTAAAATATGCAAAAGGAGGACGGCAAAGTTGAGGGTTGGTTATTGGAATATGAGGCCAATACCAGTATTATATAGTCAGGAGTAGGTGTACATAGACGACATATTATTAGTAGCAGAAACAAAGCAAGAATTACAAGAATCAGCGGTTGAATGGACAGAAATCTTAAGAAGTAAGGGAATGATGTCTAAATACTAAGAAGAGTAAAGTAATGCAGATGGGTAGAATGGAAGAAACAATAGGTATAATCCATATTAATTGTGACAGGGAAGAACTAGAACATGTGAAAACATACGAATATCTTGGAACTACAGGGTGCGTCAGAAAGAACGGATAGATTTCAAACTATCGATACGCAGCGAGGGGAGGGATAGAGTGAGGGGGACCACGACTGTTGGGTCAGCGAGAGAATGCAGTTTCAATTGAGAACATGGAGTTGATCTGGTGTACAACGTGCTTTCATCGCAGAGACATTTTTGAAAAATGAAGAGTCTGTGATTGCCACTCAGGACTCATTTCGACATCGGACTAGGATTCCAACTCGGAATACAATTTTGCGGTGTGTGGCTTCATTCCGTGCCACAGGTTCAACATTAAAGAAGAAATTACCTGGACGAACACGGAGCACGTGTACATCTGGAGACAGACAGTAGGTTGTCCGGCCACCGCAACGATCAGCCCGCAAACATGCTATTGCACTGAGATTGTCGAGGTTACGGTAAGATCTCGCGTCCTGCGAGTTCTTTCTTTGGGACCATTTGAAGGCGTAAGTAACCACATACACTAGACGAACTGAAGACGGCGATTCGTGAAGAAATTGCGGCAATTCCACCAACTATGACTGTGAAAGTTACTGCGAACTCCAGAAAACGCCTCGATGCCTGTATCGAAAGCCAAGGACATCATATGAATGATGTTATATACCATAAATAAACTGCATGTATTGGTGAGTCTGTTGATAACAATAAATTTTTGATTTGATGTATCCTTACAATTTTCTTGCCCTGTGAAATCCATCCGTTCTTTCTGACGCACCCTTTATTATACATCAAAATGGAAAAATAAAAGAAGAAATACTAAACCGAACCAAGAAAGCCTGTAATACTTAGTATCAATTAAGTAACTTAAAATATGGGAAAAAAATATTGCCTAAAACAAAATTATAGATATGTTGTTGTTGTTTGTTGTTGTTTTCTAATGCCAGGCGTTTGACAATAAAGTCATTTGACCTCTTGCACTCCAATATTTTTCAAAGACATTATCATGGTCGGCCACTGAAGCACAGATTTTGAGGTGTTCCGAATCCATTTCTTGGTTTGAGTTGCACAATGGGCAGTTAGGGGACTGATATATTCCAATTCTATGCAGGTGTTTGGCCAAACAGTCATGGCCTGTTGCCAATCTAAATGCAGCTACAGACGATTTTCGTGGTAAATCGGGAATTAACTGTGGATTATGATGCAGAGAGTTCCATTTTTTCCCTTGTGATTGTGTTATCAAATTTTGTTTGTTGAAGTCTAAGTATGTAGATTTAATAACTCTTTTCACAGAGTAATATGTAGATTTAGTAACAGGTCTGTAAGTAGCAGTGCTGTCCTTCTTTGCTAATGCATCCGCATTCTCGTTTCCCAGGATTCCACAATGGGATGGTATCCATTGGAATACAATTCTTTTATTGAGTGATATTAATTGAGAGAGCATTTTAGTTATTTCTGCTGTTTGAGATGAAGGTGTGTGTTTAGAGACTATTGATAGAATAGCTGCCTTGGAGTCTGACAATATAACTGCATTCCTAAATTTATTGATGTGGCATAGAAGATTCCTGAGACTTGAGATTATAGATATACAAATCCGTTATAGAACCAACTCTGCTATATAGAGTGGAAAGTTTGCCATTGACAATTGAGAGAATAAGTAGTAATATAACAGCAATTGAAATGAAATGCTACTGAGGAATAGTATGAAAACCAAAGAGAGACAGAGTATGAAATGAGAGAATTGGAGAGGAATTAAAACAGGAATCAGTGGAAGTGAAGTTAAGAAGAAATCAACTGATGTGGTATGGACACACGGTGCGAATGAAAGAAGAAAGAAAACCAAATAATGAAGACAATGATGAAAGGGAGAAGAGGGAAGGGAAGATCAAGGGCGAAGTATATGGATAATATTGAGATGATGGCAAGGAAAAGAGGGAAAGGAGTTTGGGAACTGAGAAGAATGGCGAGGGATAAAGAGGAATGAAGGAAATGGATCGAGGCAGACCCGACGCTGTGAGGTAAAAGGGAAAGAGGAAGAAGACGATAAATCTGTATAATTAAACAGTTTTTCAGTATCATCAAACTCTTACCTGAATGCAAGAACTAGGCAACTCAGTCTTTTACGCTGAAGAGAAGGGAAAAAATTATGTACTTGCATTGCCTGAGCTCAACTATGTTCACAGTAAAACACAATTATTTTTTTGTATTTTCTGTGCCACCTGTCAGTTAATAATGTTTTGTGCGATGATAAAGATCACTCCACATCACATGATGTAATGAGAGTATACTTGTAACATGCTACATTTGGTATTTTAATATTTGCTGGTATTTCACTGCTCTTACCTTATTATAACAAGATACCTGGGGATATTAAACATTTAAATTATGAAGGTTTCAAAACCAGGGTAAAAACCATTTTGCTCCAGTCCATGCCGTTCAAAATCACTAATTTCTAACATTAAAGCTATAAAGTTGCTTTACTGTTGCGCATAATTTTTCTCTAAACAATGTTAATAATAAATGTATAGAATAACTAAGATGAAGTTTCTTGGTTCTTAAAGATTCAATCGCCTCCAGATGAATCACCTCAGATGATAAACATGTTTAATGTAATCTCATTGTGTAGGCCTATCTTGTTTTTACCTAATCTATGTTAATCTATTTATTTAATGTCTTGCAAACTGAAAATGTATTATATATCTTGTTATTTATTGTGTCTTTTGGTAGTTTTACTGTTCTTTGGAAAACTTAAGAGTATTAAAATTAAATTCATAGTAGAAATCTTATTTGTGTGTGTGTGTGTGTGTGTGTGTGTGTGTGCGTGCGTGCGTGTCTAATGATGAACCTATAATCTGTAATAGATTGTACAGGGAATAAATAAATACTGTACAACACAATACAATACAAGTACTGGTACCTTACTAAACTTGAGTGGAATGGGTGGCTTGGGTTTCTCAAGTTTTTCCTGGAAAATAAGTCTATTGTCTCAGGGTAGTTACAGACATATTAATGGAGGAAGAACGAAATCGTAAAAATATGAAAAAAATACTAAGATGGTTAAAAAATATGAAAATTACCAGAACATTATGTTTATATCCTCCTGAGTCCTGAGACATTTGTTGTTTTATTTTTAAAGTTCAATATAATTCTACACTTAAAAAAAGTCACTGACATAAGGAAAAATGCAGAAAAAATTCTGCAGGTTACAGTTAGGGCACAAATGCAGGTATGTTATACTATACTTCGGGGGTCTGCACATACATCTTATATCATAATCATGTATGAACTTATGAAGTATGGTACAGTATACTATATTCTCAGGACTCAAGGATATGAAACATTTTCTCTTATCACGAAAACGCCCAAATTCAGTAACTGGCTCGAAAATTACGTTAATGTTCTTTAATTTTACTGTCTACAGTGTGTTAATTATTCAATACAGTATGGTCAGAGCATAATTTATTTAAATACAGTAAGAATTAAATTATGTCCATTGTATAAAGTTACAGTGCAGGACACAAATATAACATTACACAATATTACATCATATTTTATGATATTTTATCTCGAAAATGTGATATTTCATTGAATTTTTAATGTAAATGTCTACTGGTACCGGTATATATTTAACCATAACAATAGTAACTTACTCCTTCTTGATTGATACACTTGTAATACCGGTAATTGTTTGTTACGAATGATAATTAATTTTTTTTTTTAATTAACAACTTTTATACTTCACTGTGTTAACTTATGAAACATGGAAATACAACCTGGAAATTTCATCTGATAAAACAAAAATTAAGGCATTTTCTGGCCAAGATCCAATTGGGAGTAAAATACCGGTATATTTATAAAACAAAATTCTGGAAAGATTAAATGAATTCAATTACTTGGGGTACAATCTAGCTTTTCAATCCGAAAGGAATATCCCCAGAAAATCAACTAATACACTAGAACTATGAGCATTATCAATAATGTTTTCAAATCTGCAGTTGTTTTGTTCGGAAATATAGGCCTACCCATTTACACCTGTATAATATTCTCGCAAGACCAATTCTCTCTTATAGAAGTGAGGTTAAGAGCTCATGATATTAGCAGAATCATAGCATGTGAGATGAGATTCATGAGGAGGACTGTGGGATACACTAAATTCGCCACAAGTGGAATGAGGATAACATGGAGGTACTTAAGGCTGAACCAGTGATGGAATACATTTGGTGATATCAAGAAGATTGGGAAAATAACGTAAACAGAATGAGCAACAACAGATTTCCAAAGACAATTTTAAATTATCGACCGAGAGGAAAAAGATCTATTGACGGACCTCAAAAGAGATGGACAGAAAACAAGACCATAACAGGCTACTCGGCCTAATTCTTATCAGGATGATGATGCTGATGATGATGATGATGATCACATGTAATATTAAGTGAGCGAGCACCATGAAATGGAATAGGTTTAATAGACCTATATGAATACATAAAATAAATAAACAGACAAAGAAATGAATTTTTGAAACACACATCAGGATAATGATATCTTTGAACTTGAATGTTACTCAGAATTTCAGTGATGTCCAAAGAGAAGTCACTTGTAGCTAAATGTAAACAGTCCTACAGATGTGAATTAGTTAGCCCCTTACCTCATACTGGGACAGATATGGCACATACCGGTTTTATATTCATATATAACTTATAATATAAACATATAATAGTCCACACCTGTGGAGTAACGGTTGGCGTGTCTAGCCGCAAAACCAGGTGGCCCGGGTTCGATTCCCGGTCAGGGGAAGTTACCTGGTTGAAGTTTTTTCCGGGGTTTTCCTTCAACCCAATATGAGCAAATGCTGGGTAACTTTCGGTGTTGGACCCTGGACTCATTTCACTGGCATTATCACCTTCATCTCATTCAGATGCTAAATAACCTAAGCTGTTGATAAAGCATTGTAAAATAACCTACTAAAAAAAACATATTTCAAACTGCATACTGGGACAGATATGGCACACTGTCAAGAATTGGATTTGACCATATGTGACATCAGTTGAGAAAGAAAGAACTACTTAAGTTAATTGAATATAAAACCGGTGTGTGCAAAACTGTCCCATGCGGTAAGGGGTTAAATCGTGATCGGACTTTGTTCTTGAGATATTTCATAAGTGAGAAAGTTTTTTGCATAAGTAGGTTGTCTCGAACACAGCCAGACATTTGAGAGAAACGCTCCAAGCCTTTTTGTACCTTCTGTCTTCTGCTCCCCATAGACTATGATTTCTCCTTTTAAAACAAACATTTCAGAACTGAAAGAGACTGGAGATTTCTTAATTCAAATTCCTCACGTACAGTTTTATTATTCTCTTGAATACCCTTGATTTCTATGTTTAAGCCCAGACTGAATTAAAAGGGATTATACACCATGAAATACGAGAAGCCCTATCAGGTCTGTAAGATATAATGAAAAGGAACACTTTTATTCCAGGTCGTACATCAAAGATAAGTTATATTATTAAGATTTTGTTCGTACAACAAAGTTTTAATTAAAAAAAGAACCTCAGGAGCGTTCGTGCTTGTGGGGACTTTTTTACTTGCATAACGAGAGCACCAAATGTCATTAAAAGAGCACCATGGTGCCTGCCTGCCTTACAACGTATTCTGAATCTCACCAGTCCGATGGATAACAATGACGTCACTGTGCAGCGAAATAGGAACAAAACTGCTGGAAGGACCGATGGCTGTCATGGCGACTGTATTAGTTGTTGTCTGTGCTATGCTAGCAAAATTTTGCGAAATTTCCGTACTGCCATCTCGTTCAAAGAAAAGAGAGCATAAACAATTTATTTCTTGAACCGGTTGAATGTTCGCTCATAAGCCATTAACATATTGTTTTTACGTTGTGCTCATTACAAAAAATACAGCAGAACAAACCGCCATGACACAACAGTGCACGATGTCATTCATCTGCTAATTCCCGCCCTATACAAGAACCAATCAGATTCACTGATGGCGGCTGATGGAGACTGCCACCACCTCTGCAAGCTGATGGCTCCGGTGCGACACCGGTGGAGCATCAGTGACTCCATCGGTGAAATTCAGAACATCGTGATGCCATCAGATTGCTCAGCGCTGAGATTCAGAATACGCTGTTAGTGACTAATTTCGGCATCAGTTGTCGCCATTTTCAAACTACTTCTAGTGAAGTTTTGGACGTTCTTCAGAAGAAATCTCACTAGAAGTTTAAAAATGGCGACACACTGAAACTAGTCACGCTAAGATAAAGAACCATTTCATAAGTTAACACAGTGAAGTACCGTGTTGTATAAAAGTTGTTCATTTAACGAGTTTTAATTATCATCAGTAATAACAATATACATCAAAGACGAATACTCTTCTCCAACCAGAAGATCAACCGTGAAAGGAATGTGCTTACTATTGCGTCATCCATTGGAGCGAAGTAGATAGATAATATTATCGTTATAATGTCAGTTTAAAAACCATGCAATCTCCTGCATATGTTATTTCTTATATGGAGGGATTAAAAGACCAGGAGATTAACAGTGATCTAATTTTGTAACTAGAGTAGTATAAATATGTGTGTAATAATGTTATTGTTTATGCTGTGAGAGCGAGCCAATAGAGATACGAGTACCCACGTGTGTGACCTTATGACATCTTATGACATCAACATTCATTCACAGCATTACGCCGCTCCGTTTCATTCCGCAAAGACTTTCTCGTGGTTGGAGCACAGTACTGCTCTGATTTTAGTCTTGGGGCACAGAGAAAAAGGGAATTGCTTATTTAAGGCTTATGTTTAGAAAAAGGCTTCTGTTTAGAAACGCTATGACGTGCAGTACGAGGAAGAGTAGCAGTTTTGTTAACAACCCTGCCTGAGTCAGTCGCATCAGACTGCGACCAACGTCGATGACAGTGCTCGCTTTTTGAAGAACTGCACTCAGGAATATCCAGGAACTTGTACATCTTCCAGTCTTTAGCATTTTCATTCAGAAATATCACTAATTTTTCATATGCATAACGCCTATTTTCATCACTCAAATTTTCCCAACAAGCTAAAAAATTCAATATAAATTCACCTTCATCTTTGATATAAGGCGGAAGTTCAGACATTTCTTCCAGAAATACTTTAAGAACTCCACCGTGTTTATACACAACATCTGTTTCAGGCACAGCAATTGTTGTTGCCTGCATTGGTGTCTTCAGTGCATCCCAAATGGAAACAGAAACTGGTTTCTTCTTTAATGGTCTTGTTTTTACTGCAGGAGTGGTGAACTTTTTTGCTTCAAGCATATCTGTAATGTAATTCAG
The DNA here is from genome assembly GCF_040183065.1 of Periplaneta americana. NCBI lineage: Eukaryota > Metazoa > Arthropoda > Insecta > Blattodea > Blattidae > Periplaneta > Periplaneta americana. The sequence continues at coordinate 186,831,154 of NC_091120.1, read as the reverse complement.
TTTTTCAACTGTTGCGTTCATAAATTTGCTAATGTCTTCCGCGATTGCTGTTTCTTTCTTAACAATCTCCGTTCTGTTTTTAGTCAGATAGAGCTTTCGTGTGAGTGTTGACTGAATCATGGGCATTTGTTTCAACGAATGGTACTCCCTCTCGACTGCAACTCTGCGGTTTACATTTGTAAACAATGATAGTAAGTCTAACTTCTCTCCATTCTCTTCTAACTCCTCACACAATTCCTGTATGTACCATGTGCCTTCGTCAATGTTACGGAGTGCAACACGACCTGTAAAAGAAATATTCATTTAACTACAAACAATTTTCACCAATTTAATACTTCCATTTTATAACTAAGTCCGTTCCATAAAGAAGACTTTTTTTTTTTTTTTCGATTTACATTTTGTGAATTCCACAACAATTCAATTTTTACCATTAGACTGAGGATTTATATGAAAATGTCTGTTTTTATTTACACATCATATCTAAGAATGATCATATATCTTTGTGTTTCGAACAAAGACTAATCGAATAAGATGAAATTTGTTTTGCATATTGTGCATATTTCAACAGTTGCGATGCAACCAATAGTTCATCAGTCTATATCAGGGGCGGCTTTTGGGGTAGTGCCAGTGTACCATGGCACCGCCAATGAAATAAACAAAAAATAATATCCTAAAAATCAGTTGTAATAGTTTATTTCTACACTTTTATTCTTATTTCATCTGAACGAGCGCGCACACAGATCAGGACGCACTCTTGCAGCGTTTTTCCGAAGTTTGGAGCCACTTCTGTGTGGCACTGCTTACGTCCATATAACACTGTACAAAAGGCTACTGATTCTAGTTTATATACGTTTCTTATGGCAGACTTTGAGCCGAATTCAGTTTGGCTCAGTAGTTAATATTCCGCCCGCTAGAGCACAGTAGCTTAATGCAGAAATTTCGCTAGATGGCAGGGTTGTTGGAGACATTAGGCAGGAACCATCAACTGCAGACTTGCACGAAGACACAAGTTAAAGTTCCGCGCCAAATGTTAATGTAATATTGCCAATTCAAAACTAATGCACATAACTTGGATTTGAATATGTAAATTATTATCCATTTAACTATATTGAATGCAGAGATAGTCATGGTTCTTTTTAGAAAGATAAATATTTTTTTTGATATTATGTAACACTGTTTGTTAATGTTGTGTAATATTTGTTTTATTTTGCGGCAACTAAATATCGCTACACTGTTGCTATAGTATTGATGCTTTTGTTTACAATATATGAGATCTGTGCAGGACATGAACATGTGTTATTCAGGCCGCTGCCTTGGATTCATCGGCCTGTTAAATAAAGTGCAAACGTGTTCGTTTATTATTTATATCACTGTTTATCTCGTGTGTTTTTGCCAGTAATTTTATTAGTTATAAAATTTATTTGTATTTGACTAACAATACTGTGAAAGTTTTGCATTATCTGTATCTGTAAATTTCGTTATTAGTTTCGGAAATGTTATTGTAACTGTTACTAGATGCATTATTAACTATACACCTGGTAAAATAGATGGTTTAATTAATGTGTTTTATTTAACATAATGTAAACGTGAGCTGCGATTATCAGTTTCACTAGGGTAATTTGCGTAAAACCTTTTTTCATTTTTGGCACCACCAACAGAATGCCCCACCAGCCGCCACTGGTCTATATGAACTGGAAAAGGATGCTATTATTCAATAAGAAAATTTGATCAGACTTCCATTTAGCAATTACACAGAGCCAAGAAATTTCATCATTAACTTTAACTGTCCAGAACACTTTCTTTCTAAAGTACAGTGAAACCTCTACTTACAGACACCCCCAAGATAAGGACACTCCTCATATACAGACGGATTTTTATTTCCCAACTGAAATAATATAGAAATAATAATAAATTTAACTCTCGTTTACAGACACTCTAAGATACGGACACGGACAGCTGTTTCACAGTCCTAAAGCTTGCTTTACCTCCTGACTGCGGAAAGAACTTGGATTTCAAGACCTAATGTGTTACAAAAATGGAAAATTTAGTTTTGAGAACTGTGCAGAATTTCGTTAACATGAAAGAAGACAAAGGATCTCGTAGGCTACCACTAGCCCAGCCCACTACCTCTTGTTGCTGGAAGCGGGTGGATAAACAGAGTCATAAAATTTAACCTTCTGTTGGGTCCAAGGTTACCGCGATCGTGAAATTGTATCTGACACATGATAGGGTTAGTAGGATTATTCTCTTCACTTCAATCAGTTGTTCTGTTTCGAGAGATATGGCACCTGAACATAAAGGTTACGTTGAAAACTGTAAATTACAGTACTGCATAACTGTAGACCTAGAATTAAATTGCATGGCACAGTACTGTATTTTCCTTTTTCGGTCTTATCTACTGTAGTTCAAAGTTGCAAAGAATTTACTGTAGTATACTGTATTTAGAATTAAACTACAGTAATACATTTCATTTAAAGCGTGAAGGGATACATAATGCATTTTATAAATTTACTGTTAGATTGGGATGGAAGGCGAATTTAAATTTATTTCAATCATTCTGGAAATCTACTATGTGTTCTTTATACTGGTACCTAGTACGTATTGAAATTTCTTTTTGTTTGTCCGATATATTTTTTGCTACAGATTTTACAATTGAGTTTGTATACCGGTATCCTGCTTTTCAAGTGGCCGTTTTTCACTTGTAATTTGTTTGGGAATTTTTCCACCTTTTCAAAGGATAAATTTTCAGTTTTTATATATCCATTTCGTACTATGTTCTGGTCAAAAGACATAATCATATACTTGTTTTTTCGGGGTTTACTTTCAAACTTACCTCCTTACTTGCTTCAAGTAAAATTTCCGTGTTTTCCATAATCGTTTGTGGGTTTTCTCCTAACATATTCACGTCATCTGCATAAACTAGCAACTTATGTAACCCATTCAATTCCAAACCATCTACCTTCTCTAATTATTTATTATGTCAAAACCGACAATGTTATTCAAGTCTATTTCTATAGTATGTTATTAAATAAAACAACTTCATGTTAAATCTTTCGTACACTACTTTTAAAAGTTGAATATAAATAATTGATTAAATGGCGATCTTACTCGTGTTAATTATGTAAGCATGTGTGGCTTACAGCTGTTTCGGTGCTACTTGACACCATCCTCAGAGCCTACTAGATCTCGGCGCTATCTCAACTTCGCTGCCTGTTGTGTGGATGCATTCATGTGATGAAGAGTTGTGTCAAATAGTGTGTGTATTCTGAAATTGATCTGTGTATTGAGAATTTGATTAGGGTGTGTTTTAGTGTGTCTGTATATTTCATATTGTTCTAGTGTGTTGAGTTTTTGGTTTTTGGGTTGTATGTGTAGGATTTCCATGTCTGTATTTATGTTACTGTATGTGTGGTTAGCATTAGTTATGTGTTCGGCATATGTAGATGTATTGTGCCCTCTGGTTATTGCTTTAATGTGTTCTTTGTATCGAGTTTGGAATGATCTGCCTGTCTGTCCAATGTAGAAACTGTCGCAACTATTGCATGTGAGTTTGTAATATGCCTGTGTGGTTGTATTTATTTGTTTGCGTTGTTTGTGTGTTGAGATGTCTTTGTAGTGTGTTTTCTATTCTGTATGCTATGTTGTATTTCTGTTTTCTGAATGAGGATGCGATCTTGTGTGTGTTTTTGTTTTCGTATGTTAGTGTGATGTATTTCTTGTGTTCTTAAGTTTGTGTTGTGCTTTGTGTGTTTGTTGAGTTTTTGTTTTGTCTTCCTTATGATGTTGTATATATGATTATGTCTCGTGACCAGAATATTGTACGAAATGGAAATATAAAAATTGGAGATTTATCCTTCGAAGAGGTGGAAAAATTCAAATATCTTGGAGCAACAGTAACAAATATAAATGACACTCGGGAGGAAATTAAACGCAGAATAAATATGGGAAATGCGTGTTATTATTCGGTTGAGAAGCTCTTATCATCCAGTATGCTGTCCAAAAATCTGAAAGTTAGAATTTATAAAACAGTTATATTACTGGTTGTTCTGTATGGTTGTGAAACTTGGACTCTCACTCTGAGAGAGGAACATAGGTTCAGGGTGTTTGAGAATAAGGTGCTTAGGAAAATATTTGGGGCTAAGCGGGATGAAGTTACAGGAGAATGGAGAAAGTTACACAACACAGAACTGCACGCATTGTATTCTTCACCTGACATAATTAGGAACATTAAATCCAGACGTTTGAGATGGGCAGGGCATGTAGCACGTATGGGCGAATCCAGAAATGCATATAGAGTGTTAGTTGGGAGACCGGAGGGAAAAAGACCTTTAGGGAGGCCGAGACGTAGATGGGAGGATAATATTAAAATGGATTTGAGGGAGGTGGGGTATGATGATAGAGACTGGATTAATCTTGCACAGGATAGGGACCGCTGGCGGGCTTATGTGAGGGCGGCAATGAACCTTCGGGTTCCTTAAAAGCCATTTGTAAGTAAGTAAGTAAGTATGATGTTGTCTATTATGTTTGGGTTGTAACCATTTTCTTGTGCTATGTATTTGATTGTGTTCACTTCTTCATTGTAGTGTTGTTGGCTCAAGGGTATGTTGAGTAATCTGTGTACCATTGTCCTGAATGCAGCATGTTTGTGTTGTATGGGGTGGTTAGATGTGTTGTGTATGTGTGTGGTGGTGGTGGTTGGTTTTCTGTATATTTTGAAGGTGTGATTGTTGTCAATTTTTGTTATGGTGATGTCTAGGAAATTTATGGAGTTATTATTTTCAAGTTCCAGTGTATATTGGAGTTTTGGGTGTATTTTGTTTATGTATTGGTGTAGTTTGTGCATTTGTCGTTTGCTTCCTTTTTATAGTATGAGTATGTCGTCTGCGTATTTGTGCCTTTATATTATGTTGTCTGTATATTTGTTGTGTTCATTGTTGAGTATGTATGTTTGTTCTATGTTGTGTAAAAATATCTCTGCTAGTATGCTAGATTTCCATATGTCAAAATCAGTGGCGGCTGGTGGGGCATTCTGGTGGTGGTGCCAAAAATGAAAAAAGGTTTTACGCAAATTACCCTAGTGAAACTGATAATCGCAGCTCACATTTACATTATGTTAAATAAAACACATTAATTAAACCAGCTATTTTACCAGGTGTACAGTTAATAATGCATCTAGTAACAGTTACAATAACATTTCCGAAACTAATAACGAAATTTACAGATACAGATAATGCAAAACTTTCACAGTATTGTTAGTCAAATACAAATAAATTTTATAACTAATAAAATTACTGGCAAAAATACACGAGATAAACAGTGATATAAATAATAAACGAACACGTTTGCACTTTATTTAACAGGCCGATGAATCCAAGGCAGAGGCCTGAATAACACATGTTCATGTCCTGCACAGATCTCATGTATCGTAAACAAAAGCATCAATACTATAGCAACAGTGTAGCGATATTTAGTTGCCGCAAAATAAAACAAATATTACACAACATTAACAAACAGTGTTACATAATATCAAAAAAATATTTATCTTTCTAAAAAGAACCATGACTATCTCTGCGTTCAATATAGTTAAATGGATAATAATTTACATATTCAAATCCAAGTTATGTGCATTAGTTTTAAATTGGCAACATTACAGTGACATTTGGCGCGGAACTTTAACTTGTGTCTTCGTGCAAGTCTGCGGTTGATGGTTCCTGCCTAATGTCTCCAACAACCCTGCCATCTAGCGAAATTTCTGCATTAATCTACTGTGCTCTAGCGGGTGGAATATTAACTACTGAGTCAAACTGAATTCGGCTCAAAGTCTGCCATAAGAAACGTATATAAACTAGAATCAGTAGCCTTTTGTACAGTGTTATATGGACGTAAGCAGTGCCACACAGAAGTGGCTCCAAAGTTCGGAAAAACGCTGCAAGAGTGCGTCCCGATCTGTGCGTGCGCTCGTTCAGATGAAATAAGAATAAAAGTGTAGAAATAAACTATTACAACTGCTTTTTAGGATATTATTTTTTGTTTATTTCATTGGCAGTGCCATGGCACATTGGCACTACCCCAAAAGCCGCCCATGGTCAAAATGCTTTACCTTAAACTAGTGGCCACCTATATTACCGACACTCACAAAAATGTCTGAAGGACCTTTAAGACAGACTTCACTGTACGTGTGAATAAATAAAATCTAACAAACCTTTATAAGTGCAGAATGCCACTAGTATGTCAGCTTCCACTGGAATGGAGTAACGATGTATCTCAGCTTCCTTGTGTCTCTGGCTATCAATCTGAATGCTGCTCCGAAATTTCATACCTTGTGATATGTCTTTTCCTCTGCAAGCCTGAATTTAAAGAACAGTGCAAGATATTATGTCATATGTCAATATAATGATTTTAGTAATAATCTTTCCAGTTAATGTGAGAAAAAACCGAAAACATTAATTAAAATCTTTTAAGCTCTGTAATTGCATTTTACTTTAATAATAAATAAACAAAAGTCAAATGAAGTGGATTTTTTAAAGATGTCATGTGCTCTGAATTAGATGGAATTAAAAATGACATGATAAGAGAAAAAATTGTCTATGCGGATGAATTGAATATGTTAGGAGAAAATTCAGACTATTAGAGAAAACACGGGAATTTTATTTGAAGCAAGTAAATAGTTAGGTTTGGAAATAAATCCCGAAAAGACAAATTATATGATTATGTCTCGTGACCAGAATATTGTACGAAATGGAAGAGGTAGACAAATTGAAATATCTTAGAGCAACAATAACAAATATAAATGACACTGGGGAAGAAATTAAACGCACAATAAATATGAGAAATGCCTGTTATTATTCGGTTGAGAAGCTTTTGTCAACCAGTCTGCACTCAAATAAGCTGAAAGTTAGAATTTATAATACAGTTATATTACCGGTTGTTCTGTATGGCTGCGAAACTTGGACTCTCACTTTGAGAGAGGAACAGAGAGTGAGGGTTTTTGAGAATAAGGTTCTTAGGAAAATATTTGGGGCTAAGAGGGATGAAGTTACAGGAGAATGGAGAACGTTACACAACACAGAGCTGCACGCATTGTATCCTTCACCTGACATAATTAGGAACATTAAATCCAGACGTTTGAGATGGGCAGGGCATGTGGCACGTATGGGCGAATCCAGAAATGCATATAGAGTGTTAGTTGGGAGGCCAGAGGGAAAAAGATCTTTGGGAGGCCGAGACGTAGATGGGAAGATAATATTAAAATGTATTTGAGGGAGGTGGGATATGATGATAGAGACTGGATTAATCTTGCTCAGGATAGGGACCAACGGCGGGCTTATGTGAGGGCGGCAATGAACCTCCGGGTTCCTTAAAAGCCAGTAAGTGAGTGTCCAGAATATTGTACGAAATGAAAATATAAAAATTGGAGATTTATCCTTCGAAGAGGTGGAAAAATTCAAATATCTTGGAGCAACAGTAATAAATATAAATGACACTCAGGAGGAAATTAAACGCAGAATAAATATGGGAAATGCCTGTTATTATTCGGTTGAAAAGCTTTTGTCATCTAGTCAGCTCTCAAAAAAACTGAAAGTTAGAATTTATAAAACAGTTATATTACCGGTTCTGTATGGTTGTGAAGCACTCTCACTTTGAGAGAGGAACAGAGGTTAAGAGTGATTGAGAATAACCGGGGCTAAGAGGGATGAAGTTACAGGAAAATGCAGAAAGTTACACAATGCAGAACTGAATGCATTGTATTCTTCACCTGACACAAATAGGAACATTAAATGCAAACGTCTGTATACATCTTAATTACCCAACTTTTAACACTATATCACTTCGGAATATGTAGGCCTATTATATGTCTTTCTCGTGTTAAATATTACTGTACCTGGTTAACATGTTTCAGTCTGTTATTGACCTTCTTCAGAATTGGTTGTTACTGGTCTTGGCGCCTTTTGTTTTGCAACATGTTAACCAGGTACAGTAATATTTAACACGAGAAAGACATATAATACATATGTCAAACGTTTGAGTTGGATAGAGCATGTAGCATATATGGGCGAAATAATTTCATGGAGATAAAAAAATACTGGATGTCTGAAATAAATTATAAAAAAAATGATGTCTAGGATAGTATTTTTTATTATACGTAGACTTTGGTTTATATCAACGTAAAGGGAATCTCTGAAAGTTTTGCACAACCGCATATCAAGACCTTGGTCGAATTCAGTAAATAATTTCGACACTGCAGGACAAGGATGTATGTGTGTTGTGGCTAGCAGGGTTAGAAATCTGTTATAGTTCTTCAGCACGTTGTAGGACCCAATATGGACGCAAACTTCCAAAATGGAAAAGCATAAGTTACAATTCTGGAACAACAAAGAGAAGACTACTAAAGGTCTGTTTTTTATTTTCAGTATGGTACCTTTCATTCAGATGCCCTATACTGAAAGTTTTATGATACCAATATTAATTGAATACCAGTACCATCTAAATTGAACAGGAAGAATACAGTAGCAGAATTGCACTCTTTTGCTGAACAGGACAGAAGTTTTCATGGACAATTGCAATACGTGTGAAAAAAGGCAAAATATTATAAAAAAATCTTATATGGTACTAAAAAAAGGACATGAAAATTTCATAGGAAGAGAAGAACTATAAAGTTTGTTAGTATAAAGCTAAAGAAAGGAAAGAAAATGTGGCAGAACTCAAAAGGCCATTTAAAATTAAAACAGCATGTTAGAAAGAAATTTATCACTTACTCCCACAATAAATATTTTTGGTTTCCCGGCCAGTGTCGGACATTTTTCACCTATAAAGTTGTTCCACAACGTATCAACTTTATACATATTGTCGTAAGCGAATAATTTATCTTTTCCTTGTCCGTGAGTAAGAACAATGATCAGCAAGCAATCCGCATCAGTGTGATTCTCTTGAGAAACTAGAAACAAAAACAATACTTGTATAAAATGTTATGAAAAGATATTAAGCATATCAGTGTACATAGGACAAAGCAGATGAAACTGATAAATCTCCACGTCCATTGGTACAATCACAGCCTATAGGCTAAATTTTAATTTATATAACTTTCTAAAAAGGCAGCTGTAGCATTATTATGCCTCGAAACAGGACATTACTTCTTCAATGAACACCTCTATAGATTGGGACTTTCGTCACCTAATTCTGTGCACCATCTGCGAAGACAATGCCATTATGAATTAAGACCATCTTCTGATCTGCAGACTCCTGGATCCTGCAAAACAGATGAAGAAGGACTTTGCAAGCCTCTACTGGAAGACAAGAAGAAAATGGCATAGGTCAGCAGTTGCCAACCTGTGATCCACGAGTAATTTGAAAGGAGTCCGAGGAAACAAGATAGAGGGTTCACACCTGTGGAATAACGGCTAGCACGTCTGGCCGCGAAACCAGGTGGCCCGGGTTCGATTCCCGGTCGGGGCAAGTTACCTGGTTGAGGATTTTTCCGGGGTTTTCCCTCAACCCAATATGAGCAAATGCTAGGTAACTTTCGTGCTGGACCCCGGACTCATTTCACCGTCATTATCACCTTCATATCATTCAGACGCTAAATAACCTGAGATGTTGATACAGCGTCGTAAAATAACCTACATAAAAAAAAAGAAACAAGATAGATCTATGTTTTCAAAAGGTACCCGAGGGTAATTTCATAAAAAATGCACAGGTTGGTAGAACTGTGAAGGGGATGAAGCAAAACCAATGAAAATTACGTCAGTTGCAGTAAAAGGTTTGAGGAAGAAGCATGTGTGTTCGTTTCATCCTTAGCATACTCTGTGTTCAGGTTACGAGAGCTAGAAATGGAGTCTCCATGTGTCTCAAGTACTGTGATGATTGAAGACCAAAGATCGCAAGTTTTACTGAATAATAATAATAATAATAATAATAATAATAATAATAACAACAACAACAATAATAATAATAATAATAATAACAACAATAATAATAATAATAATAATAATAATAATAATAAATTTTATTTATTTATTTAGAATATTAACGTGCAAAAACAACAGCACAAGGCCAATTACAGTTTAGCACGATACAAAACCGAACAAAACAACAAATGATGATGAGAATGAATGATAGAAAATGGCAATGAGATGAAATACAAACAATATAATAGTCTACATCAATCTTTGATCAAATAATAATTATAAAATTATAAATTTAGTACAATGAGATAATTGAAATAATGGAATAGTCTACATTAATCAATTGACCAAATGCAAGAAATAAAATGGACAAATAATTATAAAAATAGATCAGTGAGTTAAAAACTCAAAGATATACTACACATAATAATAATAATAATAATAATAATAATAATAATAATAATAATAATAATAATAATAGTGTTATGAGGAAACTTCGCATTATTTCACCACTGTATGACTTCCTGCTTTCCTGACCGTAGCATGGAAAGCAGTTTGGGCATGGTTAGAAGAAAGTCCAAGAAAATCACTTAATCGTCAAGTGCAGGAAACGAGACTGCCTCCGTGGTCTGTTGGTCAGCATGCTGGCTTCCAGATCAGGAGGTCCCGGGTTCGATTCCCGGGCTCGGTGAATTTTTCTTGAAGAAGAGGAATTCTCTGGGTGTCTAGAGTCCGGAAATTTGTATGAATGTGAGTGTGATTGTAAGTGTGCCGGGTTAATATTAATTAACCAATCATCAAAATATAAAATACATCAGGACTGTCGCTGGGCGTTAACCTGTACACATGTTTCAGCGTCACATTGTTGACAAGTAACTCCATCTGTTAGCACAACCATAAAGCATCTAATAGATGCTATAGAGTTACCAACAACGAAAAAAAAAAGTGCAGGAAACGAACATATCCATGGGATGACCCACAAAGTGACCAGACTGCTGAAATTTCTGCCATATAAACAAAGGTTTGTGCGGATTTGGGGTATGTATTATTGCGGATGGAGGTTATTTTCAACAGTATCTGAAATCAATTGTGAGTAATAAACCTGTACTGGTGTACACATATTTTAAATAACAACATTAACAACAACAACAATCTATACTAATAATAAATCTGTAGCCGAAATTTTTCTGGTAATTTTCGATTTTCCGAAAATAATTGGTCCTAACATATATAATTAACCACCCTGAAACCGAAAATCGCTTTTTTGACATTTTTGTTTGTATGTCTGTCTGTCTGGATGTTTGTTACCTTTTCATGCAATAATGGCTGAACCGATTTAGATGAAAATTGGAATATAAATTAAGTTCGTTGTAACTTAGATTTTAGGCTATATGGCATTCAAAATACATTATTTAAAAGGGGGGTTATAAGGGGGCCTGAATTAAATAAATCGAAATATCTCGCTTATTATTCATTTTTGTGAAAAATGTTACATAACAAACATTTCTTTAAAAATCATTTCCGATAAGTTTTATTCCTTGAAAAAGTTTGATAGGACTGATATTTAATGAGATAAATGAGTTTTAAAATTAAAATAACTGCCATCTAAGGCGGTGTATTGAAATAAAAAACAAATGACTTCGTCTATAAGGAGCCTTGGACCCAACAATCGAAAGCTATAAAACATAGCCTACAGACAATGTTTTTGTGTTTGTATGAAGTAATATCAGAAGCTAAATTAACCGATTTGTATAATTAATTATAATTTCATCATTGGAAAATGTAGTTTCTCTGGATGGACATAATTCTATAATGTTATTACAGTAACTTGTGAGTGAATTGAGGACAGGTAAGATTAAAATAGCTTCTTATGCACAGAAAACTTGATAGGTTATTCTGTATATTCATTTCCTGTATTTCTGAAAATAATGTTCATGAACATATTCATTTTTATCTCAGAGAATTAACGAACAACGAGAGTGTATTGATTTAGTATGCAGTAATAGTACGTTAGCTTAGAAATCCATTATTATATAATTCAAATTTTAACTATGCTCAATTGAATCGTGTTAAAATACATAAAATATATATGCAATAAATGCAATGCAAAAAAATTGGGTAATGAGCCAAGCAGATTATGTTGCGCTGTTGTAAAAGCTGTTCCTCCTGAGATTCAAGAGCTCCCACAACAAATTAAAAACTTTCTAATTCGAGTACATCCGTTATCAACGCACTTTTCACATAATATAATATAATATAATATAATATAATATAATATAATATAATATAATATAATATAATATAATATAAACATAATAATAAATCTGTAGCCAAAATTTTTCTGTTAATTTTCGCTTTTCCAAAAATAATTGGTAATGACAATTAAGAAACATGTTAAAGGAATTGTCATTGCACCAAATGAGTGGTCTCTGGATCAAAATGATCGCATTTTAATATTTTAAATACAATTTAAATTAAGTAACATATTAAACGATTTATCCTTCTATCAAACACGAATGTTCCCTGGATCAAATGTCCTATTTTAATTATGTAATTACTTTTTATTTATTTCTAACGGGTGCAGCGGAGTGCACGGGTACGGCTAGTAATAATAATAATAATAATAATAATAATAATAATAATAATAATAATAATAATAATAATAATAATAATAATAATAATTCGTGGACTTATTTTATTTCTGCAGTTGCAATTCTGTTGTTGCTAAATGTCTTTATTTGCTGGTAGTAATGGGACATGTTCCCCTCCAGAACAAGAACGATATGCACCAGGGTCCTGCTGTAATCTAGTTTCCCTGTAAAATGAGAGCACTGTACAATGTGTAACTTCCTACGTACATTAGCCATTGTTTCCAGCCTCACTCATAAAGAGGTACAAAATAATAATCTTATACAACAGATAAGTATACTTTAAGTTTTAATAAAATTTCTTACGACTTGTGTAATTTTATATAAAGCGGAAACTTATCCAATTTGGAAAATTTATTTGACAAGTGTGTTATAACTAGGGACCGGATTTGTAGGTTTATACCTATTTTTTTTTCCCTTGCTTCTGAACTCCTAATTTCTTCAATACTTTTCTGAATCATGATCGTAGAAGTCCTATATGTGAATTCTGTTGAACCTAAGAAAACCTACACTAAATTGGACCTTAGTACCTGAAAAAACCTAAATCATTGTTGATAAGTGTTATCCTGTATTTACTGCGTTATATATCGATCCTTTTTATTCTGAGAGAAATATCAATACATTTTGAGAGAGAAAGAGGAAAGAACTTTCTCGACGTGGAGACTGCCTCAATCCTTAAGGCAAAATCTGTAACTTACTTAGCAGTGACAACATCTATTGCTCCCTTCCTTTCCTAAAGGCATATTTCACTGACCTTCCAAAATATATTGAGTACCGGTACTTGGAATCTTCATCGCTACAACTGAAAGAAGCAATTGGTGTCACACTAAAACTGAAGAAAGTATTGCAGAGGAATCCAGGGTTTGAAAAAATGAAAAATGTGTGCTCCATTCTCCAGATGGAAAGCTTCAATTGTCGGTTACCGTGGGTACCTGCTGCAGTGGCAGCGATGAAATTTGCACTTATGACATCATGTGCTGTCAAAAGAATCATTTCGTCCTTCAAATGTATTTTGAGAGACAAGAGAAAAAACTTCTCAGTCGAGAATCTTGAAAAGTATTTGGTCATATATTGCAACCAGGAACAGTACCAGTAAATAATGTTGTTTTGTTTATTTGTTTGTTTGTTTGTTTTTTACTTTTTAAAATAATTCTTGATCAAGTATGAACAAATTTAATTCAAAAGTTGTGTTTGTACTGTACCGGTACCTTTATCTATTGAAAATTTAAACTTTTGTAGACTAGACGGCATTTCAGAAGGCGGTTAGCTTCTATATGCGCTGTAGCATTTCTGGTATGTGACGTCACAAGCTTGTACAGTAGAACCAATCAGAATCAGTCTATAATAAGCACTTCCCGAGTTCGTTTGTTCACGAGAGAGTGTTTCAATACATTGAATAAGTAAAACTAACATTTACTGTGTGTATGTAAGGTAAATAAATGGAAGAAGAGATTGTAAAAAGACAAGTATTACACAAGCAGGCACGGAAAATAGTGTTTAAGGTGTATAATTATTCTAAAAACGTTAACGAGCAGAACGCTGCCGGCCATCTTGATGCTGGGAGCAACGTTGCCAACATGCAAGAAATGACTGCAGAAGCATGTGATGTGGGATTGAGAACCGTGCAAAAAAAATATTGAATAATTTCGAGGGAAAACTTGTTCCGGAGCCGGGTAACGAACCCGGGACCTTTGGTTTAACGTACCAACGCTCTACCACTGAGCTACCCGGGAACTCTAACCGACACCAATCCAATTTTTCCCTCTATATCCACAGACCTCAAAGTGGGCTGACAACCGTCAAGCAACCAACTTCGAGTGCACACTAGCTCCGTGTGACTTAAATTGTGGTTTTCTGTTAACGAACAGTGACGTGTATTATGCAAATCAAGATTTCAGGTATAACTCCCTGTAAAGTTGATTTGAATAATTTCGAGGGAAAAATTGTTCCGGAGCCGGGTATCGAACCCGAGACCTTTGGTTTAACGTACCAACGCTCTACCACAATTTTTCCCTCGAAATTATTCAAATCAACTTTACAGGGAGTTATACCTGAAATCTTGATTTGCATAATACACGTCACTGTTCGTTAACAGAAAACCACAATTTAAGTCACACGGAGTTAGTGTGCACTCGAAGTTGGTTGCTTGACGGTTGTCAGCCCACTTTGAGGTCTGTGGATATAGAGGGAAAAATTGGATCAGTGTCGGTTAGAGTTCCCGGGTAGCTCAGTGGTAGAGCGTTGGTACGTTAAACCAAAGGTCCCGGGTTCGATACCCGGCTCCGGAACAATTTTTTCCCTCGAAATTATTCAAATCAACTTTACAGGGAGTTATACCTGAAATCTTGATTTGCAAAAAAAATATTGTTAGTTAAGGAAAGAGGGTTTTTTTGGTGTCATGCTTACAGTAACCAATGGCTAAGGTCATTATTGTCTTTTGATAATTTAAATTCTCTCCTACTCTATTTGTATCGCACGTGCGCGTGAAGTACGATGTGACAATGTTGTACGCTGCCTTGCTCTATCTGTCTCTCTCATCGCAAATGCTAGCAGACAACCACCTTCCGAATTGGCGACTCTAGTTATATCAGTCCAAATTATCTTAGATAAAATGTTAATTGTTAAAATAATTTATTCAAACTGAGTACCGGGTCTTTCCCAGGAGTAGTGCCGAGGTCATGGAATAGCATGGGGCTCTACCTCCATGCCCCCCCCAAGTGCCTTCATGGCATGTTACGGGGATACGTTTACCTTTTAGAAATAATGTTAAAGGAGAAAGAACAAAAATTTCGAATCTTATAAATTTTGATAAATAGTTTTGTTCTTGGAAAGGTCAGTTTCGTGTCCATGTTGGCTTAATAAATATATATATATTTTTTAAGAATAACTATAAATATACATTTTTAACTATCTGGCAGTTTTTGCGACCCTTTTCACAGGTTAGACATAAAATCTAAAAAAACCTAATTCACATATTCCAAAAACCTAAAATGATCTTTCTAAAACCTAAAAATCCGGTCCGTAGTTATAACCTTTCTTCTCTGCAAGATATATCAGAACATGTACTTATATTCAGGAAACTGAGTACTTACCGTATAAGAACCAAAACATGCAGCTGTGGCTGAAGCTGATAAACTGTTTTGTATTAATAACTGCTACCATTGCAAACTATTAAAAATATAATAATATTGTACTATATTAATATAGGAGAAAAGTTACCATCAGTCAAGCGTTTCATGATATCAGACAGTGGCTGATCATCAAGTGTTTCCACTTCAAAGTTTAGTCTCTCTAAACGTTGTTTCAGAAGGATTTTGTCTGTGTGTGTTCCTGGTCTTTCTTCAAGCATCAATGCTTCGTGGAACTTCTCATGGTTGAATATAATTGCTCTTCCTCTTCTTGTGTGGTCCATTTTGTATTCTTCAGCTTGTGCTCCAATAGGAGCAGTGTAACGCCTGAAATTATATTATTATTATTATTATTATTATTATTATTATTATTATTATTATTATTATTATTAATTGATTCAAGCAAGGAGCAAGCTAAAGCAAGGAGATGCACTACCGGTACCACCTTTACCTTTTAACTTCACTCTAGAATACCATTAGGGAAGTCCAGGATAACAGAGAGAGTTTGGAATTGAATGGATTACATCAGCTACTTGTCTATGCAGATGAGTGAATATGTTAGGAGGAAATTCAGAAAGTATTAGGGAAAACACAGGAATTTTACTTGAAGCAAGTAAAGAGATAGGTTTGGAAGTAAATCCCGAAAAGACAAAGTATACCGGTACCTATATGATTATGTCTCATAACCAGAATACTGTACGAAATGGAAGTATAAAAACTGGAAATTTATCCTTTGAAGAGGCGGAAAAATTCAAATATCTTGAAGCAACAGTAACAAATATAAATGACACTCTGGAGGAAATTAAACACAAAATAAATATGGGAAATGCCTGTTATTATTCGGTTGAGAAGCTTTTGTCATCCAATCTGCTCTAAGAAAAGATGAAAGCTAGAATTGATATAAATATTATATTACCAGTTGTTCTGTATGGTTATGAAACTTGGACTATCACATTGACAGGGGAACAGAGGCTAAATGTGTTCGAGAATAAGGTGCTTAGAAAATATTTGGGACTATGAGGGATGAAGTTACAGGAAAATAGAGAAAGTTACACAACAAAGAATTGTACACGTTGTATTCTTCACTTGATATAATTAGGAATATTAACTCCAGACATTTGAGATGGGCATGTAGCACATATGGGCGAATCCAGAAATGCATATAGAGTGTTACTTGGGAGGCAGGAGGAAAAAATACTTTTGGGGGGGGGCGGAGACGTAGATAGGAGGATAATATAAAAATGGATTTAAGGGAGTTGGGATATGATGGTAGGGACTGGATTAATGTTGCCTTGTTATGTAAGGGCGGCAATGAACCTCTGGGTTTTCTCTATAAGCCGTAAGTAAGTAAGTATTATTAATTGATTTATTTGTTTCAAGACCATAATTACCTTAACTATGCCACAGAAATTCTACTCACACTTAACAACAGCTTCAAAAAATAATAATGATATTGATAATACTAATCCTCTTATATGGAGTAAGCTTGCATGAAAGAAATCGGGCGTAATTTTTTTTACACCTGGTATTACAGTATTTAATAGGTATTACTAAACTGTAAGTTTTAGTATCTGTTTTACTTTTGTGTAGATATGTGCAAACGATATTATCATAAACAGACAAATTAAGTTAAGTGAGAGAAAGTAACTAGCCCTTTAAATTTTTTTAGTGTTGCCAGGTCTTGCGTTTTTTCCTTATATTTTATGACTTACGTTTTTCTTTTGCCCGTAAGACTATTTCTTCCTTTTTTTCTTTAATCCACACACATCAAAGGATCGTATTTTGAAAGTCTCGGAATATTACAATTACACTGAGTTTTTAGGTCTCAAATTTATTCCCACTACCGCAGCAGAAATCATGCATGTGATAAAACAACTAAAAACAAAATATTCCTCTGGATATAATGAAATTCCAAGTAAAGTTCTGAAAGCTTGTTCTGAAATATTATCCCCTCCGTTAAGCTATCTATGCAATTTGTCAATGCAATGTGGTATTTTTCCAGAAAGACTCAAATATTCCATAGTAAAACCAATATACAAAAAGGGAGATAAATGTACTATTGCTAATTATAGACCCATATCATTATAAGGAGATTCAAGAATAATTTAAAAAGTTGTATATACAGTAGAGTGAAAATTAAAATTAAGGTGACATTCAACATTTAATTTTTTTTAAGGTGACATGTATTTATCTAGGCTGACGAGTTTACTTCCTTGGTTTGAATTGTAAATTATTTAAAACTAGCGTGTAAGAGGGCCTTAGACTAGAAATGTTTAGTTTAAATGTAGTTCTGTTTATAAGTATGCATAAGGATGTAATTATTTGACTTATTTGAACTGTTGTATCAGTGAAGCGAGGTGAGTCAGTGAAGTTATGGTTTTACAGTGCAGTGAACAGTTCCGATCAGTGATAATTTATAGCGTCAATGAAATGTGTTCTATAGTGTCAGTGAAATGAGTTACAGAGTGTCAGTGAAATGTGTGCTAAAGTGTCAGTGAAATGCGTCATAGTGCCACTACAGGGAATGAGATGAGAGTAAAGTGAAAGACTATTGAAACTTATGTAGGACCTATAGATAATTATGTAGGTTGTATTGTAAAATTAGGTATTTTATTTTATGTTTTATTATTATTGTGTTAAATTGTATTGTGTATTATTATTGTATTGTGTGTAAAATTGTATATGTGTTGTAAAATTGTATTGTGTATTGTAAATTTTATTGTGTATTGGTTATCATTTTATTGTGTATTGTTAATATTGTATATACCACTGCCACCAGGTGCTTGCCCACTTGCAGTGTAAATAAATACATACATACATTATTAACAACATTTTCAAAAGTGTTTGAGAAAGTTATGTATAATAGATTATATCATTACCTGGAGTCCAACAATAGATTAGTTTTAGAACAGTTTGGATTTAGAAAACAAAAATCGACAGAGAATGCTGCTTTTAGTTTGGTGGATGAAATACTGAATTCATTAAATTCGAAACTACATGTAGGTGGGATTTTTTGTGACTTGGCTAAAGCATTTGATTGTGTAGACCATAGTATATTAGTAAAAAAATTGAAGTTTTATGGTATTAAAGATGAGATGTTGGGTTGGTTTACATCGTACTTATCAAATAGAAAACAAAAAGTAGAAATAAATGTACCAAATAGTCATAAAGTTACTTATTCAGAATTTAGAAATATTAAACATGGTGTTCCACAGGGGTCAATTTTAGGTACATTGTTGTTTCTAGTTTATATTAATGATTTAGCCTTGACCATAAACAATTCATCCCATGTAATTTTATTTGCAGATGATACAAGTGTAATTATTTCAAGCAAACAATACGATCATTTTATAAACATTTCTAATACAGTGCTGAATCTAATGAATGAATGGTTCCATGCAAATAAACTAGCACTCAATGTTGATAAAACCAGTGCAGTCAAATTTAGTACACACAATAGTGCTCAGGTTTATTACAGTATTCGATTAAATGGAACTCATCTCAAAGAATCTATAAGCACAAAGTTTCTTGGTTTAGAATTGGATAATCACTTGAACTGGAAAACGCATATAGAATGTATTACTCGTAAATTGAGCTCTGCCTGTTATGCATTAAGATCCTTATCTCCTATTGGTGATATAAACTTACTTAAAATGTCATACTTTGCATATTTTCACTCTGTAATGAAATATGGATTAATATTCTGGGGTAACTCGTCTGAAGCTAAACACGTTTTTGTTTTACAAAAGAAAGCTATAAGAATAATGGCCGGTGTGCATAAAAGGACCTCATGTAAAAATATTTTCCGAAACTTAGAAATCTTGACTTTACCTTGTGAATACATTCTTTCCCTAATGATGCTGTATATTAAGACCAAGATAAATTCAGTACTAATCAAGACATTCATCATTTTAATACAAGACATAAATCAGATCTTTATCTACCCTCTGTTAGTCTAAGCTGTTTTAAAAAAGGAGTTCGCTATTCATGTATAACAGTCTTCAATGCACTGCCTAATTATCTTAAAGATTTGAAGAACAACGAGAAAAAGTTCAGAAAAGAATTAACCAAATTTCTACATACTCATACCTTCTACACAATTGATGAATTGTTTATGCTTGTGAATTGAATTATTCTACTTAAATGACATGTACAATTTTATATAGCTCAACTAAAATATGTTTTTATATTGACTTAATCTGTTTACTATGTATTGTATTTTTTGTTTAGCATAACTGATGAATTGTATGTACTGTAAATTGAATAGTATACTGTATAGGTCAACTGATGAATTGTTT
This sequence comes from Periplaneta americana, assembly GCF_040183065.1. NCBI lineage: Eukaryota > Metazoa > Arthropoda > Insecta > Blattodea > Blattidae > Periplaneta > Periplaneta americana. The sequence goes on along the minus strand of NC_091120.1, from coordinate 186,811,178 downwards.
AAGCTTATAAATTGAATTAATCTACTTCATATGAAATGTATAGCTTAACGAAAATAAGTTTGTAAATTGAACTAAGTTGATTGTATATGTTTGTATAGTTTGGCTGATGAATTGTATATGTTCTTAAAATGATTACTAGTCTGTGTAGCTCTACTGATGAATTGTATATAGACCTACTGTAAATTGAATGGTAATATGTATAGCTCAACTGATGAATTGTTTATGATTTTAAATTGAATTAATCTACTTGATATTAATTGCACAAATTTGTATAGCTTAATGAAAGTATGCTACTTTGTATTGTATATATTTCTATAGTTTTGGCCGATGAATTGTATATGCTTTAAATTGAATAGTAATCTATATAGCTCTACTGATAAATTGTTAGTGTTTGTAATTTGAAGTAGTTTGCATGATATGTATTATCAATTTCTGTATATCACAACTGGTGGAATTGTTTATGCCTTAAATTTAATTAACTTACTTGTTTTGTATTATACATATAGCTAAACTGATGAATGATCGTTTGCGTTTGTAAATTTAATAATCTGATTGGCTATGTATTGTATACTTCTAGTAGAGCCATCGATATAGCTCAGTCGGCAGACTCGCTGGGCTGCTGATCTGGAGCTGCGTTCGGGCTTTGGTTGGATCCCCCTTTGGTCTTTGGTTTCTTCCGAGGTTTTCCACAGCTGTGGGACTGAAGCCGGATGGTCTATGGCGAGTCCTTGGCATCAACCCCTTTGATTTGATTAGCCCCCTTTGATTTGATTACCTGGTTGGGTTTTTCCGAGGTTTCCCCCACCAAAGGGCAAATGCCGGGTAATATTTTGGCGAATCCTCGGACCTCATCTAATCTCACTACATCTCGCCAAAATGTAAAAAAATTTTACAAAATTGTAAAAATTGTAGAAAATTACTAAATTGTAAAACTATAAAAATTTGTAAAAATTGTAATTGTAATATTGTAAAATGTTGACATGTTCCACATCTTAAAGCTTCATTGCTCATGTAAGATCTATGGAATAAAATAAATGAATGAATGAATGAATGAACAATGACATTACTTACATGGCACTGTTTCTCTTTAATACTGGTACTTATGTTAACTTTTTTTGTTAGTTTTATGCCAATATGCTACATTATCTTGAAAAGTGCTATAATTTTACAAAAAAGAAAATCAATATTTTCTTCGAGTCAAGAATTAGATTATTCTATCTTTGAAAATAAAGTTGATATATTGAGACTGCAAGAATTTGTGAACCTCGAACTGTGTGAGGAATTTTGTGAGAGTAAGGTTATTTTATTAGAACGTAATCATTATCAAGGAAGTGATGTTGGTAAGTGACTTTATCTTTTTCTAAAGTTTATAAAGAATGTGTTTCTATCATAAATAAAGTCATAATTAAGTGGAGAGGAAGGTATTTTTTTAAACTTTTTTCCTATTTGGTGTAAAATATTAATTTTTTTGTATGTAGAGAGCTCATACCTGTAGAAACTCATCCAAAAATAAATGTTTTGAAAAAAATTATTTGGGGGCCCAAATTTGAAAAAAATATACCCAATGCAGGCTTTTACTAAAACCGATATATCTAAACCATTTTTAAAGGTAGATTCATCCCATTTTTTTGCAATGTACTTGCAAAAGCATGCTCTACAAACTGTCTGTAACAGAATTTTGATATTAGTCCCTACGTTTGTACAATAAACAATTAAAATTAATAATACTTTTCTGAATTTCTTCCTTGCAAACAAACGGACGTAGTTTTAAAATGAAATCAATTAACAAAATTCTGTTACAGAGAAAAGTGTCCCAATAATCTAAAGAATGTGTGTTCTAAATTTCATGCATGTATCTTTAATAGTTCAGAAATTATATCCATTTTTGTCTGGCAATGTAGCAAAAAAATGAAGTTACTGTAAACCAATAAAAGGGGGCGAGTGATTTAAAAATCAATAGCGCAGGAAGTTTAATAATGGCGTCTCAACATCCGATAAGGGCACAAATACCTACGAAATGTTATGCATTGTATTCCACACATATCAAAGAGTATTTTAAAGAAAAAACATTTTTTTTGAAAATTCAATTTACCGGAAACAACAATAAAAGGGGTTGAGTGATATAAAAATCCATATCGCAGGAAGTTAAAAAATGGCGTCTCAACATCTGATAAGGGCACAAATACCCACAAAATATTATGCTATGCATTCCACAGATATCACAGAGCATTTGAAAGAAAAACATTTTTTTTTTAATTTACTCATTTTTCACCAAAAAATACCATCCTCTCCCCTTAAGTTTTCTAATAGCATTCCTGCTTCTAATGCCTTTGTATGAATGGTTTTACACTAATAAAGAATAAATGGACAATATTGTTATAAAGAGGAGTCATTCTGAGCTGATCATATCAGAACTACAAATTGTACTGAATTTGTCTTTCATTTGTGAACATTATCACTGAAGTACAAATTGTACCTACTGAATTTGTCTTTTATTTGTGAACATTTTCACTAATTTGTAGAACAGGATGAAAAATTGTTAAGAGCAGCTATGTCTCAAGAGAAATATTACCATAAGGAATAAATTAAATTTATACCATGTAAACAAAAATGTTCTATTCAGTGTAATAAAATTGATATATAGTTGCAAATCTTTAGTTTTTTTCTTCTGACAAAAACCTGACCAATTTTGTATTGTTGGTACATTTATGTTATTATGTTCGGATCTTCATGGTCACCTGGACTGCTGGGCAAATATCCTTGTTTTGGAATTAATAAAAGTAATTACCCGCTTTATAATTTTAATAACAATATACCGTTACTTCTCAAAACCAGAAAGTAAGCCATGTGCCAATCCCTGGATAAGGAGCTTATTATGATTAGAACAACACAGTGACAAGCATTAGATTTGCTTATTGATGGAGTTTCTCCTTACATGACATTTGGTTCTTCATTAAGTAGCTCATTTTGTTCTCCATTTTGTATTTCGAACACCGAATCTGATAGCAAATGATTGGAAGTGCCTTCCCCATCCTCTGCATAATTTGAGGTTGCCATCTGAAATACCAGTAACATAACATGTCAGTAAACTTACACAGATAGTTTTAAATTACCCATAACGTAGGTAACCACAACAAGTTGGGAAATCAATAGACATGCAGAGGTAGGTAGGAGATCTACAAAACCACCAAGCTGTCAGGAGCTAGCCATCTTAATTTACTTTTACGGGAGCAAGCACATTATTTCATAATAACACAGAGTAAAACAAAAAGAAAGAAAAGAAGGGAAATAATAATAATAATAATAATAATAATAATAATAATAATAGTTGTAGTAGTAGTAGTAGTAGTACTGTAGTAATAGTAGTAGTAGTAGTAATAATAATAATAATAATAATAATAATAATAATAATAATAATAATAATAATAATAATAATAATAATAATAATTATAATACTCATGCGCCATGATTACTGAATATGTTGGATATTGTCTACATCAGTGTCGATAGTGGCATGTGCTTACTTCTCGGACAGCAAACCCATTTTTATTTTACAAAAAAAAAAAAGTACACATTCAACAGTGCACATAAAAAGGATTAAGGTTCTTGTAAACCTTTATCTCTAAAGTACCAAATACAATACCGACCCTTCCTCGTAAATAGATAGCCTAATTTCCCAAATTATATTCTACACAGATAATGTAAATTCTCAAATATAAAAACAAATGCATATCATCAACATGAGGCATAAAAATGATCTTCGTTAAGTCGTAACTCATCAGCTTTCCTAATGTGTTTCCATGTGGATGGTGCTATATTAATGCATAATGTTTTTAATTTTGTACCTTTATAAATAAAATTACAAAAAGATAAAAGAAAAATTTGTAATCTGCCTTCAGAAAGTACAGTATTTCATTAATAAATAACGCTACAAGGTTGCCTTCCCATCGGAATTATTTCCCCTTTTCAGTTATACATCTTTACATGAAATAATTTTTCGTTTGGTGCTTGCATGCACAGTTATTTCGAGTGGTCAAGTTAAATGGGACACTCTATCTCTTTCAAAGTCTATGTTTCGTCACCATATTTTAGTATACTATCAACAATTGAAGTACCGTAATATTCATAATTTTGTTTTTCGTAAAATGTTCTTGTTACCGTACATAATATTGAGTTGATCATACTAATTATTCTTATTGTTTCAATAATTCAAGTTTTGATTTCAAGGTCAGAAAAACCATTTTCTTGCACAACAGAACCAAAATATTTTACAGTTAGAAATTGCATTCCCATTGATCTATACTACTTCATTTATACGTTTTATTATGGGGGTTTGAAGGAAAAATTCATAAGTGAGAAAAATGTATACCTAAACTGAAATAACATTTTGATAACATATGAAATAGCATTTGAAGATTATGTGGAAAGAACGAATTAGTCAATTTAGTAAAATTTTTCACAAGAGAAATTTGGAACTTCACAGATAAGCTATCTTTGAGTCTAGAGCACCCAAATTATAATACACATTCTTTAAGAATGTAATATTTTATTTTGTAGGAAATTTCAAACTCCAATCCGTAACACTTTACGAAACTGACTTACTTTGTTCTTATCGTGTGATTTTCATTTAATAACATGTGATTTTTTACAAGTTGTTTTGGATTGCTTGTCTCTAAAGAATAAACCATGCCCTAATATTATGATAATTCAAATTTGATAACTGTTCCGTAATTTGTTCAGTTATATCATGTTGTGTCAAAATGCTTCACTGTTTCTGAAGCAGTAATAATATCATTAAAGGTCACAAGATTGTTGGAAGCAAGATAGAAGGAATGTAGAATTGCCAAATATTTTCTTCTAGTCGGCGAAATACGCCGACGATGGTGTAAGGCGTAAATATGATGATAGTTTTTTTTTTAGCTTAAAGACGACAGAAAAAGTTGAACAAAAGTCTGAAACGAGATGTATACCAAGAGGCTAATCTTTCAGTTACAAAAACATCATTGTGTGTATAATTTTGTGATATGGTTATCTTATCTCTTGACTGACTGACTGACGAGGTTCTATAATTCTATAGATTCCCATACAAAGCTTTTCCTACACATCTGCTTCATTCTTTATGCAGTGTGTCAGCTAAGCGATAAACAGGTTTAAGAAATATAATGAGAATCAAAGGGCCGTATTCATAGACATTCTTAGCGCGGGCTTCTGGTAGATGATCAGCGAACTAACGTTTTTCGTATTCATAAACCAGTGTTAGCGATATGATATGATATGAATCCTGTACAAGTAACCAGTCGATAGCCGGGGCTAGTTTAGCACACTCGTAGCGCAGGCTAGCGAAATGTCTATGAATAGTACCCTAAGAGATTAACAACTGGGGAGAGAAACTATTTATCATTTCACGCAGTCTCTGAAGAGAAGATATTGGTAAATTTATACTATGTATAGGCCAAAATTGTCCTGCATCCTACCTTCTCAATTTCGGAAATTTTTAAGTCTGATACAATGAACGCCTATTGTCTCCATAAGTGCAGTGCTGTCATAGAGGCCATATGGGGCCATACTCGTATGGGAACCTACAATTTTTAAAATTAATTGTATGGGGAAAAGAAAATTTTGTCTGCATAGAGCCATATGACATATGAGTACCTAAGTTTTGTACGCTGAGATCTGTACAGATCTTAGATCTCTCTTGCTGTTCCTAATGTATTTTGTTTGATGTTCATGAACAAAAATTGTCCACCTCTACAGCGCTGGAATCCAGAATTATATAAAATAATGGTTAAAAAACAAGAAGTGCTGCAAATACACACTCCAAGATTCATCGAGACATGTGTGCATCTACGGTGGGGCTATATGGTGTATTCTTTAAATCAAGCTTATTTTACAACTAAAATGTAAAGCAAATCAATTTCTTTACTTCTTTAATATTAAAAAAAAATCATTAAATGACACTCGAAAAGGTAGAGAAAGGGGAGTAAAATTTATTTTAAAGGACAAAACAAGGGGTGGGGCATAAGGTCAAGAGAAAAATTACCATGATAGTACTGCATAGGCCTAAGTGTAAAGTTCTAAAGGAAAATCTTTCAAAGAAAAATACCGGGAAGCCCGTAAACATCTACATTGTGTTCCAAAATGTTGGTAACACCTTCATATTATGATGATGATGATGATGATGATGATGATGATGATGATTATTATTATTATTATTATTATTATTATTATTATTATTATTATTATTAAGTATTAATGAGAAATTAACATCGTTCAGATCATTTAATAGCCAAACTTTCAGTTTCAAGTTCAGGAAACGTACATATTATTTTTGTTGCCATGGGAAACATTGTAGAAAAATGTCAACTTTACAATAGAAATCGTTTTGTATTTTGCAACTTGCGAAAAGAAATTAAAAGCAATCAGTAGTGCAACAATGGGGTGATGGGAGGTAAGAGAGTAAGATTTATCCCCATAAAAATTCAGAGGGGTAAAGAGTATAATTTTTATCCCCTACAATATTATCACATTTTCAGTTGGTAGACTTGTATCTCAATATGAAAAAAGTAAAAGTAATAAGAAATAAATAAAAATTTGTTACTGAAGATAATATTGCATCATTTCTTGCTGCCATTCTTTAGTTCGTTAAATTTATAGTTTTAAGCTAGTTGATAGTGTAGGATAGTTAATTCTTCCATCACAATTATGGCAAGACTTGTTGTCATGAAAATTGCACATGACAAAATTCTTACCTCCTCAAACAAATTACGTTCTTGCACCGTTGGTAACAATAGTAGGGTACGAAGATTGTTTCGCAGACATTTACGAATTTCAAGTTTTAAGAAATACGTGTGTTTATTTTATTACAATTGTATAGAATATAATGAGCAGTGTTCTTCTCCTTTTACTGAAACTAGTGTTTTGGTTCAGTGATTGAATGGGACTGGGTGCAAAACAGTTTTTACTTTCTTAACAAATGTTTAAGGGGGGATATAGAGGTTTGAGCACTAAATAATTAGGAAAAATTCAATATTTTTTCACAGCAACTAATGTTTTCTTTCACCTTGCAATTTGACATGCTCAGTATTCACTGCTTCTGAAATTATAGACTATTTCCAGATTTACAGTACTAGAAGTTTCACCATTATGAGTAATTATCATAAAAAAGTGACTGTTTTTGTGCTCTGATGTGCTGTTTTTATGATAACGTCCACAAATATTTCTGAGCCATTCTTTTTTCTATTTATTCCTGAATGTTAAATGAACAATATGAAATACAATTTTTTTAAATGTCTACAAGAGAAGTATTTTTTTAAACTTCTTATGAGAAATTAAATTTTTAATGTTTTTTAGGTAAAAAAAATAAACTATAAATATTACAGCAATAATTGCAGCTCACCTTGTTCACAGGTATGAAAGACAGCTGCATGCAAAATTTTACTGCGGTATCTTAAAAACTTACCGAGTTATGGTTTTGAAAAATACAAGTTATGGAAATAAGTGTTAAACATAAGCTAAATAAGCGCACGCGCATGTTTATGGCCATATCTACCAAAATATTGTATATATCGTAAAAATTCCTTCATTGACATGAAGATAAATGTCTAATTTTTATATAAAAAAATATATTGAAAAATTGCTTTTTTTGGACACTGTATATCCCCCCTTAAGAAAACAACTAAAAGAATCATAATTCTTAGATAAAATTTCAAATGTAAGGACATATATCACTCCTGAAAAGGTTAAAGACTGGAACACTGTTCAAATTAGAGTAGATTTAAGATGGTTTGAATTATTAAAATATTTCAAAACAAGTGCATTCCATTTTTGCAGATAGGCTACTTGATATTGTAGAGCTCAGTTTATGTCTTTCAGCCACAAATGCACCCACTGAGAGAATTTACTCAGTAATGAATAATAGGCCTATGTGGATTGCTGAGAAATCTCAATTAAAAACTGAAATTCTCTAACACCTAACAATAACAAAATGTAATAATTCTGTTGTACCTGTAGTGAATTCCATGATTAGGTTCTGTTAAATAGTACAACGTTGTTACATGCTATACACTCAAACCAAAAGCACAGACCTATTAAAGATAAAGTTTGATATCTAATGATATAAAATGTTTGCTCATTTGTACGGTAATTATTGCAATTCTAATAATGTGTGAGATGTTGGCAATCAAGTTTGCTTCAAACTATGTTTTTCTAGTTAAACAATATTTTAAATTTAAATTGTTGCTTTTGTTGTTTCTATAGTTTGGAACTGTGTTAGATTCTTTCAGTGGCCCTAATTACTTTTAAAACTGTATCATTCATTATCAGTGTTGCCAAGCTGTGTAGAATTTTTATTGCTTGTGAAATGATTGGCTATGTGGATTTTGTGTGGAATTCTCACATGTAGGCCCACGAAATTTTTGAATTCATTAAAAATAAATGTGCATATGAAAATACTGGTACAGTTGATTCTAGAGTAGCGGGTGGATTATCTAAACTACACTTACTCTGTAGGAATAGCTTGGGTTTTGTCATTCTGTTTGAAAGTTTTTGACCCTTTCTTTATAGACGTTCTCCTGGGCTTTCAAAGTTCTGAGTAACAAGAAAATACTGGACATCGCTTATGAACTAAGACAGCTGCCTGAAAATGAACTTGAGGAGAATGGTGTCGGCTTGGAGAACAAAGTTTCACTAGTATGGGTCATGTCGAAAGGATGGGTGAGAAAGTACAGTAACAATAAGCTCAGTCACTTGTCTGGTTTTCCCTGTCTCTCTAATCTACACCCACACAACAGGCAGCGAAGTTCGAGATGAAGCGAGATCTAGTAGGCTCTAAGGATGGTGTGTAGAAGCACCGAAACAGTTGTAAGCCGCACATGCTTACACAATTAACACGAGGAAGATCGCCATTTAATCAATTATTTATACAATTTTTGTAATTAACGTTCTTGTTACTGCCTTTGATCTTTTTATGTTCCAGGTAACCGTTGAAGTCAAGACTAGGAAAATGAAACAGAGAAGAGGCTGAAGTTCGAGCCTATATATTTAAGAATTTTTTGTTTTTGCATGTCTTAGTATTAAGTTGTACTGTAATATATATTACCTTATATAATCCATACCACTAGTGTTTTTCGCTTTCAATGTATAATTAAATAAATTATAGTTTTGCATGTGAAGCTTATTTAGAATTAAGTTTATTTGTATTATATTGTATGTTAGTACGTCATTTTTCTTGTGTACTGACGATGCCATGAATGCTTGTAATTCTATCGGTTAATAAAGATCTAATCTAATCTAATCTAATCTATGTGGATTTGTGCAGAATTACTAAACAATATTTATTCATAAATGGAGTCAGATATGGAACTACAAAAAAAAAGCTGTTCTTTGGTGCTGGATCTTCGTTCTCCATAAATGAGACTTATATCTGATTTGTATTGAGTATTTCATGATGAAATTAAACTGAGAAAGAGTATTTTTTTTTTTTTTTTTTTACAAATGAGGGAACCGAAGGCTTACACTGCAGCACAAATATACAGAATTTGGAAAAATAAATAGGCCTACTGTAAGTGAGTTTTTAAGGTCGAAGAACATGACAGGTTATGTTTGGTTCCTTCAGGCTTTTGGTATGTTTTGTCAAGTAATCCTTGGACTAATCTCGTAAAATGCCATCTCACTACCACCAATCTCACTAATACTAGATCACCACTCAGATGATAGTGTGTCCTTGAGTAAATGGTTTTGAAATAAATGATAAACAATTCAGTTATTGTGAAACACTTAAAACACACAACTAAGTGTGTGTTAACTTTTTGCGACCCCATTTCTTTTTTCTCTGTATTAGGTCTATCTATTTATAAAGCATATTTTATTCGTGCTCCAGCAAAGACAATGCTACTACTACATTAAAACTAAAAATATAAACTGCAAGATTTGAACTGTCCTGTTTACAGAATAAAAATACTTACGGAGAATTTTTATGCCTTCAACTCCTTATTGCAGTTCTAAGCAAACTGATGTATCGAGAAAGCATCATTTATCAATTCTGATAAGATATCAGAGTAGCTATGTCAATTATCAACATATTGGCTAGGTTCCGTACCGGTACTGAACACAATCTGCTATCTGTGTGGTGAAACATTTTTCAATAAATGTATTTTATCCTACATTTGAAAATATAAAACTTTATAAAAAACAAAACTTAAAAACTTTTAAAAATGTTCAAAATTACTAAATAAGGTAATTTACCTTATACAACCCGCACGCTCACTATTGAAGACAACAAAGCAGCGTCGGAAAAGGTACCATCTGGTTGTATATCGTGTATACCTTTTTAAATAATATTTATAATATTTAACACGTTCTAAAGTTTTCAACTTTTTTATAAAGTTTTACACAAATACTAACTTACCAGTACTGTCTCATAAGTAGGCCTCTAACAGTTTTTGAACCCATTCTGGACTTTTGGGATGTCCACATCATGTTCACTGAAGAAAAAGCTCTTTCCACTGAAGTATTATTTCCACAAGGACACAGAAATAGCTCAATAAACTTCTAGAGATGTGCACAGGGAATCATTTTCTCTGAGAAAAATTTTAAATTTCCACTCCATTTTAAGGAAAAAGTAGCATTTTCTTCATTCCATTTTGTTATTTTGCCTGAAGTCACATATTTCTTCAAGCAAGAAATTTCATCAAATGAATTATCTTAATTTGGGTCAAGTCCACTTACATTTGAAGACAAATAATGCACTGTCTCTAAATTTCTCTCTTCTTGGAGGAGATCTCAGCAATATACATTCCATAGATACCTACCTTATCTTGCATATGGATACCCCAATCACTGCTATATTCGACAGTATTTTCATAAAATTCCCAAGAGACACTGAGAAATTCTGTTGTGGAATAATAACCATCTTAGCCACATCTTGTTTTTAAGATGTTAAAAGATGCCTAATCTATACTAATAATAAATCTGTAGCAGAAATTTTTCTGGTAATTTTCGATTTTCCAAAAATAATTGGTCCTAACATATATAATTAACCACCCTGAAACCGAAAATAGCTTTTTTGAAATTTTTGTTTGTATGTATGTCTCTCTCTCTGTGTGTTTGTTACCTTTTCACGCGATAATGGCTTAACGGATTTCGAAGAAAATTGGAATCTAAATTAAGTTCGTTGTAACTTTGATTTTAGGCTATATGACATTCAAAATACATTATTTAAAAGGGGGGTTATAAGGGGGCCTGAATTAAATAAATCGAAATATGTCGCTTATTATTGATTTTTGTGAAATATGTTACATAACAAACGTTTCTTTAAAAATAATTTGCGATAAGTTTTATTCCTTGAAAAATGTTGATAGGACTGATATTTAATGAGATAAATGAGTTTTAAAATTAAAATAACTGCCATCTAAGGCCGTGTAATGAATTAAAAAAAAAAATGACTGCGTCTGTAAGGGGCCTTGGACAGCAACAATCGAAAGCTATGAAATATAGCCTACAGAGAATGTTTCTGTGCTTGTATGAAGTAATATCGGAAGCTAAATTAACCGATTTGTATAACTAATTATTATTTCACCATTGGAAAGTGTAGTTTCTCTAGATGGACATAATGCTATAATGTTATTACAGTAACTTCTGATATAATATAATATAATATAATATAATATAATATAATATAATATAATATAATATAATATAATATAATATAATGTAATATAATATAATATAATATAATATATTATAATATAATATAATATAATATTATATTATTATCATATTATATTATATTATATTAAATTATATTATATTATATTATATAATTTAAGTTATTTGAAGGGTTCAGAACCATAGTGGGCCAAGCGCCATTTACTGAATACGTAGAAAACAAGGGTTAAAATTAAGTTATTACCATAATTCAATGGAAACCTATAACAAGTAAAATAAAATATACACATTAAATCTAAATGATGTCAATCTTCATTAAACTATGTTTGCATGTAATAAAAATTAAGAAACATGTTAAAGGAATTGTCATTGCACCAAATGAGTGTCTCTGGACCAACAATCATTGCCCGGCCCTTCAAGTGAGAGTTTAAAGCGAATTTTTAGATGTGATTTTCCGTGAATTGCTTTTTTGGTCACTGTGCTCACCATAAATTGATACAACTCAGAAACTATCAACAACAGGAGGCTCAAATTTTGTACAGATTTTAAACAGGCTATTTAAAAAGATTTGGCTTCGTTAGAATGTTGATGTTTAAAATAAATATGAAAATAATTAATAATATGAAAAGAAGTGGATTCGAAAACTGAAATCCATGATATTCTAAAATCAGTTATAATGTTTCTGTAAAGCATATTAAAAAACAAGTGAAGTCATTTTGTACCGGTAGTAAATCTTTTCCGGGAATCTAATTGTAAAATAACTTCTCAAATATCTAAAAAATCTGACCGAATTATATCAATTTTTGTAAATAGTTACAAATTGGATGCTAATTGCCTCCTTTTGCTGTTTTTAATAACCTAATACTCAAATTTTGATTTTATACGTACGGTTGTTCAGTACACAACAAATTGTAAGTTTCAAAGAGAAAATAAGGAATTTCAAATTTTCAGTATAAACCATATTAGTAATTACGAGTAACATTGAAAATCTGGGGTCAAATTATTAAATCTGGGGACATTCCAGGAACGAATTTTGTCCGGGCATAATGACGATGATAATGATAATAATAATAATAATAATAATAATAATAATAATAATAATAATAATAATAATTTATTTATTTAGAATATTAACGTGCAAAACAACAGCACAAGGCCAATTACAGTTTACAACTGTAATAATAATAATAATAATAATAATAATAATAATAATAATAATAATAATAATAATAATAATAATAATAATTTTCTTCTCAACCAGTGACCCAAACAATTCCTTTTTCTCTTCCTGATCAGTTCATCATTCTTTCTTCACGCACTCTTTCCAACAGTTTCTTATTCTGTCCGTCCATTTCACACGCTTTCTTCTCCAAATCCACATTTCAAATGCTTCTAGTCGCTTTTCTTCACTTCGTCGTAATGTCCATGTTTCTGCCCCATACAATTCCACACTCCACAAAAAGCATTTCACTAGTTTTTTCTTAGTCCTTTTCCTAGAGATGCGCGGAAGATGTTCCTTTTACTATTAAAATCTTCCGTTGCCGTTGCTATCCTTTTGACTTCCTAACATCAGCTCATGTTACTGCTTATAGTAGCCTACACCAGTCTTTTTCTTAGTCCTTTTTCCAGAGATCAGCAGAAGATGCTTCTTTTTCTATTAAAAGCTTACTTTGCCATTGCTATTCTCCTTTTGACTTCCTGGCAGCAGCTTATGTTATTGCTTATAGCTAGGGTTGCAAATCCTCCCGTATTTTCTGGGATCTCCCGTATTTACCCTTAATTTTTAACAGTCTCCCAGCTCCCGTATTATTCTTCTCTTCGAACATTTTTCTACCTTGTTTTTCTTAAATGTAAAAATGTATATTCTAAACATTTGATTTTGCCGTGAATATGTTTATACGATGAATATTGTTGTTCAAGATAGGCATTGAAATGTGCAGTCTGTATAGGAAGTTATGTTTGCCAGAAATGGGTTTTAGTGCTCACCCGTCTAAAATCAAATAATGTTATAAATTTGAAAAAAAATGGCGTGTTTTCTTCTAAGCTTACCAAGTAGTAATGCTCATACAAAGAAGGTGTTTCATCTCATGAATAATTGAAAGTTGTTCGAAAAAGGAGCACGACACATTTAATAAAATCAGAGCTGAAAACTGCAGTCGACTTCAACTATTACGCGAGACAAAATCTGTCTCAAAAATACTCTTAATAAGCCTAGCTGTCGAAGTGTAGAATAAAGTTGTTTTTTAGTAACTGAACCGAATAAGTTGTCTATTTTTTATATGTGAAATTTTGCCTATTTCTTAGTCTCTCATATTTTCTTCAAAAAAAGTTGGCAACCCTACTTATAGAACACCCTAAATAATTGAAGCTGTCCATTTGTTCTACTGCCTCGTTTCGAATTCGTTACCTTCTTTGTTTTTCTTCTGATAACCATTTACGCTTTTTATTTTATTTTATCATCAATTATTTGTACCCAGGGTGCAATTAAGATTTGTGATGGGGTAGGATAGAATACTAGGTAGAGAATACCGTACATAAAATAATAATAAATTATTATTATTATTATTATTATTATTATTATTATTATTATTATTGTTATTTCAATTTCTGTCAGATGCGTTTCCAATTCACTGTGGCTAAAGCAAGGAGATGCACTATCACCTTTACTTTTTAACTTTGCTCTAGAGAATGCCATTAGGAAAGTCCAGGATAACAGAGAGGGTTTGGAATTGAACGGGTTACATCAGCTGCTTGTCTATGCGAATGACGTGAATATGTTAGGAGAAAATCCACAAACGGTTAGGGAAAACACGGGAATTTTACTTGAAGCAAGTAAAGAGATAGGGTTGGAAGTAAATCCCGAAAAGACAAAGTATATGATTATGTCTTGTGACGGGAATATTGTACGAAATGGAAATATAAAAATTGGAAATTTATCTTTTGAAGAGGTGGAAAAATTCAAGTACCTGGGAGCGACAGTAACAAATATAAATGGTGCTCGGGAGGAAATTAAACACAGAATAAATATGGGAAATGTCTGTTATTATTCGGTTGAGAAGCTTTTATCATCCAGTCTGCTGTCAAAAAATCTGAAAGTTAGAATTTACAAAGCACTTATATTACTGGTTGTTCTATAATTTTTTATTTTATTGGGTTATTTTACGACCCTTTATCAACAGCTTAGGTTATTTAGCGTCTGAATGAGATGAAGATGATAATGTCGGTGAAATGAGTCCGGGGTTCAACACCGAAAGTTACCCAGCATTTGCTCATATTGGGTTGAGCGAAAACCGCGAAAAAAACCTCAACCATAAATTGCCCCGACCGGGAATCGAACACGGGCCACCTGGTTTCACAGTTAGACGTGCTAACCGTTACTCCACAGGTGTGGACGGTTATTCTTTATGGTTGTGAAACTTGGACTTTCAGTTTGAGAGAGGAACATAGGTTAAGGATGTTTGAGAATAAGGTGCTTAGGAAAATAGTGGGGGGCTAAGAGGGATGAAGTTACAGGAGAATGGAGAAAGTTACGCAACACAGAACTGCACGCATTGTATTCTTCACCTGACATAAATTAGGAACATTAAATCCAGACGTTTGAGATGGGCAGGACATGTAGCACGTATGGGCGAATCCAGAAATGCATATAGAGTGTTAGTTGGGAGGCCGGAGGGAAAAAGACCTTTGAGGCGGCCGAGACGTAGATGGGAAGATAATATTAAAATGGATTTGAGGGAGGTGGGATATGATGATAGAGACTGGATTAATCTTGATCAGGATAGGGACTAATGGCGGGCTTATGTGAGGGCGGCATTGAACCTCCGGGTTCCTTAAAAGCCAGTAAGTAAGTAAGTAAGTAAGTAAGTAAGTAAGTAAGTAAGTAAGTAAGTAAGTAAGTAAGTAAGTAAGTAAGTAAGTAAGTAAGTAAGTAAGTAAGTAAGTAAGTAAGTAAGTAAGTAAGTAAGTAAGTATTATTATTATTATTATTATTATTATTATTATTATTATTATTATTATTACAGCTCAACGTTTCGTCGCATTGAGTTGCTTGAGCAGGCTTAACGTACGTGTAATTCCTAAGTTATTGATTGTTGTCAGCTTGCCTGTAATGATAATGCATCACTATTATTTTCTTTGCTTACTTTATACTTCATAAAGTATACTCGTATTCAAACAATTATATTTTGTGAGGGGGATAGAAGTTATCCCTGGCAGGAATGTTAATATGAATTTATGAGAGGGGGATAACTTTCCAAAAGGGAGGGGATCCCCCCCCTCATCCCTCCCGTTAATTCGCACCCTGCTTGTAACTCGAACAAAGATGGATTTACGTCAAAATAAGAAATGGTTCGTAATACGAACGTGAAATGGCAATAGAAAGAACAGAAGAAAAATATTGCAAATGAAGAGTCCACTGCAAGAATGATGGATGTCACTTTCTTGTCGAAAATGAACCAAGACTGTCAATGCATAGCTTAAGATATATAGAATGAACATACAGAGTTATATGGCATTAACACTGATAGTCATTGTCCAGTAATGATCGGAAAATCACACTTAAGGTTTGAGCGCTAAGCATTTCAAACTTTCAATTGCTTCTCCTGCAAAAATGTATTCCAAATGACATCCATCATTCTTGCAGTGGACTCTTCAAATGTATGAACATATCCAAAGAACGCTCGAAAATAAATCGCAGAAAAAAAATCTTTCACTGCAACTAAAATAGTAGATGAATCACTAACACCTTGAGGGCCCACCACAAATCAGAAGATGAGAAAGAGAAATTTGACAGATGAAGGTGTAGAAGATATACAGAAACAAATACTGAGAATTAGCAACCATCTTATTTTTCAAGTAAAAGTCAATAATTAGGGAAATGAGCCATGGACAGTGACATCACAGACGGCACGATAGTGTAGGCCTTATTTATATAAAGCGTAAAATCAACAACCAGAAATGTGCATCATATTCGTGACAATAATTTCGTGTAAAAAGGGCTTGTCATGGTTGACCAAAGTAACTGTTATTCTAAACTTATTGATTGCTATGTTTGTAACCTGACTTACAGGCGCACAGGGTCAATCAATATTCGTGCATTCAGTAATTTTAGTTTCTGATGTCGGAGATTTTTTTATAAATTTTATCCAAGGAAACTTCATTTTATAAAATAGACATTATAGTTGAGCTTAGAACTTTAGTCGAGGAACCATTCTATGATGCTCTCAACATTAAAACAATTTATACAACAGTCTTACAACATTAAATCTGTTTTACTTCTACTTTTAAATCTTCGAAATGGCGGTGGAGGTGGGTGATTTCCTGGAATTTGGAGGATTAGAGGGTTTTCATATTGAAGTGTAGTCTTCTGTAGATATTGGGGAGTATTGTGTTCACCTCCGGAAATCCTATATCAGAACGCAGTGTGGTATTTCGCACATAGCAGGGTGCACCTGTTATTAATCTAAGACCAGGATGTGAATTAAGATTTCTGATGAGGGGGGTATAGAATCCTGGATAGAGAATTGCATACATAAAATTATTATTAATTTCATTCATTCATTTATTTTATTCCATAGATCTTACATGAGCAATGGAGCTTTAAGATGTGGAACAAGTCAAAATTTGACAATATTACAATTACAATTTTTACAAATTTTTATAGCTTTACAATTTAGTAATTTTCTACAATTTTTACAATTTTGTGCAATATTTTGGCGCGATGTAGTGAGATGAGGTGAGGTCCGAGGATTCGCCAAAATATTACCCGGCATTTGCCTTTTGGTTGGGGAAAACCTCGGAAAAACCCAACCAGGTAATCAAATCAAAGGGGTTGATGCCAAGGACTCGCCATAGACCATCCGGCTTCAGTCCCACGGCTGTGGAAAACCTCGGAAGAAACCAAAGATCAAAGGGGGATCCAACCCAAGCCCGAACGCAGCTCTGGATCAGCAGCCCAGCGAGTCTGCCGGCTGAGCTACATCGATGGCTCTACTAGAAGTATACAATACATAGCCAATCAGATTATTAAATCTACAAACGCAAACGATCATTCAGTTGAGCTATATGTATAATACAGAACAAGTAAGTTAATTAAATTTAAGGCATATACAATTCAACCAGTTGTGATATACAGAAATTGATAATACATATCATGCAGACTACTTCAAATTACAAACACAATTTATCAATAGAGCTATAAAGATTACTATTCAATTTAAAGCATATACAATTCATCGGCCAAAACTATAGAAATATATACAATACAATGTAGCATACTTTCATTAAGCTATACAAATTTGCGCTATTAATATCAAATAGATTAATTCAATTTATAATCATAAACAATTCATCAGTTGTGCTATACAGACTACTATACAATTTACAGCATATACAATTGATCAATTGAGCTATACAGACTACCATTCAATTTACAGTAGGCCTATATACAATTCATCAGTAGAGCTACACAGACTAGTAATCATTTTAAAAGCATATACAATTCATCAGCCAAACTATACAAACATATACAATCAAATTAGTTCAATTTACAAACTTATTTTCGTTAAGCTATACAAAATTGTACAATTCATATGAAGTAGATTAATTCAATTTATAAGCTTAAAAATTCATCAGTTGACCTATACAGTATACTATTCAATTTACACCACATACAATTCATCAGTTACGCTAAACAAAAATATACAATGCATAGTAAACAGATTAAGGCAATATAAAAACATATTTTAGTTGAGCTATATAAAATTGTACATGTCATTTAAGTAGAAAATTCAATTCACAAGCATAAACAATTCATCAGTTGTGTAGAAGGTATGGTAAAAAGGTAAAGGTATCCCCGTAACATGCCATGAAGGCACTTGGGGGGCACGGAGGTAGAGCACCACGCTTTCCATGACCTCGGCACTAGAATGAGGTGGTGTGGTCAGCACCACGCTCGGACCGCTTTTTACCCCCGGGAAGGACCCGGTACTCAATTTTATAGGAGGCTGAGTGAACCTCGGGGCCGTTCTGAAAGTTTGGCAACGAGAAAAAATCCTGTCACCACCTGGGATCGAACCCCGGACCTTCCAGTCCGTAGCCAGCTGCTCTACCAACTGAGCTAGGTATGAGTATGTAGAAATTTGGTTAATTCTTTTCTGAACCTTTTCTCGCGGTTCTTCAAATCTTTAAGATAATTAGGCAGTGCATTGAAGGCTGTTATACATGAATAGCGAATTCCTTTTTTAAAACAGCATAGACTAACAGAGGGTAGATGAAGATCTGATTTATGTCTTGTATTAAAATGATGAATGTCTTGATTAGTACTGAATTTATCCTCATTTGATACGGCTCAACGCTTGATCGCACTGAGTTGCTTGTCTTGCATAATAATAATAATAATAATAATAATAATAATAATAATAATAATAATAATAATAATAATAATAATATATCCATGAGCAGACGGGCTGGGCCCTCTCAAAAAGCGAAGAACTATTCACTCTCTCACTTTACTCTTCAATATTCTTCAAACCTCTTACCCTAGCTACTTAGCTTCTCGTTTTCAACATTTGTCCTCATATCACGAAATAGATACTCGCTCATAACACCATATCACACTCTTCAATCCTAAATACAGAACATCCTTCTACTCTTCATCTTTCACGGTCTCTGCAGCTCATCTCTGGAACTCTCTACCACAACATGCCAGACACTGTCGGACATTGTCTAGTTTCAAAAATAAGTTAAAATTGCACTATCTCAATTCAGATTCCTTTCAGTTATAAGCCCTTTTCTCTGCGATAGTTTTGTAAAAATATAGGTTAGCCTATATATTTCTTTCCTTCCTTTCCCCTTTTTGTTCTCTTTTTCAGCCGGTGAATTTATTACCATAGCCTTTTTATTGTGAATTTTATTTAATATTCATACTGCTTTTCTTTTTTATTATTATTTTATTACATTTCATTTCGTTCTATTCTACCTTACGTTTTCCATATTAAACACTTGTACAGTACTAAATGAGTAGCTTCTGCTTTATTCCAATGTATTTTACTTTCTTTTTTCTATTAATGTATTATTTTCATGTTTTTTATGTCGATTTTATTATGCTATTATTATTATTATTATTATTATTATTATTATTATTATTATTATTATTGTTTTGTAATATGTTAGTATTTTGTTTTTTAACTTTTTGTTAAATTTTAACTCCTTGTATACTTTGTGACCTGGTAGTGTAAGAGAAGGCCCTATGGCCTTAACTCTGCCAGTATATATAAATAATAATAATAATAATAATAATAATAATAATAATAATAATAATAATAATTATTATTATTATTGTTTTGTAATATGTTAGTATTTTGTTCTTTAACTTTTTGTTAAATTTTAACTGCTTGTATACTTTGTGACCTGGTAGAGTGTAAGAGAAGGCCCTATGACCTTAACTTTGCCAGTATATATAAAGAATTATTATTATTATTATTATCATTATTATTATTATTATTATTATTATTGTTGTTTTGTAATATGTTAGTATTATGTTCTTTAACTTTTTGTTAAATTTTAACTGCTTGTATACTTTGTGACCTGGTAAAGTGTAAGAGAAGGCCCTATGGCCTTAACTCTGCCAGAATAAATAAAGAATTATTATTATTACTATTATTATTATTATTATTATTATTATTATTATTATTATTATTATTATTTTTGTTTTGTAATACGTAAGTATTCTGTTCTTTAACTTTTTGTTAAATTTTAACTGCTTGTATACTTTGTGACCTGGTAGAGTGTAAGAGAAGGCCCTATGGCCTTAACTCTGCCAGTATAAATAAAGAATTATTATTATTATTATTATTATTATTATTATTATTATTATTATTATTATTATTATTGTTTTGTAATATGTTAGTATTCTGTTCTTTAACTTTTTGTTAAATTTTAACTGCTTGTATACTTTGTGACCTGGTAGAGTGCAAGAGAAGGCCCTATGGCCTTAACTCTGCCAGTATAAATAAAGAATTATTATTGTTATTATTATTATTATTATTATTATTATTATTATTGTTTTGTAATATGTTAGTATTCTGTTATTTAACTTTTTGTTAAATTTTAACTGCTTGTATACTTTGTGACCTGGTAGAGTGCAAGAGAAGGCCCTATGGCCTTAACTCTGCCAGTATAAATAAAGAATTATTATTGTTATTATTATTATTATTATTATTATTATTATTATTATTATTATTGTTTTGTAATATGTTAGTATTCTGTTATTTAACTTTTTGTTAAATTTTAACTGCTTGTATACTTTGTGACCTGGTAGAGTGTAAGAGAAGGCCCTATGGCCTTAACTCTGCCAGTATAAATAACGAATTATTATTATTGTTATTATTATTATTATTATTATTATTATTATTATTAAGATAAGATGTGCAATTTCTAAGTTATTGATTGTTGTCAGCTTGCAAGTGATGTTAATACACAAAAATTAGTTTATTTGCTTATTTTGTACTGTACTTTATAAAGTAAACTCGTATTAAAACAATTATATTTTGTGAGGGAGATAGAAGTTATCCCTGGCAGGGATGTTAATATGAACGTATGAGAGGGGGATAACTTTTCAACAGGGGAAATCCCTCCCATTAATTCGCACCCTGTCTAAGACACCGATTTTTGATGGTTTGTATTCTCTTAATTTGGTTGTTAGAAGCAGAACTCCATATTGAACAGCCTTATTACCAGATGGGTCTGATTAATATAGTAGCCTATAATTATATTATGATCTGTTCATTATTGCATTTATAGTCCTGATTTGTGTGACGTGTTTCAGCAGACAGATGCGATGTCTGCATATTTAACTATTTCAGAAATGTGACACTGCCAAGGTAGTTTGTTATCTAGAGAGAGGCTAAGATGTAACAGATTGAGGTTCCTAAACAGGGACTCTTCCCAATGTTACAATGTGATAAAATACTTTATTTTGGTGATACATTTTTTAATTAATTTTTAACGAATCTAATCCCAGATAGAAACAAATGTTCACATTAAGTAAACACGAGATATCATGTCAAATTCCGAAGTTTGCAGGTTAAACTGTCCGAACAATTTGTCATATTTTTTTTTCTTGAAAATTCACTCCGAAATCACAAAAGAAGAACATTTACGTCAACTGCTGCGTGTTCAGTTCAAAGTGTGTCATGGCTCGCTGTATTGCCGTGATGTGGCTAGCCGATGAGCCTAGAGAATTCAATCTTCCTACACTTCCGCAGAGGAGTATTACCTATGTGCCAGAGAAGTTGCCTAGCAAGTACGGAGTTCATTCTGAAGAGTACTTACCGTTACGTACGGTAACGCCGGTAGTGGAAGGAAGGTGAACTGTTTGGAAACACGTACTGAAGTGAGTTTTTTTTTCTTACTGTCGGGATATGGGGAGAGTGTTAAGACGATTACTTACGTATTTGTTGACATTAACTTGGACGGTCAACATGGACACGGAGCATTTGATTTGTGTTGTGGAATGTTGCCGTACGGAACCGATCGATGTTAACAAATACCCTGCGTACGACTTGCCCGAGCAGAACACAGTTCGAAAGAGGTTAAGGTAGCACACAAACCGTACAAGCCGCCATCTGTTGCTACGACATTCAAGTTATACAGTACACGTTCTCAAGTTCAGGTTGAACTCCTTGAATAATCGGCAACTTCTCTGGTATAAAAGCTGAAACTCGCTTTAAATCGCTGACTCACAACAGTGTCGTCATGACAAACTTTGAAATGAACACCCAGTATTACAAAAGCTTACAAACCCTACTTTGGCTATCCACTGGGTGATCAGAATAGGCTTTGGGCTCCCAAAGTATGTTGTTTTTCTTTGCTTTGTCACTTTATTCCAGTGGCAGAAAGAAATAAAGAGAGCTACCGCAAGTTATGTCTTTTGCAGTTCCGATGACTTGGCGAGAACCTAAAGATCATGTGACTGGTTGCTACTTTGGCGTGAAAAAATTTTAATATTTACTGCAAAAACCAAACACTTCATTGTTTATCCCAAAGTGGCATCAGTATCTATTGGAGCCAGACGTATTCATGTAAACCCCATGCGATCTTTCATTTGGTTTTAAAATCAAGGAGCTAGCAATTCGAAGTCGCGAGATATACAGCCTGGAAATTTTCGTTATTAGGAAGAGGATTGCTTTATTTTTTTGTATTTCCACAGTGTCGCTATGACCTTGTGCACCCATAATAATTGTGAAAAATCATTAAAAAAATCAGCTCAGAAAGGGTTAATACAGGGACATCATTTAATTTTTACTAAAATTTTTAATATTAACTCGGCTATACCTTTGGATTAATGATTGAGACCCGGAAACACCGTTTGCTACCTCCTTCCACGACTGGAGTTCGATGATACTGGCGTAAAATACAAACAAATCACTTAGTTACAGGAGGGAAGAAAAGTAGTTCATCCATTTACGTAAAGTAGGAAATATCGCGATTTTGAGTTTGATAATTTTCATTAGGTTTTGTTTACTCAAAATATAGTACAGTATTGCCAATAAGTGCTTTTACTCACGAACCGAGTTATCCATACGAACGTATTCATTATGCAGTGTATATTATACTGTCTACAGCACATTAGCGTACGATATAGAGAATGAAGTTAAAATGAAAAATAATCATAATATGGATATTTAAACACATTTTTGAAAATGGTGGCCGTTCATTTCCATACAGACTTCAGTTCTTTTGTGCCTATTATCGCACTATAGACTATTGCATCTAATTCCAATTACCAGTTTCGTCTTTCATACTTAGTAATTCATGTTGAAGTAATTCTGTACCTACTTTATAAAAGAGTACCTTACGTACTGTAAATTCAGTCTTCACTTCTGCCCGACCCTCGCAGATAAAATTACTTAGACATGCTGTCTACTGTCCATCCAAGTGGTTATGTCGCAGGATCATAGAAAGGGGGGAATCACGTGATAGTTAATTACTTAACGAGGCCCTTTTATTTAAGTTATTTTAAACAGTTGCATAATATTACGTAGACGTCCAATTATTTCCTAACAGAAATTATTGTTTTCAGAAAAGAGCTAAGAAAGCCCAGCCACTAGTCTTTACAGTGGAGCGAGCAGAAGCAGGTGGGGAAAATCGGGATGCGACGTAGGCAAACGGACGACAGTACCTGTGCGAAAATATGGTTCAATATTGGAAGTTTTCGTCACTGGAAAACGCGAACATATTTTTGAAACGTACTGTAATCACTAACTCAGTACTGCAGCCTTGGCTCTGTGTGGAGGATAGTTGGAACTTCGTTAGTAGAAGGGGTGGGAGTGAAGTACATTCAAAAACTCAGGTACAATAAAAGTTGAAGTAAAAATAAAATAATGTCCCTGTATAAGCCTAACCTATAAGAGCCAATTTTGAGGGATAATAACTGATTATCGGCAAGGGTGTTCCTAAATATACGCAAATTAATACCTATTAGAGGGACATATTCATACAGGAGTAAGACAAGGTTGCGGCCTTTCACCGTTGCTATTTATTATATGCATGAATCAAATAATTATAGAATGGAAACAATTGCCTCATGGATATATACAACTCAATAGACATTTAGGCTACAACTAGATTCATTACTTTTTGCAGACGATTTAGCTCTGGTGGCATCTTCAGAAGATGAATTACAACGTTCAATTTTTTACTTTAACAAAATTGGAATTGAATATGATATGAGAATCAATAAAGAAAAAAACTAAAATTATGGCTTTCTGCTGAAAATAACCTGTGCCTAGCAAAATATGTTTAGATTCAAAAATATTAGAAAGAGTAAATTGTTTTACATATCTCGGATACACATTATCTTTTTTCGATGAAGTACACATTTCACAGAAAGTTTCTAAATACACCAAAACTATGGGAATAATTAACAATATTATGAAACCTTCCCCAGTACAAATGCATACTAGAATTCGCCTATACATGATCTTGGCGAGACATGTACTTTGTTACGGCAGTGAGGCATGGACATTGAGGAAGAAAGATGAAAGCTGAATAACGGCTAATGAAATGAAATTTGTGAGATATACAGCGGGATATACGAAATGGGATTAGAAATGCAATGAAGATATAATGGAAGAATTACAACTAGAACCTGTAATTAATCACGTAAAACATTATCAGAACAACTGGATAAATCATCTGCATCGCATGCATAGAGATAGAATCCCAAACGTTATACTACACTATCGTCCAAACGGGAAGAGATCTCTCGGTCGTCCAAAGAAGTGCTGGATTGAAAATTCAACTGTGAGATCGTGAAAGGCCTTTTGGTCTAATACTTGAAGGGAAGAAGAAGAAGATTAGAGGAACATACCGATAACACATAAATGCAACCCAATAGAGCTATTTGAATGCTTTTTCCTAATTGAAGAGCTCAAATTATCTTTTAATTGAGGTTATCGAAAAAAAGAAGTTAAAATTTGTTGACTAGATAATTAATGTCGAAGATTTTAGAAAACTTGCATTTTAGTAGGCCTAATGACTACAAATGGGACCTCATCTCCAAAGACAAGCCATAGAGAACTTATCTGGCCTACTTCTAAACAGTGGCCTGTAGTTGGACTACCCTAGAATGACAGACTAGCCGGCGTGTCTATCTGGCATTGCTGTGAAGATGAACTTCATGATATAGTCGACAATACTATTTGTTTATATGTACATCGAAGTTACAATATTTTAATCATTACACAACTGCAGCATGTTGTGAAGTGACTTTGTCACGCAAACTTGTCAGATCAAAACTCACCCTCGATGTTGAAATCATTTACACAGAAGTAGTATTGCATGGCAAATGCTATTATTTATACGCCGATGAAAAATTTGTACGGTAAGAACAACACTTTGTCTTCCTTGAGATTTTATTTCTGACGACTGGAGGGAACTAATCTTGAATTTGGTTAATTGCTGGTTAGTGCTTACCCACATATTTATTTCACTTGCTGTTAAAGTGGTTATTGTTTGTGTTACGTGCTTTAACTATCACTAGGAACCGTACTTTGTTCCTGGAGGGTACAAGGTTAAGTATTACTAGAGTCTTTACTCTAGCGGATGATGTGCTTGTATCTAACTAGGGAAATACTTCTACCTGCTCAAGGGACTTCTGTTTGGTCAAGTTTGGCAGAAGAAAACATAGGTCCTTTACACTATGTACACTAAAATACGCTATTTTTACTATCTTTCGTCTCTAGAATATGATTTTTCTTCAAATATAACTCATTAAATGACTCATTCGTCCCTCTTCTGCAGCCAATCTTTGACCAGTTGTTGTAACGGATGATGTGCTTGTATCTAACATGTACTTCTATCTGCTCAAGGGACTTCTGTTTGGTCAACTTTGGCAGAAGAAAACATAGGTCCTTTACACTATTTACACTAGAATACGCTATTTTTACTATCTTTCGTCTCTAGAATATGATCTTTCTTCAAATATAACTCGTTAAATGACTCTTTCGTCCCTCTTTTGCAGCCAATCTTTGACCAGTTGTTGTAGCGGATGATGTGCTTGTATCTAACATCCGAAGTACTTCTACGTGATCAAGGGACTTCTGTTTGGTCAAGTTTGGCAGAAGAAAACATAGGTCCTTTACACTATTTACACTAGAATACGCTATTTTTACTATCCTTCGTCTCTAGAATATGATCTTTCTTCAAATAGAACTTGTTAAATGACTCTTTCGTCCCTCTTTTGCAGCCAATCTTTGACTAGTTGTAATATAACTCGACCTTTTAATACCCTATCGATTTATTTTTCCGAGTTTGGGGGTAATGTCATCTAGATAAAAATAATTAATTTGATGAAATTTCTTACGTAAAGAAAGTTATGACTTCAGACAAAATGGCAAAGTGGAATTACGAAAATGGTGTTCTGGGTCCTTCCACACGTCGCCAGCCGCCGTTCGGGGAATGCTATGGAATGACGGAATTAAAAAAAAATGTTGAAGGAACTATGTAGGGGAGAGTCGGGTAGTATCAGACAGTGAGTTTCTTTCATCTACCACACGATGATAGTACCTGATTGACATGGTTACGTTTCTGTGATGTCGCATAGAGAAACGTAACCATGTAATTCAGTACTGCCATACGGTGGTATATGAAAGAAACGCACTGTCCGATACTACCCGACTCTGCCCAAAATGCCTAATATGGAGAAACGGAAAAACCCCGAGAAAAGCCCTAACTGCTATCTTGTCCGTCAGAAGTGGCCTGGCCGGGTCTCAAACTCGGAATGCCTCCATGATAGACTGGAGGTTTGGCCATTCAGTCACCGTAGAGAAAACTGAGGCAGTCAGGCATCAATCTTTCAGAAATAACAAGGAGGTGGATCTCGTCAACTTCGGAACTCGGCGTTCCGTGAAATGAGTTGTCCTGGATTGAAGGCTACACACGTACAGACCGATTATTTAGTCCTGATAGCAGGGTTGCCAGATAAAGGGATCGAAACCGTCTTACTAACTTATGAAAATTGTCGTACTTCAGCATAAAATTGTTGTTCATTTCTCAACTTCACCGCTGTGTAGTAATGGTTAACACGTCTGGCTGCGAAACGAACGGGCCAGAGTTGAAATCCCAGATGAGACGAGTTATCTGGTTGACGTTGTTTCCGAATTTTCCCTCAGCCCATTAAGGGGAGGCAGAGGTGAATATTTCAAAATCCACAAAATTTATCCGATTTGTTTGAAATTGATCATGGATAGTAACTTTCTAAGTACAATAGTTCTATAAATATTAATAATTTTATAAAACTTTATATCGTTTGATATAAAATGCTCCATGGACAATATTGTAAGAAATTTTCAATATTTCTTTTTATTTATATGTTCAGAGAAGGTATATAAATAATGATAAGTATTAGTTTATTACGGGAATAATATAGTAATACAGTTATCTTGGATTTAATTTCATACTTTTAAGGGCACAAAATAAAAAACTAACATCGGAATATCAAAATAAAGATAATAAAAATGTAAAAAACCAAATTTTCATTTTTTCTTTAGTTTTGTTCGAAAATTTCACCTCTGCCTCCCCTTAAGAGCAAATGCTGGTTAAATTCCGGCGCTGGAGTGATTTTGCTGGCATTATCATCTTCATGTCATTACGCAGTTGATAAAGAAGCGCAAAATAAAAATATATCTACCAGTAAATTTTAGTTCCAAATTAAAATACTACTAATTATAGTGTTCACATCCACAATGGCATACAGCATTGAAACAAATCACCACCCATTTCTTCACCATCAATACTGTCATCGCAGTAAGGCGTGCACGATGACGCTTGGTTCGAATCAACTTTCTTATATTTAAAGTCAGCAGAATTTGATCTTTGACCGGCGCGGCGGCAGATAGGCCAATAAATGTGGCGGCTGAAAATTATATCAAATTAATTCATCTACAGTCGACTTAAACCCGACACCTCTATAATGTCAGCGCGTTTAGACTTCTTAATGCTACTGCGGTACAATTTAATTGATAAAAGTTTTCCTTTATCGAACAAACAAGGAAGTTTATAAAATTAAACTCTTATTATTTTGATATAACTGTGCCGTATACGTGAAACCTAGAGCTCAAGATGACAAATCGACTTTCACAAGTACTAACATTGTAACTCACTTTCTTACATTTTTCAGGAGATGAAAATGAAGTTTTAAAATGATCGTGTAAATTAGTGTATACAGATATGTAGAGTAACAATAAGTTTTACATACAATTGGGGAGGTTTAGAGTTACAGTGATAGTATTGGGAGAAAAAGAAACAATTTAAGACCATTTTAACTAGGACAACTCAAAACCATAAAAAATTGAGTTACAATGTTAGTACTTGGGAGGGTCGAAATTATGACTTGAATGGCAAGCATAATTACCAGATCGATTTTCAAAGCATTCCCCCCTTAAAAGCATGTTTCTTTCATATTAGTCCAGGACATATTAAATGAAGAAAACTTGCCTAAAAGGGATGAATTAACCATCAATTTTATTTTAATTATAAACTAACATTTTAAGTTCCCAAATATTTTTTCCCTTCAGTGAAATAGTCGTACAAAATTGCGTACGACATAGAATGCGGTCGTACCTCGTACTATTAGTCAAAATATTTTTTATTTTAGTTGGTTATTTAACGACGCTGTATCAACTACAAGGTTATTTAGCGTCGATGAGATTGGTGATAGCGAGATGATATTTGGCGAGATGAGGACGAGGATTTGCCATAGATTACCTTGCATTCACATTACTTTTGGGGAAAACCTAGGAAAAAACCAAACCAGGTAATCAGCCCAAACGGGGATCGAACCCGCGCCCGAACGCAACTTCAGACCGGCAGGCAAGCGCCTTAACTGGCTGAGCCACGCCGGTGGCTTTAGTCAAAATAGTCGTATGCGTACGACTATAGTCGTACGTATGGCAACCCTGCCTGACAGCTCGGCGACGCGAAAGAGGGGAAGTAATAGGAGCAGTGGGGAGAGCTTCGGAGTAGAGATAAGGGCGAGCGGTCGGTAAAGGAATGCAGTACAGCTTAACTGTACTGGGAACGTATGACTCTGCCGCACGCATGACATCAGATCGCTCCGAAGGCAAGCGAGTGACTAACCCAAAAACCCCTTTGCGTAACTAAATGGACTCGCCTGGCCCAGGCGCACATTGCGGGCGACTGTCAGGACTAAACAATCGTACTTGTACGCACACACAGAGCTTACAGGATTTCGTTTTTGATTCTGAGGATCTCTAGTGGAGGAGGGGGGGAGTTTACCTCCAAAACACTCCCCTCCTAGCTGCGCCAGTGATATTTATAACTGTTACAGACTAGATAAATATTACAATATTAGATTGAAGATAATTACAATAACTAGAATTTTGTGAATATTTAGTATTGTGTCTAATAATTCAGATATTAGACTTGTAGGCCTACGTGCATTGTAGAAAAAACCGATGACAATAATTGTTAAAACCATTAATGTACAATATGTAAACCAAAATATGTACAGAAACGGAAATAAAATTTGATGGGAGTCCACCTGTATGTAGGCAACAATTTCGCACGACTGTCCACCAACATGGCGTATATACAGGGGCTCTTGTTTACTGCACTTGTATTTATTGTATACCTGTCTTTGACTCTTCACATACTCTTGGAGTTTCTCGCTGAATAAAGATTGATTAATTGATTGATTGCACATGAGCAGTGTGTTGTAAACGAAACTTATACAGGGACATCATTTTATTTTTACTTCAATTTTTATTGTACCTGAGTTTTTTATTGTACTTCACTCCCACCCTTTCTACTAATTATGTTCAACCGTCCTCCACACAGATCCAAGATCGCATATACAGTCATAGTAGCCTTACGGTCATAGTAAACAGTACGTTCCAAAAATATGTTCACGTTTTCCAGCGACGAAAGAGCTTTCAATATTGAATCATTTTCGCACAGGTACTGTCGTCCATTTTCCTACGTAGTATCCCGGTTTCCCCCACCAGCTTTTATTCGCCAGCTAGTGGCTGGGCTGTCTTAGCTCTTTTCTGAGAACATTAATTTCTGTTAGGAATTTGACGTCTGCGTAATATTATACAACTGTTTAAAATAATTTAAATAAAAGGGCCTCGTTAAGTAATTAACTGTCACGTGATTTCCTCCCTTTCTACGACCCTACGACATAACCACTTGGACGGACAGTAGATAGGCTAGTATGTCAGAGTAATTTTATCTTTTCGGATTGGACAGAAGTGAAGACTGAATTTACAGTACGTAAGGTACTTTTTATAGAGTAGGTACAAAATTATTTCAACATGAGGCACTAGTAAGAAGAACGAAACTGGTAATTTGGATTAGGTACAATAGTCTATAGTTCGTTAATATGTACATTGGAACTGAAGTCTGTATCGAAATGAACGGCCACCATTTTCAAAAATGTGTTTAAATATCCATGTTATGATTATTTTTCAATTTAATTTCATTCTCAATAGTGTACGCTAATGTGCTGTAGACGGTATAATATACACTGCATAATGAATACGTTCCCATGGCTAACTCAGTTTGTGAGTAAAAACACTTATTGTTAATACAGTACTGTATTAAGATTAAACAAAAACCTAATGAAAATTATCGAACTCAAAATCGCGATATTTCCTAGTTTACGTAAATGGATGAACTACTTTTCTTCCCTCCTATATCTAGTAGAGTGATTTGTTTGTGTTTTACGCCAGTATCATCGAACTACAGTCATGGAAGGGGATAGCAATCTGTGTTTCTGGTTCTCTAAAGGTATAGCCAGGTTAATATTAGAAATGTTAGTAAAAATAAAATGATGTCCCTGTATATCTGTTTTTGACTCTTCACATATTCTTGGATTTTCTCGCTGAATAAAGATTGATTAATTGACTGATTGCATATGAGCAGTGTGTTGTAAGCGAAACAATAAGGAAGCTCCAAATTTTATTTATTTATTTTATTTATTGCCAGTAGGCTGGCTTAGGGAAGAGGAGGGTTGCCTGTTCGAAATCTGGGTACCGGGCCTAGAACCCAGGCTATCTTCGTGACAGGCTGGAGGTCTGACCACTCAGCCACCGCAGGGGTTGTCAGTTTGGACTCATTGTGAAGCTCCCAAAGAGAATGTCCATCCTAATATATGGATGCATAGAACTTTTAGTACTAGGTGCAGAAATTAATCTGAAAATGCTGATATAGTTGACAATGTACAATCGATTCACTGCTACAAAGCAGTGTTGCCATTTTTGTGAGAATTTTTAAAATGTACCAATAGTGGGAAAACTTCGGCTTGAAGCGATTCATGAAAGCGACTGTCGTTCCAATTTTGTTTCGGTCCGCTTCGGTGCAATCACACACACACAAATAATAATTGTGTATGGTACTATCTAATTTGTAGTCATTATTAAAGTACAGTTTTCTGAATCATTCAGTAAATTATAATTATACATACATAATAATATGTATAATAATAATATTTATTTATTCTGGCGAAGTTAAGTCCATTAGGCCTTCTCTTCCACTTAGCCAGAAACAAAAGAAGCTGATACAATTTTACAGACTAATATTTAAAGAACACTAATAATAGTACATTATGAAACGAGCCTATAATGGTATTAATTAAGACGCGAGTATGTTTATGAAACGAGCGCAAGCGAGTTTCATAATTTTCATACGAGCATCTTAATTACCATTATAGTCAAGTTTCATACGACTTTTTATGCTCGACCATATTTCTAACTTGCAATTGTTCATAAGTATTCAAGTTATCCTTATCTGACTGAGGAGCGGAACTGACCTTGTGCAATACCTCGTAAATTGTGAGATGTGCGCACACGCGAAAGTATTGATGTTTTCCGAGAAACAAATGTCGACATTGACCTTCATATAATCTAGAGAGTAAAATAAACATTAATCTTGATATAATCTTGAAATTGAATTAGACATTGAAAAACGTGATGACAAATTGAATTTATTTGTATATTATTTAAAATTAACGGTAATTATTATAGTAACAGAACTAGTTGTCTTTCGATTACATATCCGAGAATAATCGATACTTGCGCTTTTATATTGCTACAATGGTATTTTCTGATTGGTGGAACACCTGAACCTTAATGAATAGTTGTACTTTAATGAGGTCCATTAAAGGTCTGCTACCAGGTGTATAATTACTACATTTCGGCATGGTCAAGCTAAAAAAAAATTATATAGTCATACAAGCACAACTTGAGTAAAATAATGCAAATATACTAAATAATAATTACAAAGTAATATAAGGCTAGAAGTTACACTCAATGATGGCGCAAGCGGTAAATTATAAGAATAACAAAATTCAAACGTAAATTATAACTATACAACACTGAAGAAAACTACATATATACACAAAGGACATTTAAACATGAATACTAGTCACGTGTTTAAACAATTTACTTTTAAATTGCAATATCGTTCGACAGTTCCTGAGGGAGCTGGGTAGGGAGTTCCAGAAAAGAAATGCTGATGCTGTGAAAGAGGAAGAATAGTGAGCTGTTTTATGGCAAGGCATAGATAATGAAGGGTCATTTTTTAGAACGAGTACCAGCAATATCCATTGCAATCCTTTTTATTATACCAATATACAACTCAAATTTCCGAGATATACAATTCTATCCTAATCAATCAAATTATATTTTGATCGATAAGGCTGTGATAAGAGGACAAGAAATTAAAACGCACCGAGAGATAGTTAGGCGAAAAAGTATTGATACGTTCGTACGTACGTACGTACATACATACATACATACATACATACATACATACATACATACATACATACATACATACATACATACATACATACATACATACATACATACATACATACATACATACATACATACATACATACATACATACATACATAGGTCTTTCACTGAAAACTCAGTATTCTCCAATCTTTGCTACTTTCTGCCTTCCTCTTGGTCTCCGCATAAAATCACATGTATCTTAATGTCGTCTATCATCTGCTATATTCTTCTAAATCGTTGAATTTCGTATGTAATCTACTTTCTGGAATAGAGACCCCTAAGTAAGAATGTAGCTGGACTACTCTGCAATGACAAAATAGACATTTCTATGAAGTTGGAAATATTGAGATGGTGGATAATCTGTTAACAATCTCTTTATGCGTACTAAATATATAATATATTAATCACAGTAATTAGATGTCCTAAAGTGATTGTCACGGAGATATCCATTTGTGAGTTCGAATACATATTCTTGCTTACGACACTTGATTAACAACACATTGGATCATCTAAATTTGATGCTGAAAGATTTCTAATTTAACAAATACGCCGGTAAAAACCAGCTTGAATTTTAATGTTTTAAAAACCCAATTTTCACGCTAATGAAAACGAATCTTTTTTCCAACATTGAACATATTTAATTTTATACCTAATGCATTTTAACGTAAAGAATAACTTTTCTAGAACACAAAGAAATAGTAAATATGTAAATAAAGGCACCACCATGCTTCCTTAATCAAAACCCCCACATTGGCACTACCACACAGATTTTATTAGTTTTTATTGATTATTGAAGTAGTGCGGATTTGTTGCAGTTTCGAGTGTGCAGATTGTTGTTAGGGTGATCTCCTTTATTCGAAACGTTTGCGCGTTCACAACGGAATGTCGAACATCTCGGAGGGAGCAGTTCGAAATTCTTCGACAAAAATCTGGTGAAGGCACAAGTGAACAGCGAACACATTTTATAACAATAGTTATATATTAAAGTGGTTAAGGACCACTGTTCATCTGAATATGAAAAGAAAATAAGGACAGAAATGATGGTTTTCATAAAATTATAATTAGACAAACTTGAAAAGTGATACAGAAAACATGAAGTATTTTTATTACATGGGTCATTCGATAAATTAATGGAAATAATGTCTGTATGTGGCGCTATCAGTGGTAAATAACTTAAGCTGATAACAATGAGAAAGAGGAGCATCTGATGTGTGTTATCTGTGAGTTTGAAGACAATTTCATTTATGAGATATCTGTAGTGAGTTTAATTTATAGAATTTTATCTGTAATGCTGTAAAACGTCTAGCAAATACGAATAAAGATACTTAATTGAAATTCAGATTGCAAGAGGCAAGAATCCCTCCTCTCAGAATACTTTAATTCAAATGTTGCTATTAATTTTCTAATGATCCATGTAGATTTTACAGGTTGCTTGATTGAGTTTGGGTGTTTCTCATTAGTAGAATCAGAGGAATCTTCAGGTTCAGGAGAGATTAAACGAGAATGCCGTAAATTTATTTTTGATGGAAACAGTGATAGAGATAAATTATGAAAAAAGAGAAGCAATGCGTCCAGAAAAAAGTGTGACATAGTTCGCTTTTGCTACGAAAACAAAACTTGGAGTAGAAGGAAAGTATATAGCTTACTTACTTACTTACAAATGGCTTTTAAGGAACCCGAAGGTTCATTGCCGCCCTCACATAAGCCCGCCAGCGGTCCCTATCCTGTGCAAGATTAATCCAGTCTCTATCATCATATCCCACCTCCCTCAAATCTATTTTAATATTATCCTCCCATCTACATCTCGGCCTCCCTAAAGGTCTTTTTCCCTCCGGTCTCCCAACTAACACTCTATATGCATTTCTGGATTCGCCCATACGTGCTACATGCCCTGCCCATCTCAAACGTCTGGATTTAATGTTCCTAATTATGTCAGGTGAAGAATACAATGCGTGCAGTTCTGTGTTGTGTAACTTTCTCCATTCTCCTGTAACTTCATCCCGCTTAGCCCCAAATATTTTCCTAAGCACCTTATTCTCAAACACCCTGAACCTATGTTCCTCTCTCAGAGTGAGAGTCCAAGTTTCACAACCATACAGAAGAACCGGTAATATAACTGTTTTATAAATTCTAACTTTCAGATTTTTGGACAGCAGACTGGATGATAAGAGCTTCTCAACCGAATAATAACACGCATTTCCCATATTTATTCTGCGTTTGATTTCCTCCCGAGTGTCATTTATATTTGTTACTGTTGCTCCAAGATATTTGAATTTTTCCACCTCTTCGAAGGATAAATCTCCAATTTTTATATTTCCATTTCGTACAATATTCTGGTCACGAGACATAATCATATACTTTGTCTTTTCGGGATTTACTTCCAAACCGATCGCTCTACTTGCTTCAAGTAAAATTTCCGTGTTTTCCCTAATCGTTTGTGTATTTTCTCCTAACATATTCACGTCATCCGCATAGACAAGAAGCTGATGTAACCCGTTCAATTCCAAACCCTGCCTGTTATCCTGAACTTTCCTAATAGCATATTCAAGCGCGAAGTTAAAAAGTAAAGGTGATAGTGCATCTCCCTGCTTTAGCCCGCAGTGAATTGGAAAAGCATCAGATAGAAACTGACCTATACGGACTCTGCTGTATGTTTCACTGAGACACATTTTAATTAATCGAACTAGTTTCTTGGGAATACCAAATTCAATAAGAATATCATATAATACTTCCCTCTTAACCGAGTCATATGCCTTTTTGAAATCTATGAATAACTGATGTACTGTACCCTTATACTCCCATTTTTTCTCCATTATCTGTCGAATACAAAAAATCTGATCAATAGTCGATCTATTACGCCGAAAACCGCACTGATGATCCCCAATAATTTCATCTACATACGGAGTTAATCTTCTCAAAAGAATATTGGACAAAATTTTGTACGACGTCAACAAAAGTGATATTCCTCGAAAGTTACCACAGTTGGTTTTGTCCCCCTTTTTAAAAATAGGCACAATTATGGACTCCTTCCATTGTTCTGGTACAATTTCCTTTTCCCAAATAGCAAGTACAAGTTTATAAATTTCGCTATATAATGCACTTCCACCCTCTTGTATTAATTCTGCTGGAATTTGATCGATACCTGGAGACTTGTACTTTTTCAGATTTTCTATCGCAATTTCGACTTCTGAAAGTGTGGGTTCGGGTATAAATGGCTCAGCAGTTTGTATTTCAATTTCGTCCCGATCATTTCTATTTGGCCTATGTACATTTAGTAGTTGCGCAAAATAGTTTTTCCATCTGTTTAGGATTGATGGAGAGTCTGCAAGCAAGTCACCATTCTCATCCTTGATCACGTTTACCCTTGGCTGATATCCGTTCTTAAATTCCTTTATACCCTTATATAAATCTCGAATGTTTTTATTCTTACTATTTGTTTCTACCTCATTCAGTTTTTCCTTCAAGTAACCTCTCTTTTTATTCCTAAGTGTACGACTTGCTTCCCGTCTTTCATTGAAATAATTATCTCTCTTCTCCTCAACTGGATCCTGTAAGAATTTCAATTTTGCCTGTTTCCTTCTTTCTACTACCATGCAACAATCTTCATCAAACCACGGTTTCTTTTTCTTAGTTTCATAATAACCTATGCTCTGCTCAGCTGCAATTTTGATACTATCTCTGATATTTTCCCACACGCTATTAACATCTAATTCTTTCTCAACTTCGTCGGAACTTTCTAAAGTGGCAAACCTATTCGAAATTTCGACCTGATAATTTTGCTTAGCTTCCTCGTCCTTTAATTTCAAAATATTGAATTTAGTAATATTAACTTGCTGCTCTACTCGCTTGGCTACTGATAATCTTTCTCTTAATTCTCCAATCACCAAATAATGGTCAGAATTACAGTCTGCACCCCTGAAAGTTCGAATATCTACTATACTAGTATGTCTCCGTTTATCTATCAAGATGTGATCTATTTGGTTGTGTGTCAATCCATCTGGAGAAGTCCAAGTATATTTATGTATATCCTTATGGGGGAATGTTGTACTTTTGACAATTAAATTTTTCGATGTGGCAAAGTTGACTAATCTAACTCCATTGTCACTACTAATTGCGTGTAGGCTCTCTTTTCCAATAGTTGGTCTAAAAATATCCTCCCGTCCTACTTTAGCATTGAAATCCCCCAATAAAATTTTCATGTGATATCTAGGGAACTGATCAAAAGTATGTTCCAATTCCTCATAGAAGCTATTCTTTATATGGTCGTCTTTCTCTTCTGTAGGGGCGTGAGCATTTATAACTATGATGTCGCACCATCTACCCTTAAGTACTAAATATGATAACCTGTCACTGATAAATTCGACATTTTTTACTGCTGATTTTATTCTTTTATGAACAAAGAATCCTGTTCCTAATTGGTGATTATTGTTTCCTTCCCCATAATACAACAAGTAATCTCCTATTTGTGATATGCCATTCCCATCTAACCTAACCTCTTGTACTCCTACGAAGTCTATTCTATATCTAGCTAGTTCTTTTGCTACTAATGTTACCCCTCCTGTTCTATAAAGACTAGTTACGTTCCAAGTGCCAAATCTCAAAACCTTATTTCTTTGCTGTGGTCGTGCCAGAGAATCAGTTTTATTCCGAGGCTTATTATAGGGATACGTAACAAGCTGTTTTTTACGGTGATGGGTTGTTAGCCCTTCGCCCAACCCCCAAGCTGGAGGACCACCCCTTATCGGCTGTCCACGACTGCTTATTCAATATATTCGCAGCTACCCTCCATATCTGGAGGCAAAAGTATATAGCTTATAAAATAATAAATGAAGTTGTCTTAGCAACCCCTATGAGAGCTAGAAAAATGCATCGTTGGTAGACTGAATCTAGATCATGAAGAAATACGGCCTTATGGTCTGCTCACACCAACGCGAAACACGAGAGGGGAACGAAAGCGAAATCGACGCGAATTATTGTGAGTACAGCGGGGTATGAATCCACTTGCGTTCTCCCGCGTCCCGCATTCAGTTTTAAAGCGACTGAATAGGCAATACAGTGTGTTAAGAGACATTCCTTGCTATACGACATGAGCAATGAATTGCAGGAATATAAGAAAGAAAGATCAGTTGTGGGATGAAATAGGGAAAGGACTTCGTATCATAGCTTTATAACTTTATTTTTTATCATGTGTGTACACAAGATGAATCTCAAATACTGCGTTCGTATTTTGGTGGGTCCAACAGTATGTAATATTGTATATTATAACGTTATAAACCAGATTAGGACCTAGCAATAACAACATATAAACAGAGCATTTGGAAGCGATGGAGAGAAGTTTGCTAAGAGAAAGACAATCAATTGATGGATACAGAAGAGTGGTTTCTTGCAGTGCGAAAAATTTACTGATTTGGCTGTCAGAAGATTAGGCCTACATTGTAAACTGATTGAATAATAATAATATTTTTATAGAATTATAGTAGCTTGTATATTTACTAAAAAATTCAAATAAATAGGTACCAAAAATTACGTTAAAACAGCATATTATGTTCACTTTCAGAGTTCTATAAAGCACGACTAATTAATATGATGCAATATTGTATGCACGAATTTTTTTCATTACAAATGAACTCATCTTCAAGAACGTATTATACACATTCATTTAGGATAAAGTAATGGCAGTTTCTTCACTGCTTAATTTTTAACTTCTACTTTATGAAGAAACTATTCATCAGAAGAATCCATATTCACAACTGCGTCCCGCTTTGATGTGAAGACAAGGACGAATTTCGCAGCAATCGCGAGATTACAAGTTTGCTGTAGCTTCCGCGTCCCCAAATACCGCGTTGGTGCGAGCAGATATTCGGATGAAACTGTATCATCGAGGCCAGTTTGTAAAACGACATAAGTTAACTAAAGGAAGGAATGTTAATTTGTATCCCTTTTATCATCGGATATTAGCAGTTAAAAGAACATTGTTTCCTACCAAATGCGTAAATTATTTTCGATGAAACCTCTGTAGAAGTGAAATTCTAGGAATTGTTGGACCATACAGCAACAATGACACCGATTTTTTTAATGAGAAAATTGTTTTCTATTATAGGTATTCATTACCTTTCATGACACCAAGAACAGTCATCGTTGATTAGAAAAGACAGGAATATATTCAAAAATGGATTCAAATTTCTGACCTACGGCCTAAGAATTAACTGTTAAAATGTTTAATCTTTAACACTTCTAGAAACGTCCTACAAAATTTATATCAGAAAACCATTATTCTGTCTCATGCTTTGTCTAACAAGTGAGAATTTCAAGCAAAATGACTGTAAGGTTTTATATGGAAGTTATTACTACTGAAAATACGGAATGAGTATAAGTATACACGGGGCATGCATTACGTCACGTGTCCTTTAGTAGACACTGCTCACAAACACAAGTAACGCACAGTATAGAGTCACTCCGGAACAGGTTCCTTACTCCTAAACAAGTACAGTGTAATTCAGTTCAGCATTGCTTATGACATTATGCACTGGTAGTTGAAAGAAAGGTGCCTAAAATAAGTACGAAAATACAGAAGCGGGTAGAAGAATTTGGAAGACAGTATGTCTGTGTAACTGGTGGCATAATTGGGTGTAATTTATGTAAAATTGACATGATCTGTTCCAAAAGATAGTATTTACAGCAGTACTGTAATTGAAAAATATATAAACCATTTAAAATTTAAAGAAAGAACTAAGTCTGACGATCTACCTTCAATCAGTGCCAGCAGATAAATTTAGCAGAGATCTGTATGAAATGATGGTGCTTGTCAACATTTCTTTCAATAAAGTTGAGGGCAATTTTGTTGGAATGTACACTTGTACCAGAAGCGTAGTACCTGTGTTATAGCAGTATCGGTATTTGAAGTTAAATTTTACAGCAAACGTTATTGTAACATATACTTAAACATTGAATTCAGGGCAGTACCAGTGTTACAGTTCTACCGATGCTCTGAGTTAAAATTTTGTAACAAAGATTGTCATAATATGGGCTTAAGCATTAGGATAAGGGCGGTATCTATGAAGCAGTATCATTTAAGTTAAAATTTTACACATAAGGTTATTGTAATATACATATGCTTAAACATGTTAAGATTAGTGTCTCTGATACAGTAAAATTTTGAGTTAAAATTTTACAGCAATGATTATTATAATATAGGTTTAAACATGTTGTTAAGACTAGTGTCTCTGATACAGTAACATCTTGTGTTAAAATTTTACATCAATGATTATTATAATATCGGCTTAAACATGTTGCTAAGAGTAGCGTCTATGATACAGTAACATCTTGAGTTAAAATTTTACATCAGTGATTATTATTATATAGCCTTAAACATGTTGCTAAGAGTAGTGTCGATGATACATTACCATTTTGAGTTAAAATTTTACATCAATGATTATTATAATATAGGCTTTACATGTTGTTAAGAGTAGTGCCTCTGATACATTACCATTTTGAGTTAAAATTTTACATCAATGATTATTATAATCTAGGCTTAAACATGTTGTTAAGAGTAGTGTCACTGATACAGTAACATCTTGAGTTAAAATTTTACATCAATGATTATTATAATATAGTCTTAAACATGTTGTTAAGAGTAGTGTCTCTGATACAGTAACATCTTGAGTTAAAATTTTACATCAATGATTATTATAATATAGACTTTACATGTTGTTAAGAGTAGTGTCTCTGATACACTAACACCTTGAGTTAAAATTTTACATCAATGATTATTATAATATAGCCTTAAACATGTTGTTAAGAGTAGTGCCTCTTGAGTTAAAATTTTACTTCAAATGTTGTTTTAATATAGGCTTAAACATTTCATTAAGAGTACTGCCTGTGAAACAGTATCATTTTAATTTAAGAGTTCACAGCAAAGACTCTGTTTATTCTTTTGTAATACAGAACACAGCCCTGATATTGAAATGATTCTTTTATATGTGTAGTGTGGTTGCTTACGGCACCGTGCGCCACTACTCTTCGTCGTCATTTGGTTCATTGTACAAATTCTGTACTCACTTAACTTCAAAGAGTAGTGACTAAGATTCTGGTCTATACTTATTATATAAGTTACACACAATAACTCTAACATACACAACACAAACGTTTAAAAGAATGGGTCACAAGCAAAGGAGTGTAAGTGCAATCAAGTTATATTTGAGAAAATTTGGTTGAAAGCACTTAAGCTTTCGTAAATTAAGTGAATTTTTCTTTATTTCAATTTTAGTGTGTGATGTGGTTGACACAAAATTTTAGATGCTTCAGCTTGCCCTGGAGGCACTCAGCTCATATTCTTAGAAACGTAACTTGCAAACCTTTGCTTCTGATCCTCTCAATTCTATTATAATCATATTTATAAATAACTATGAACATTTTAATCCTCAGGCAATAATGGCAAGAATACGTCTCCAAAACAAATGGTCCATGAAAATTTTCATTCGTCTTGCTTACTTCGCACATTGTTATGTGCACACATACGCAAAGACGAACTTCCAGTATTTACCGTCTGAACACCAACACATGGCTCTTTGTGTTCCTGCAATATTAAGTGAGTATTTCAATCCAGATGTTTCCGTACTCGTATCAATGCCGAAGAATGACTATGGGACAGCCAGAAGTGGCATGAAACTCTCATTGGCAAGTGGTCAACAGATGATGGTAGACGATATCCTAAGTATTCTGAACAAGCAGTCTCTCTGGAGTTTTGTGATCTCTCGTCCTGGTTTTGAAACACTGGGAAATGCGATAGAGGACAAGGATAATCACAACTATATCATCTTCACGTGGCCCGATGTTGAAGACGGCATCTTGTTGAACGTCATCACTCAAATAGAAGAAATAACTGCACAGGCGTCTATGTGTCCTCGAAAACGCTTTTTGGTGGTGATAACAGACACGGGCGATCAGATATCATCAGAAGTGGCGTTGTCTATCTTGCAGGAACTCTGGAGTTCTTCGTTGATTTTGGATGTCCTTATACTGACGCAGGCTAATGCATCAAACTCAAGCGTTTCAAATCAACCAACAGCTACAACAAACAAGTTGTATTTTTATACCTGGTTTCCTTACAGGGGTATAACCAAAGAAGCCACTCAATTAGGTGAAAGTATTATGGAAACTGAGGGAAATTTATCCATGACTGATGGTCTATTTCCTTCCAAAGTTCCTCCTAAATTAAATATTCCACCAGTGAAAGTTTCTAGTTTGGACGTAGAAGCTCTACCTTTACTCGTGGATAGTGGCACTGACGAAGAAAATGAACGATATAACTTTACAGGACCAGAAATAGATCTCTTGCGTCTTATTGCGCAAAAACTCAACTTTTCATTTGTGTTTATTCCACCACCTCCCAGCGAGTGGAATATTTACAAAAAATGGGTTGCTGTCATAAAAGAAGTTATTTTCGGTGCGGCGGATGTTGCTATCCGGGGGCTTCCACTGAACGAGTATCCTGCCATGTTCCTGGATTATACTATATCATATTTTATGACGGGCAGTACGTGGTACGTTCCTTGTTCAAAACCCTTAGACAGACTCGGTAGAATAACAGCAATATTTGACGAATCACTATGGATACTGATGGGAATAGTTATACTGTTCGTTACGTTGGTCACATGGGCATTAGCTAGACAACAGCATTCCATGGAAGGCAAGGGTTACAAGTCAGTGGGTGCTTGCTTCATGAATATGTGGGCCGTGTTCATGGGAGTATCGGCATCTGAACTACCTCGAACGACTGCAACAAGGGTTCTGTTCATAATTTATGTTTCGTACTGCATCGCAATGAGTATTGTGTTTCAGGCATTCTTTACCAGCTTCCTTGTAGATCCGGGAATGATGGACCAGTTACGATCTTTGGAGGAGATCATCCATTCCGGAATAGAGTATGGATTCGATCGGAATATAGATACGTTCTATTTTCCTGATACAGAGGACGAAATAGCGAAAGTAATATTAAGAGATGCAAAGAATTTTTCAGATAACAAGTGTTTGAGAAGAGTGATCATTGAAGGAGATCTGGCAGCACTTAAATCAGAAATGCACGCAGAATATTTCGTAGCGACCACAATGCCGAGCAGATTACATTCACTTTGTACCGTCGATTCTCGTTTTGTAAGCTATATGTTTAATATGTATGTAACAAAGAATAGTCCATTATTGAAACCATTTAACATGGTTATCAGCCGCCTCACAGAAGGAGGTATAATTGAGAAGACTATTAATGATATTAAACACTCTTGGAAATACCAGAAAGCCCCAGACTTTGATAAATATTACATTGAAGAGAAAGATGAAGTATACTTCGTTTTTACAACAAAACATCTGGCAGCTGCATTCTATCTATTGTTGCTAGGTTATGGTTTAAGTGTTGTATTTCTGCTGGGAGAATTAATATATTCTAAATGTAGCAAAATATTTTTAAAAGACGAATATTCCTACAATCATACGCGCCGAAACTTACTGTGTCGTCGTGCAACTGTGGTTCCGATGCGTAGACCGAACGGGCCTATTTTATTTAAGAGATAACTTATTAGCTATATATACCATATGATTTAAAATCCGCAGAAACTGAATACATGAACAATGGCAAAAGCGGCGTACAAAGACAAGAAACGAAAATGTTTTCTTTCTTAGTGTTGCTGAAACAATATGACCATTAATATCTTAAATAGGTTCTTGCAAAATTTCAATATTTTTTTTCTATTTACTCATGATGTGAAAACAAATGATATAATATAAGGGGGTTAGAAGCAAAGGGGTACAAGTGACATTTCCAAAAAAGAAACAATTTAAGTGCATCTAGGGTAAGTTAAATCATGAAGAAATTTAGAGGCAAAGGGATATACAGGATGAGTCATGAGGAAAGGTACATGGTTTGATAATATTGGTGATTCTGAACAAAAAAGTTTGTATGAACATATGTCCTGTTCTTAACGGTTTCGGAGAAAACTATTGGAAACATTAAGGAACGGAAAAAGTGCACGAGATAGTAAATTAAAATATGATTACCTTATGTTCTATTGAATTGCGTACTTTTCTTTACGGAACATGATTAAAAAAGAGTCCACTTTCAACTTCAATGCACTTTGCACTCTTGTAGACAGCTGCTGTGTTACTGACCTGAGCTGATTCGGATATTCATTTAATTATTGAGAAGAAACATGTAAAATGCGAGCGAGAAGTTTTTACCTTATTAATTTCTAGTTTGCGCATGTAGACTTCGCCGTTAAGCCAACCCCACACACAGTAATCAAATGGAGTAAGGTCGGGTAACATCGATGGCCAAAAAATTACTCCAACGCGACCGATCCAACGCCCAGGATATATTTCAATGATCCCGCTACAACCTGATGAATGGTTGGTTGCTTCCTCACGTGAGTACTGATGGACATGAGACTGACGCCCGTGATTTTCAAACATCTGTATGTGAGATACTGATAAGTGGAGGGCATATGTGCTTATAAACTTTTTTGTTCAGAATCACCAATATTATTACCACTAACAGCATGTACCTTTTCTCCTGACTCACCCTGTATGTTTTAAAGACATCACACATTAAAACTTATAATTAGAACTTCACAGAATTTACAGTAACTTAAGCATTTTCAATCACATTTTCTCAAAAGTAACTAAAGTACTCTTATACACCTTTGCTTCTGACACCTTCATATGTAATTGATAACCAGTGTTAACACCATTTCTTAGTACATACAAGTGAGATAATCTAGTTATAAGGATGCTGAATACAGATTAACTTAACTTCAT
This sequence comes from Periplaneta americana, assembly GCF_040183065.1. Taxonomy (NCBI): domain Eukaryota; kingdom Metazoa; phylum Arthropoda; class Insecta; order Blattodea; family Blattidae; genus Periplaneta; species Periplaneta americana. The sequence continues at coordinate 186,766,386 of NC_091120.1, read as the reverse complement.
TAAATTAAAACAAGTAAAATATCTTAGTGACCTTACACGATCAGTATAACTGCTCAATATTAATGCGCTTGTTTCTCAGTACGGACGCACAAGTACAATGGATCTGAATAAAAGGAAGACATGTTTAGTTATAATACTAGCGCTATTCTGTTCGAGAAAGCATAGTTAAATGAAAACTATGTCTTAGAGCAGGCTTGTTCACAGTGGTGGTTCTAGATGCTTAAAACTGGGAGAGTCCGGATTGGAACAGAAAGCAAAGGACGTCCATGCACAACAAGAAAAAAAAACTTATCAAAGCGCATGCAAAATAAAAGAGAAAATCATGAAATAATTTCGCACTTATTAGCAGAATGTCCTATATTTTACATTTATCGCGGTTAAAAAAAGCACCGTAATGTTTGAAGTTCCCGCTCTAAGACACAATTACATGTTTACGTAGCATTTGAAAACTTTTCGCTTTTATCGTGACCACGAAAATCCACCACCTCTAATAAATAACAACAAATATTCTTAGGGTCAAAAGACACAAGATAAATGGCACGACATTCTAGAGTAGCTGAGTTGCGAGGGTTAATAGTAGACTTCGTGGAATTGCCACGAGAATCGCAAGATTTACTGCGCAAGCGGTATAGAATGTATGGGAAGGGGACGTGCAACGGATGGAGTATGCCTCTGATGTAAACACTGAGCAATATACTGCGTTTACAATAAAACCTGTATCCTGCATTAAAGAAATATAATGAATGATCATTGAAGTAGGAAATGTCTAAATATGTAAATACACAATTATTTTGTAGTGAGATATATTAACTCTTAAAATTTAATGTAAGATACTCACATCATCCTTGAATATGTGCATTGCAGTTAAGAGTTACATAAATTTTGAGCGACTGCAAAGTAACCTCTTCCGATGGTCACTTAAACAGTTTTTATTTTGGGAAAATGTACGTTGAACATCACACGATGTAATACGTACATATGTGAAGAACGGAAAGTCACTACTTTTTAGTACATCAACTTCAGATGTCTTGTCGTGACCTGAGAGTAGATAATTTATAATACGAAGTTGTAGGTAGGCAGAATATTTAGCAATAACGTTTCTCAACTTACATATCACTTTTTCTGAAATTAGTGAATTATTATTTTGGATAACGGTTTGTGATACTTTATCACTTATATTAAGGGCTTCTGAGAGTTGTAGTTTAGACGATTCTAATAGGTTGATGCTTTTGGACACGATTTTAAAATTAGAATCAATGAACAGAATTTCTTCCAATAGCTATTCAGAAGACAATGATTTTACAGCTGCAACAGCGGAACTGTCTGTGCTATCTAATGCATCAATTATCTCCATTATTTTGCCGTAATGTTCTGCATAATAATTAACAGCATCCAACCACGTTCCCCAATGGGTCAAGACTGGCTGCGGAGGTACGGGTATTCCAGGGGCAATTATTTGGAACAGCAACACTCTCATTGTAGCATGTTTGATTGAATTCTTGTCTGCACTGAACAAATGTTAAGTTTTGACTATTCCAACCACAGTAATGCAAAGTCGAGCGCTTACATAAGTATACATTAGCTGTAGCTGCTTCGTCTATTAGGACCGGTCACAACTCTTAACATGAACTGCTTATACTACGAGACCGGGTGGTCGCTCACATCCTATGTACTACCGTACATCGGCAACATGATAGCAGGCTGCGTGTGGCAATTCAACGATGTATAGTTAATAGCCTAAGTTATAAAATTCAACGAATTTCGCTTTATTACTCTTAAAAAAAAATTCGCTTCATTACTCTCCATCATTATCGTCATCTGAAAAAAATTTTAGTGATGAACTCTAAGCCCAATGTTTTCCCGAGCACAAAGTACCTCGAACCGGGCCATTGTTGCCACAGGTGAGCGGTTACGCAATATGTCATCTTTGTGTTTCTCGCTTAGCTTTGAAATCATTGTGCCGCTATGTTCACTTTCCAGAAAACTGTTCCATTTTACTATTGAAGATGTATGACATTCGCTATCAACATGCTTTGCAAGTTTTTCTCCTGTTTAAATTGCAAAACCCACATTTAGTGAAAACTTGTTCAACATTGCTTGAATCAGATTGAACGAAATGGCAGCAAGGAAAACAAAAATTTGCATATTTCTGCTCAGAATATTCAAAGAATTTGTAACTATCAAATCGTTTTCTGTTAAAACTGCTGTTCTTAGTATACAATAACGTTTGTTTGTAAACTGACTTACGTGGTTTGCATAGACCATCGTAGATCGATGCACTGATATCAAAGGGTTTGCCTATATTAGAAACATTTGCACTCACCTTCACGTCACGGAGTTGGGGATATATGGATGCATTTATATCACGTGGAGATTGGCGTTCATTTGAAACAGTTGAACTTGCATTTTAAGTCACAAAGCTGAGGGGAGAGTTTAAGACATATTTCACAAAGTTGAGAGGAGAGTTTAAGATATTTTTCTCTGAGTTGAGGGGAGAGTTTAAGACATTTTTCACAAAGTTGAGGGGAGATTTAAGACATTTTTCAGAAAGTTGATGGGAAAGTTTAAGATATTTTTCACAAAGTTGATGGGAAAGTTTAAGACATTTTTCACAAAGTTGAGGGGAGAGTTTAAGACATTTTTCAGAAAGTTGATGGGAAAGTTTAAGATATTTTTCACAAAGTTGATGGGAAAGTTTAAGACATTTTTCACAAAGTTGAGGGGAGAGTTTAAGACATTTTTCACAAAGTAGAGGGGAGATTTAAGACATTTTTCAGAAAGTTGATGGGAAAGTTTAAGATATTTTTCACAAAGTTGATGGGAAAGTTTAAGATATTTTTCACAAAGTTGAGGGGAGAGTTAATACATTTTTCACACAGTTGAGGGGAGAGTTTAAGACATTTTTCACACAGTTGAGGGGAGAGTTTAAGACATTTTTCACACAGTTGAGGGGAGAGTTTACGACATTTTTCACAAAGTTGAGGGGAGAGTTTAAGACATTTTCACAAAGTTGAGGGGATTTTTAAGACATTTTTAGAAAGTTGATGGGAAAGTTTAAGATATTTTTCACAAAGTTGATGGGAAAGTTTAAGACATTTTTCACAAAGTTGAGGGGAGAGTTTAAGACATTTTTCACAAAGTTGATGGGAGATTTAAGACATTTTTCAGAAGGTTGATGGGAAAGTTTAAGATATTTTTCACAAAGTTGATGGAAAAGTCTAAGACATTTTTCACACAGTTGAGGGGAGAGTTTAAGACATTTTTCACAAAGTTGAGGGGAGAGTTTAAGACATTTTTCACAAAGTTGGGGGGAGATTTAAGACATTTTTCAGAAAGTTGATGGGAAAGTTTAAGAAATTTTTCACAAAGTTGATGGGAAAGTTTAAGACATTTTTCACAAAGTTGAGGGGAGAGTTTAAGACATTTTTCATAAAATTGAGGGGAGATTTAAGACATTTTTCAGAAAGTTGATGGGAAAGTTTAAGATATTTTTCACAAAGTTGATGGGAAAGTTTAAGATATTTTTCACAAAGTTGAGGGGAGAGTTTAAGACATTTTTCACACAGTTGAGGGGAGAGTTTAAGACATTTTTCACACAGATGAGGGGAGAGTTTACGACATTTTTCACAAAGTTGAGGGGAGAGTTTAAGACATTTTTCACAAAGTTGAGGAGAAAGTTTAAGACATTTTTCACAAAGTTGAGGGGATTTTTAAGACATTTTTCAGAAAGTTGATGGGAAAGTTTAAGATAATTTTCACAAAGTTGATGGGAAAGTTTAAGACATTTTTCACAAAGTTGAGGGAGAGTTTAAGACATTTTTCACAAAGTAGAGGGGAGATTTAAGGCATTTTTCAGAAAGTTGATGGGAAAGTTTAAGATATTTTTCACAAAGTTGATGGGAAAGTCTAAGACATTTTTCACAAAGTTGAGGGGAGAGTTAAAGACATTTTTCACACATTTGAGGGGAGAGTTTAAGACATTTTTCACAAAGTTGAGGGGAGAGTTTAAGACATTTTTCACAAAGTTGGGGGGAGATTTAAGACATTTTTCAGAAAGTTGATGGGAAAGTTTAATATATTTTTCAGAAAGTTGATGGGAAAGTTTAAGACATTTTTCACAAAGTTGAGGGGAGAGTTTAAGACATTTTTCACACAGTTAAGGGGAGAGTTTAAGACATTTTTCACACAGTTGAGGGGAGAGTTTAAGACATTTTTCACACAGTTGAGGGGAGAGTTTAAGACATTTTTCACACAGTTGAGGGGAGAGTTTAAGACATTTTTCACACAGTTGAGGGGAGAGTTTAAGACATTTTTCACAAAGTTGAGGGGAGAGTTTAAGACATTTTTTACACACTTGAGGGGAGAGTTTAAGACATTTTTCACGGAGTGGAGGGGGGAATTTAAGACATTTTTCACACAGTTGAGGGGAGAGTTTAAGACATTTTTCACACAGTTGAGGGGAGAGTTTAAGACAATTATCACAAAGTTGAGGGGAGAGTTTAAGACATTTTTCAAACAGTAGAGGGGAGATTTTAAGACATTTTTCACACAGTTGAGGGGAGAGTTTAAGACATTTTTCACACAGTTGAGGGGAGAGTTTAAGACATTTTTCACACAGTTGAGGGGAGAGTTTACGACATTTTTCACACAGTTGAGGGGAGAGTTTAAGACATTTTTCACACAGTTGAGGGGAGAGTTTAAGACATTTTTCACACAGATGAGGGGAGAGTTTACGACATTTTTCACAAAGTTGAGGGGAGAGTTTAAGACATTTTTCACACAGTTGAGGGGAGAGTTTACGACATTTTTCACAAAGTTGAGGGGAGAGTTTAAGACATTTTTCACAAAGTTGAGGGGATTTTTAAGACATTGTTCAGAAAGTAGATGGGAAAGTTTAAGATATTTTTCACAAAGTTGATGGGAAAGTCTAAGACATTTTTCACAAAGTTGAGGGGAGAGTTTAAGACATTTGTCAAAAAGTTGGGGGGAGATTTAAGACATTTTTCAGAAAGTTGATGGGAAAGTTTAAGATATTTTTCACAAAGTTGATGGGAAAGTTTAAGACATTTTTCACACAGTTGAGGGGAGAGTTTAAGACATTTTTCACACAGTTGAGGGGAGAGTTTAAGACATTTTTCACAAAGTTGAGGGGAGAGGTTAAGACATTTTTCAAACAGTAGAGTGGAGATTTTAAGACATTTTTCACACAGTTGAGGTGAGAGTTTAAGACATTTTTCACACAGTTGAGGGGAGAGTTTAAGACACTTTTCACAAAGTTGAGGGGAGATTTTAAGACATTTTTCACACAGTTGAGGGGAGAGTTTAAGACATTTTTCACACAGTTGAGGGTAGAGTTTAAGACTTTTTTCACAAAGTTGAGGGGAGAGTTTAAGACATTTTTCACACGGTTGAGGGGAGAGTTTAAGACATTTTTCACACAGTTGAGGGGAGAGTTTAAGAAATTTTTGACAAAGTTGAGGGGAGAGTTTAAGACATTTTTCACACAGTTGAGGGGAGATTTTAAGACTTTTTCCGGTTCACTGTGTTAAGATACACTTTCATCGTACTTACGCATATCACGGTGAGGGAAGAAAATGTTCAAAATATGCCTATTACATTGTTTAGACCAGGCCTGCAGAGTCCATAGGTAGGAAATAGGACATGAGCCTCACACCAATTCTAGAGATGATCGACTTCCACGTAGGTTTGTTTACATTCTTTGCCCGTGCAAAGGTCTATCAGTGGCGGCATGCAATTTAAAAAAAGGAATTTAATAAATTCATTGCATTTATAATGTTTTATCTCGTTTCAAGTTTTACAATTATGCTAGATTTCCTGTCGGTGGTTTCTTTGAGATTTCTTTGCACCTAACCTGCTTTAGATGTTCGAAAACTTTCTTACTATCATAACCTACGCAAACATAAATTTATAGCATTTAAGTAATGAAACTTGAAACTCACTATTCATTTCATTTCAAAATGAACACAACGAGTGACGTCCTTAATTTAACAGTATATAAATAATTAATCAATATACAGTTCGTAATAATTAACTTATCCCAAAGTTTGTGCATTCCACAATTCTTAATGTGGTCTTTCTTGAAATGTGGTTTATTATTGAAATGACGAGTAGAAATAAATTGGATGGGACATAGTAAACAAGCAAGATTTATTGTTTCGTCTTGAGCAACAAAATAATCATATTCCTATTTCCTTTGGAAGTAATATATCTTCACGGGTTTAGATATTGCCATGTTCCAGCAGTTCTCTTTAAACTGCAGTACGCGTATTTTATATGGCTGGAGTGGGTTACAATGTTGAGTGACAGCAATGACATCCGGTCATATATTTATCTTCCACATATCAACGTACAATTTAATTATCGTCCCATTACAAGTAAAACCAGTTAAGACCAGTAATGCAAGTTTTGTAAAAACAGGAATTAAAACTTTGTTAATGCACGAAAAATCATAATAAATTCTTCAAATAAAGTAATTGGTTTGTTGCCTGCATGCAATATTTCGGACTTATTCCATTTTAGTGGAATACAAAGCACTGAAAGATAAGTCGGGGACTGTACTTAACTTATTTTACACAAAGGTGGATTTAATCAACTTTACTAGTAATAGGATGATGTATACATAGGTACACCTTCTAACATTAATGCACATATACATTTTAAAATTTATTTTACCTCTCTTTTAACTTTTTGATTTCCCTCATACTTTTTTCTCTTACTTTCTAAAGGTATGTACCTAAGGATTTTATTACCTGTTCATTTGTAATTCTTGATAGTGAATTGTATATCTGCCGCCGCGAGAATGAATGTTGATGCATTCGAGCGTAACTAGAACGCCATGACCGCACTGGTAGAAAAGATGGGTGAGGTAAGAAGGGGTAGTAAGGCAGTCGCTCTGAGGAGCTACAGTTCTGCAGGTCTGATTTAGACAAAACACAACTAATATAGGAACACTACTAGCATCGAAACGACGAATTCTTTGTGTGATTGTTAGAATAACCAAACTTCAACACTGTTAGATATACCATATTTTGACTGCAGACAGCATTGTTGGTTGAATAGAACTATCTAAAAATGTTGATTGTGTTGTGCGTGTACTGAATATACTATGCATGTTAAAAAGGTTACCTTCAAAATGTATTTAATTTGCTATATTTTTTAAGTAGAATAAGTAAATTGTATGTTAAAGTATCATACTGTTATCTTAATTCTGTTTTGTATTGTGTTCTTCAGAGGATGTGTCCATTGACACATATAAAACTACATGCAAATAGAAAAAGAAAAACTGTTGAACAGAGCAAAACCTACAAAAATTATAAACAATTTCTAAAATGTAAATAATAACTTTTGTATCCACTTTGTGTATCTCTTTTCTGTATTGAATGTAAACTTGTAACATAAAAGAAGAAACAGTAACAGAAGAAGATTCTTGTCTGGAATAATAAAGAAGGCCATGTTAAAGGAAGGGCACGAAGAGGGCCATGCTGAAACTTTCATTCATTCAGCACGTTCAATGTTATAATTTCAATCAAAGTGAAATATCAATTATAATTCGCTTGAATGTTATTTGGAATACAATGTCCTTCTTGAAAAAAAATCCAAAACTTCGTAACTCGCTCGGATGTCGATTTCCACTTCTTGCGCGTTATTGAAAGTGTATCCAAAGATTCGTCTACTAACAAAGCAGTGGAAGTTAATTTAAAATACTACCGTTAATATTGGGTTCCTATGAGACCACTTAATTTCTTTCTCCGTGAATACACTTTCAAACCGCGCAAGACGTTAAAATCGACATACGAGAGAGTTACGAGGTTTTGGAGTTAAGATAATTATATATGGAAAAATTAAAACTTTAAAATTAATGTGAAATTAAGTTAATCATATTCATCAGTTTGCTTTATATCAAATAGCGAGCAATTTATTGAATAATAATAATTAAGGGATTTGAAAATAAATATTTCATTAAAACTGACCACAGTCTCTGCATGTTCAAAGCAATAGCTAGCACAGAATCACTGCTGAATGCAGCCCGCAATACTTGAGACTAGATTTTAGGAGCAGGGATGGAGAGGTAGTGATAATTTTCAGCTAAGATCGGTCTGTATCAGAATAGGCATCCTTGGTGCGTGCGTTTTGTTTACAAACATTAACTAGTTGTCGCGTGTCCTCCAGCCAACAGCAGTGACGACGTGCATTCTGTTCCTATCGGCTGTTCTGTCTATTCACTGATGCTTTAGCTAGGGGGTGGGGAGCGGTGTTCCCATGAGGTAGAGTTTTAGCTAGTGGAAGGGGTAGTGTTTACTTAGTCTGAAGTAAGTCAAGGCCATATCCTATACGGAAATACAGCCTTTCCTGATATAGCTAATTTATCCGAACCTTGCTGATTAAAAAATGTGGCATGGTGGATTACGTCATTTAGCTGTTACCGATGGCTGCATATTTAACGAATTACCAACGCAAATAATACGTATTTACACAAAATGATTCCTCAAAATATTTCTATATAGTTACTTTTTTCAATACAACACAATCAACATTTGTTTGAAAATGAATATGCTTAATCGAAGTTATTCTCTTCAGTGAGCCAGTGTGTAACGCTTCGTATGTAGAGTTTGATATACTAATGTACTGTTACTGTAGTAACTCATTATTAATTACATCTTTCCTATATCAATTCGATCAATAATTTATTGTAAAGAACTTTGTATATTATGTGTTTAATAATAAAGAAAAACTATTGCTAACCAATATTGTATCCTAATCTTCTTTATCGACTCGAGTAAAAATAAACTTGAAAATCTGGTGTTATGTCTGATACAGCCACACGTAATTTCATTGTTCCTGAATATTCTTATACAATATACGTAGGCTATCCTGTGTTTTAATTTTCCAATGTTCATCACTAGACCGCGGAATTTAATGAAATGGCATGGTTTTATTGATTTGACATATTGGAAAAGTAAAATATTGGATATGACTTTTAGGTTGTAATCACGAAAACTTTATTTTTCATAAATGCATATTTTTCGAGAATTTACTCTTTTAAATGCATATATTTTTATTTTGCATATTTAAATGCATATATTAAGAGCATTCCTTGTTTTCCCCGATTTATTACCTAATTTTAAAATATCTCTGTGATAAAAATGAGAATAATTTTCAAGACATATACAAAATATGTGAAAAATAAAACAATTAATTTATTATTGTTGAGGGCATAAAATTGCTGCCACGACAATGGATTGAAATGTTATGTTTTATTTAACGACGCTCGCAACTGCAGAGGATATATCAGCGTCGCCGGTGTGCCGGAATTTTGTCCTGCAGGAGTTCCTTTACATGCCAGTAAATATACAAACATGAGCCTGTCGCATTTAAGCACACTTAAATGCCATCGACCTGGCCCGGGATCGAACCCGCAACTTCCGGCATAGAAGGCCAGCGCTATACCAACTGAGCCAACCAGGTCGACACGGCAATGGATTCTTGTCCCTAATGTATAGGTTAAGTCGTTTTCCACATTAACATGAGGCAAAATCTGTGTACAGATATGAAATTGAAATTTGGAGCGAGTCTTGACAGGATTCCACCTGTATGTAACCAAAAATTTCGCACGACTGTTCACAAGTTCGTAGCATATACACAGGAGATCTCGTTTACTGCACACGCGCAGTGTATTGTAAGAGAAACTTACACAATGAGGGAGCTCTAAATTTTATTTCTGTATCTCTACATAAGAAGATAAGAAAGAGTCAGGGGTCTCCCTTTCCTTTATTCGCTTTGATGACCAAACTGGGTATCGTGATTACATCGTGTAATCAAAGACATTCATACTGGTAAGAGGAGATTCTTGTACTTTGCTCTCTGTCTCTTTCACGAACTGAAGGTAAGCAGTGTCGGTACCATGTCGCTCTACAAACCTTCTGTCTCTACGAGCAGGAACAGAAGATTTCGTACAGAATGAGAAGAGGAATTTATTCGCTGTTCTGTCGGAGGAAATGTAATATGTTGCTTTGCTCAACGTTCCATTTAGTACTAGTATATACATTTTTATTTTTACTAACATTTTTAATATTAACCTGGCTATACCTTTGGATTAGTGATTGAGACCCGGAAACGCCGTTTGCTACCTTCTTCCACGACTGGAGTTGGATGATACTGGCGTCAAATACAAACAAATCACTTTACTAGGTACGGGAGGGAAGAAAAGTGGTTCATCCATTTACGTAAAGTAGGAAATATCGCGATTTTGAGTGTGATAATTTTCATTAGGTTTTGGTTAAGCAAAATACAGTACAGTATTAACAGTAAGTGTTTTTACTCACGAACTGAGTTATCCATTCGGACGAATTCATTATGCAGTGTATATTATACTGCCTACAGCATATTAGCGAACGATATAGAGAATGAAGTTAAAATGAAAAATAATCATAATATGGATATTTAAACACATTTTTGAAAATGGTGGCCGTTCATTTCCATACAGGCTTCAGTTCTTTTGTGCCTATTATCGCACTATAGACTACTGCATCTAATTCCAATTACGAGTTTCGTCCTTCGTACTAGTAACTCATGTTGAAATTATTCTGTACCTATTCTACAAAAGAGTACCTTACGTACTGTAAATTCAGTCTTCACTTCTGCCCGACCCGCACAGATAAAATTACTCAGACATGCTATCTACTGTCAGTCCAAGTGGTTATGTCGCAGGATCGTAGAAAGAGGGGGATCACGTGATAGTTAATTACTTAACGAGGCCCTTTTATTTAAGTTATTTTAAACAGTTGCGTAATATTACGTAGACGTCCAATTAATTCCTAACATAAATTAATGTTTTCAGAAAAGAGCTAAGAAAGTCCAGCCACTAGTCTTTACAGTGGAGCGAGTAGAAGCAGGTTGGGGAAATCGGGATGCGACGTAGGCAAACGGACGACAGTAGCTGTGCGAAAATATGATTCAATATTGGAAGTTTTCGTCACTGAAAAACGCGAACATACTTCTGAAACGTACTGTAATCACTAACTCAGTATTGAGGCCTTGGTTCTGTGTAGGCAGTTAGAACTTAGTTAGTAGAAGGGGTGGGAGTGAAGTACATTCAAAACCTCAGGTACAATAAAAGTTGAAGTAAAAATAAAATGATGTCCCTGTAGAAGTGACATTACAGGGCATTACGCTGAATACACGGGTATAGGAGTATTATTATTATTATTATTATTATTATTATTATTATTATTATTATTATTACTTATCAGCAAGTGTCACCATAACAAATTCTTATATACGTCCCACAGTATATAGGTCAACATCTTCCCTTGAGTGATAAAATAATTACTACGCCATATCCCCCATTTTTAATATCTTTTTTAATATTATTATGACTATTATCAGTTATTTATTAGTTATTGATTAAATAATAATAATAATAATAATAATAATAATAATAATAATAATAATAATAATAATAATGGTTTATTTTAACTGGCAGAGTCAAGGCCATTCGGCCTTCTCTTCCACTCAACCAGTATGATATAAAATTATTACATCACTATAAACAAAACTTAATTAATAGATTAGAATACTGCTTATAGCAGCATACACAGGCTACTCCCGAAATATTTGAAGCTGTCCACTTGTTCTATTGTCTCATTTCAAATTCGTATGTTTACCTTCATTGTTTTTCTTCTGATAACCATTTACACTATTCTTTTAAATTTTATCATTAGTTACTTGTACCGCGAGCAAACATGTATTCACGTCAAGATAAGAAATGGGGTATAATATGGACGAGAAATAGCAATAGAAATAATAGAAGAAAAAATATTACAAATGTACGGACATATCCAAAGAACGCTTGAACATAAATCGAGAAAAATATATACGTCTTTCACTGCAACTAAAATAGTAGATGAATTACTAACTCCCTGAAGGTCCAGCACAAATCACAAGATGAGAAAAAGGGATTTGACAGATGAAGGTGTAGAAGATATACAGAAACAAATACTGAGAATTAGCAACCGTCTTATTTTTGAAGTAAAAGTCAATAATTAAGGAAATGGGCTATGAACAATAACATCACAGACGGCACGATAGTGTAGGCCTTATTTACAAAAAGCGTAAAATCAACAACCAGAAATGTGAATAATATTCGTGACAACAATTTCGTGTTAGTATACCAGTTATGAAACTTCGGTACAGAATAATAATTATAAAAAAGGCTTGACACGGTTGACCAAAGTGACTGTTATTCCAAACTTATTGACTGCTATGTGTGTAATCTGACTTACAGACGCACAGTAAATTTTATTGTGGATTCAGTAATTTTATAATCAGATCAAGGAGATTTTTTTTTATCAATTTTGTCCAAGGAAACTTCATTTTATAAAATAGACATTATAGTTGAGCTTACTAACTTACTGGCTTCTAAGAAACCTGGAGGTTCATTGCCGCCCTCACATAAGCCCGCCATAGGTCGCTATCCTGAGCAAGACCAATCCAGTCTCTATCATCATGTCCCACCTCCTTCAAATCCATTTTCAAATTATCCTCCCATCTACGTCTCGGCCTCCACAAAATCTTTTTCCCTCTGGCCTCCCAACTAACACTCTATATGCATTTCTGGATTTGCCCATATGTGCTACATGCCCTGCCCATCAAACGTCTGGATTTAATGTTCCTAATTATAAATTGTGGTCGTTCCAGAGAATCAGTCCCATTCCGAGGCTTATTTGAAGGGTTCGTAACAAGCTGTTTTTTTACTGTGATGGGTTGTTAGCCCTTCGCCCAACCCCCAAGCTGGAGGACCACACCTCATCGGTTGTCCGCGACTGCTTATTCAATATATTCACAGCTACCCTGCATATCTGGAGGCCGTCTCCTCGAACCGCAACCTGAGATTAGAGAGTAATATTAAACACACATGAACTTCAGTGCGATTGCACAAATACGATTTGATATCACTAGTCAACAGCCATTTTGTAATCTAAGCGAAAACATGTGATCTTACATGTTTTTTATACGATAAATACGAATATATCACCAAAAACTCTTTATCGGGCTCCGTTTTTGAGTTAGTAATCATATGTTAATGGAACTAACATAAAGAGGGACATTTTTATGAATGTCAATTAGTATCAAAAACCGCCACTGATGGCTGAAAAAAATATTTTTTTTTGTTTCTATAAGGAGTTGTATATTGTTTTATGAATAAGTGCCAAGCTTAAATACCCTGATGAATATGGCCAAAGTTTACCGGGAGGAAAGAGTAATGGTAGACTACCTGAGAAGTCCTTCAACCTATTGCTCTCAATATCCTAATATTAGGCTATTTAGAAAGACACTCCTTCAGCTTTCCCAATAATCGGACTGCCTCATTGGACAAAGCATTAACTAACACACAGAGTGAAAACAAAACTGAAATTAACCACAAAAGAGAACTGTAGGAAACGAACAAATAAGGGAAACTAAAGACAGGAAAGATAATAGCTTACATATTATAATAGGCCTAAACATAGTAAACAAACAGATGAGACGTTCAAACAAAAGTTCTTCCCTTTTAGGAAGCAAAGTACAGGTGGTATTTTAAATGGCAAGTGATCCTCTGATAGCAATAAGGGAAACATTACAAGTGAAGTCGTTGTTCAGCTGGAACTTCTTGCAGAAACTGACAAAGAGGTGAAGTATTGTGCCCCTAGCGCCGATCATTAACCCAACTACTTCAATGGAGGTGAGGTGATATTTCTCCAAATAGAATGGAACTGTGGGCTCATAAATTCTGCATTTTTCTGCGTGGACTTCAGTGGGCTGTTGTTCCTTTGCCTCGAACGTAACTGTCGGGTCGATAATGTAGGCGGATGTAGAGCCTGGTGGAATGGCAAGCATGTCAATTCGCCGACAGGATCCCTCTTGAGAGATGTCATGGACTTCTTCGTGCACAGTGAGACCTTTCTTGCTCAAGGCTTCGGCAATCATGGACCTGATTCTGTGATGTCTAGAGTTCCGCAGCGTCTCGCTGAAAAGACAGACACCCAAAACGTGGCCAAGAGTTTCAATCTCACTGACGCAACGACGACAGTGGTTTCCGTCTCGGGACCTTTCTGGTATAGCACGCAGCGGACACACATTAGCTGTCATTTTAAGAGCTAGTCTCCATTCACTGCTAGTGAGGCGATCAGGTTGTCGGATCCATTTATTGGCGGAAGTGAACTCCTTATAGAGGATGACGACTTACCCTTTCTGATTTAAGGAGAACCAAGATTGAAATGCTCGCTCCCTGAGCTCATCTAGATTTTTGAACTTGAAGTGAATCAAAAGAGATGTTTTGAAGTTCAAGTTTATTTAAACAAAACCCCAATTTCATTAGACAAGTTGCGACAATCGTTTACATGGATATTTTGGGATCATTGTAAGCTCTGACATGCATTTATATGCTGCAAAAAAGCTTCCCAACTAGAGTTAAATAATCCCAATCCCTTGTATTTTCTGTCAGCATAAAGCATAGAATCGGTGGGAAGCTGGTGTATTAGTTAGAGGGGTTTAAAAAAGGGCGCGTCAGCTACTATGGCTATTTGCGCCCTTATCTAAAATCTTTCACTAAACACAAACATAATACAATAACCAGAATGCTTAAAAAACTAAAAAGCGTTGTCACGGTTAGCTGGAGTATTTCCTTCAATGTGGTTTTAATGAAAACAACGACATCAGAAAGAAATTTGGCTGGTATTTTATTCAGTGGTGTTGTCTGAAACTGATAATCAGAGTAGGGCAGATGTAGCTGCATAACACAGAATATTTCTGATGGTGTTGTAATAGAGGAGTTGATGCAAGGATATCTAGTTTGCTCTTAAACTTTTCCATACACTTGGCTGCATCAAATACAGTGGAAGTGTGGTAACTTACACCGAGATGTTTTATTTTTTCTTCTAGGACAATTGACGGATTTGTTTGGCCAGAAATTAAGTCAAGTGATTTATAAATAATAAGTCCTTTGGTTACAGAACTGCATTTACATTGATCTATGTTTATGTGGAGACCAATTTCGTTAAATCTAGCTATGGCAAGTTCAACCAGTACTCGTGCTGAGTCTTCATTTCTAGCAACAATTAGTCAAGCAGTTGTAAAGAAAGTGTGATCGAGTTAACAAGTGCGAGTCTGACAAAATACTTTATTGTGGTGATACATTTTGAAATAATTTTTAAAGAATTTAAACACGGATAGAAACGAATGCTCACAGTAAGTAATCAAGAGATATCATGTTAAATTCCGAAGTTTTCAGGGGTTTAAACTATCCGAATAACTTATCATATTTTTTTCTTGAATATTCACTCCGAAATCACAAAAAAATAACATTACATGAACTATTACAAAAGCTTACAAACTTTACTTTGGCTATCCACTCAGTGATCAGGATAGCCTTTGGGTTCCCAAAATATGTTTTTGTTGTTCTTGTTTTGTCATTTTATTCCAGTGGCAGAAAGAAATAAAGAAAGCTACCGTATGTCTTCTGCAGTTGCCATGATTTGGCGAGAACCTAAAGATCATGTGACTGGTTGCTACTTTGGCGTGATATAAATGTTAATATTTACTGCAAAAACCAAACACTTCATTGTTTATCCCAAAGTGGCATCAGTTTCTATTGGAGAAAGACGTATTCATGTAAACTCCACGCGATGCTTCAATTTGGCATAAAAATCAGCGAGCTAGCACATTCGAGTCGCGAGATATAACGCTTGGAAATTTTCGTCCATGACCAAAATAATCGCCAGTCGGTGCGAGCCTCCACCCGCGCATCGCGCAGGCGCGTCGCTAACTCAGCGTCATGCTCGCATCGTAATATATCGGATTGAACGAGACCACATTTATTTGAATCGTGTTATTATTCACGAATTTACAGTGTCGGAATAGATCACCTTAAATTACCGTTTCTGTTCTGGAACCTCATGAGACGTGTCAAAACGCTCCCAAACACGTTGGGATTCAGCTATGGAATAATATTTAGCAGCAATCTCAGCTGGGGGGAACACGTTACAGACACAGCAGGAAAAGCATGGCGAGCGTTACACTTTGTGATGAGGGTACTAAGAAAAGGTTCTGATAAATCCAAAGAGATTGCATATAAATCACTAGTACGTCCAGTAATGGAATATGGTGCTGCATGTTGGGATCCTTACAGATTAGAACGTATTAAGACACTGGAAAAGATTAAAAAACGGGCTCTTAAGTGTTGTCGGAAAAATTCACCATTAAAATGGGACACACTCACCGACAGGAGAACGCGAATTCGATTATGCGCACTGTTCAAAACATACAGAGGTGAGCCTGCCTGGAGAGAAATAAAAAATAGGTTGCAGCCGCCAAATTACTCTTCAAGGAACGACCACTCATATAAATTGAAGGAAAGAAGACAGAGGACGGACACTGGAAAGTTTTCTTTTCTCAATCGTACTATCAGGGACTGGAATGCTTTACCTGCAGGCTTACTGAAGGCTTTACCAACAACCAAAAATGTATTTAAAAATAGGCTTAAGGACCTTACTAATAGACGGTAATTATACACAGTATTTAAAGGGTGTAAATGATATGTTGTTATTGAAGTGTTGTATCAGTGAAGAATTATGTCGTGTCAGTGAAATGTGTTTTATCAGTGAAGAAGTATGTCGTGTCAGTGAAGTGTGCTGTGTAAGTGAAACGTGTTCCTGTCAGTGAAGCTTTATAGTTTATAGTGGCAGTGCATAGTATTTGAACAGTGAAATGTTTTTGAAGTGTTAGTGAAATCAGGACAGAATCAGTGAAATGTGTCTAGTTCCATTGCAGTGAGTGAGTTGACAGCGAAATGAGTGTAATTTGAAAGATACTTGTGCAGATATGAACATATCATACTCGTGGGTTTTAGTTCGATCTTAGTTTTAAGATACAAATTATATTTATTTCAAATGTTATTTTAAGTGATCGTGCTTCATTTAATTTAGTATATTCCCTGTTGTATTGTTAGTATTAATTATTAGTGTTATTATTAATTGTATTTTTAATTAATAAGTTTATTATTGTCATTATTGAGTGTAATTAGTTACCACTGCCACCGGGTATATACCCACTGCAGTGTGAATAAATACATACATGATGGGGAACTAGTGGAACAACTGCTGGTTTCCCTACAGGGAAACATCCCATTCGACATACAAACGAGTCAAAAGAACATATTTCTGGTATAGCCTAGTTTATTTGAAAATCTTTACATGCCTTAAAAGTTAAAATATTATTTAGTTTGTTATTTTTAATAACTAGGGCCCGGAATTTGATGACCTAAAGAATACTAAAAAATGACCTTAAAATGATGACTTTATGACATTAAAATCAATTAAAAATGACCTAAAAATAAAAAAGAATGACTTAAAAATTACCTTTATTTGTCGACCTCCTTGCGCAGTATGGCAATATCACTTACAATTTATCACTCAACACTGCATTACAATAACTTACAGACACCTTTTTCCAGGGTTTCTTTTACTCGCCAGGGTGTAGTTTCTCCAAGACTTCACAATTTGAAAGGAAAATGTCACCACTGTTTTCTCCATTCATTTCTGCAACAATTACATTTACAACATAGCGACCCATGCAATCTGTGGTCTCATCAATTGAGATTCAGATTTTTTTCCCGTCCAGTTTTGCTCGTATGGCATCAATAGTTTTGTTGTGACATGATTCAATATAATTTTTTCTAATTGTCGACTCATCTGGGATGGATTTTCCAGTGTATTTCTGCAGGAAATCTGGAAGACATTATTATTGAGTTTGTGCAATAGGATGTTTTCCGAGACAAAAGCTTGGCACAGCTCTTCGTAAAACACTGAATTCGCTGAGTTTGCAGTAGTGCACTGCCCGAGAAGCATCTGTTGTTTTTTTTCTTTCTCCTGCTTGAAGACCGCGTTTATGTTTCTCTCTGTTCACATGTTGGTCCACGGTGAATCTCTTCTCTGCTGAAACCTTCACTTCACAAATTTTACAGTACAATATAGTACCATCCCTAGACAATACAGTGTCGACATACTCCGATACAAACTGTTTTAATTTCGCGGAATTGCTTGTTTTTAATTTCTGCATGGCAAAATAGAAATATTACTTCAGTACCTCTAAACGACTACCTTCCGCTCTGTGAATGACTGAATTGTAACCAGTACACAAGAACCCGTGACAGTGCGAACCTCAAGCAGGTAATTTCACCCCCACATTGCTTTAGAGGACAAAGTCTGTCTTAAAATAGAAATGACCGGTTAGTTGAACGAGTCCAAATGTTTAACAGAACATGAATAGGGGATGCCACAATGCAACAGGTTTCCAAGAATTCATAGATTTCGTGCTTCAGAAACATAATTTTACTAATATTAACAATAATGCAATCAAAATCGCTAAAAATGACAACAACCCGGATTTGTTCTTAAAATATGACTAATAGAAAGTAATAATCCGTAAAAAATGCCCTATCAAAGTGTCCAAAAATGCATAAAAATGACTCATCAAATTGGTTTAATTTCACTGAAGATGGTATGAGCTACATTTATCTTGCATAGAGCATTGTCCTAGCATCATCAGAAAAAAGATGCAAAGTCATCGAAATCCGGGCCTTATTAATAACCCTTTCCGCTAGAATGGGTCCATTTCGAATCACTAACATTTCTATAATCTCTGACTTGTATGATTTGTCTGATGATTCCATTTGGTATCCTCAGAAGTAGTTTCGTTCTTTACCGAAAGAGTGCAGCACCCGCCAGTTCCTTGGTCAGCTGTTATTAGGAAGAGGATTGCTTTATTTTTTGTATCACCATGGTGTCTCAAATGACCTCGTGAACCCATAATTGTGAAAAATCATTAAAAAAATTCAGCTCAGAAAGGGTTAATATATGCTATAAGAGCCAATTTTTTGGGATAATAGCTGATTATCGACAAGGGTGTTCCTAAATATAAGAAAATTAATACATATTTTGAGGGACATACCGATAACTCAGAAATGCAACTCAATAGAGCAATTTGGATGCTTTTCCATAATTGAGACGCTCAAATTACCCTTTAATCAGGTATTTTAATCGAGGTTATCCAAAAAAAGTTAAAATTTGTTGAGTAGATAATTAATCTCGAAGATGTTAGAAAACTTGTGTTTTAGTAATGACTACAAATGAGCCCTCATCTCCAAAGACAAGCCATAGAAAACATATCTAACCTACCTCTAAACCAGGGCTGGGCATCGGGAGCGGAACTAGACTCTAAACGGGAACGCTTAATATTCATCCATCTCTGAATCAACGATGCGCGGTTTTCGGCGGGGAAGAAAGGGAACGAAGATAAATTATATGGCTCCCCGTGAGAGAGTAGAACCCGCTCTTGCTGCCCAGCCCTGTTCTAAACAGAGGCCTGTAGTTGGACTACCCTAGAATGACAGAATATCCGCCGTCTCTAACTGGCATTTATGTGAAGATGAGCTTCATGACATAGTAGACAATACTATTTGTTTATATGTACATCGAAGTTACAATATTTTAATCACACACAACTGTAGCATGTCGTGAAGCAACTCTGTCACGCAAACTTGTCAGATAAAAACTTACCCGCCATATTGAAAGCATTTACACAGAAGTAGTACTGTATAACAAATGCTATTATTATTAATACGCAGATGAGAAATTTTTACGGTAAGAACAACAGTTTGTGTTCTTTTAGATAACGACTGGACTGGAGATAAATGTTTTTGAATTTGGTTCATTGTTGGTTACTGTTAAAGTGGTTATTGTTCATGTTACGTGCTTCAACTATCACTAGGGACCATAATTTGTCACAGGAGGCTGCAAGGTTAAGTATTACTGGAGTTTTTACTGTAGCGGATGACATCCTTGCGTCTAGCAAGCGAAGTACTTCTGTCTGTTCACGCGACTCCTGTTTGGTCAAGTTTGGCAGAAGAAAACATAGGCCCTTTACACTATGTGCATTAGAATACGCTATATTTACTATGTTTCGTCTCTAGAATATGATGTTTCTTCAAATCTAACCCGTTAAATGACTCATTCGTCCCTCTTTTTCAGATAATCTTTGATCAGTTGTAATATAAATCGACCTTTTCATTCCCTATCGATTTATTTCTCCGAGTTTGGGGGTAACGTCATTCTAGATAAGAATAATTTATTTGATGAAATTTCTTACGTAAAGAAAGATAATTTTGACTTCAGGGAAAATGGCAAGGTGGAATTAAAAAAAAAATGGAATGGAGTTTGTTTTTATTTTCTCTGAGAAAATTATTTCTTGTGCAAACTTCCAGAGCTTGAATGAGCTATCTCTCTCCTCGTGAAAGTAAATTACTTCAGTGGAAAAAGTTTCTTCAGTAAATATGATTTGGACATCCTAAAAGTCATGAATAAATTTAGAAACTGTTCGTGCAATGCTTGCCATCTTAATGAACTTGGACATGATCTATCGGAAATTTGCTGAAAAAATTTGGACCTAGAGAAAACTTGCTTAAAAATTCACACTTCTGAAGAAACAAAAACAGTAGTCCACCCTGTAAACAGAATGCGAAACAATATTTTAATTATTTAAATTATGCAAAAACGATACAAGTGAACGCAATCTAACAGCAGTGTTAAAAATCTGGTAACCTTATCTTACATGTAGGCCTACTACTGGGTGTTCATTTCAAAGTGTGTCATGACGTCACTGTTGTTGGGTCACCGATTTGAAGCGAGTTTCAGCTTATATGTTAGAGAAGTTGCCTATTATTTAAGGCGTTCTTCAATCTGAACTTGAGAATGTGTACGGTATAACTTGAACGTCGTAGCAACAGATGGCGGTCTGTACGGTCTGTGTGCTACCATAACCTCTTTCGAACTGTGTTTTGCGCCGGCAAGTCGTATGCAGGGTATTTGTTGTCATCGGTTGCGTACGGTAACATTCCACAACACAAATCGAATGCTCCGTGTCCATGTTGACCGTCGAAGTTAATGTCAACAAATACGTAAGTAATCGTCTTAACCCTCTCCCCATATCCCGACAGTACGTATTTCCAAACAGTTCACATTCCTGCCACTACCGGCGTTACCGTACGTATCGGCACGTACTCTTCAGAATGAACGCCGTACTTGCTAGCCAACTTCTCTGCCTCTTAGATTATACACCTGAGCTGCGGAAGTGTAGGAAGATTGAATTCTCTGGGCTCATCAGCTAGCCACATGACGGCATACAGCGAGCCAAGACACATTTTGAACTGAACACCCAGTATAGCCTACAATGGCCTTAAGGGAGGGGGGCAGTACAACCCAGCACTACGTCCTTTCAAGATCTATTGCACTAACACTCAAGCGCGGCGTAATCCCAAACCCACACCGGTTGACTACACTAAGGTTCGCTGCGTACTCAGGTTCCATGCAGGCCTCTAGACCGGGCGCTTCCACGCGTCGCCAACAGGTGTTCGGGGAATGCTATGGAATGACGGAATTTAAAAAAAAAAAGCTGAAGAAACTATGTAAATACCTAATGTGGAGAAATGGAAAAACCCCGGTAAAAGCCCTAACTGCTATCTTGTCCGTCAGAAGTGGCCTGTCCGGGTATCAAACTCGAAACGCCTCCATGACAGACTGAAGGTTTGACCATTCAGCCACTGCAAGGAACACTGAGGCAGCCTGGCGTCAGTCTTTCCCAAATAACAGAGGTGGAATCCGTCAACCTCGGAACGCGGCGTCCCGTGAAATGTGTTGTTCTGAATTGAAGGCTAGATATGCACACACACACACACACACACACACACACACACACACACACACACACACACACACACACACACACACACACACACACACACACACACACACACACACACACACACACACACACACACACACACACACACACACACACACACACACACACACACACACACACACACACACACACACACACACACACACACACACACACACACACACACACACACACACACACACACACACACACACACACACACACACACACACACACACACACACACACACACACACACACACACACACACACACACACACACACACACACACACACACACACACACACACACACACACACACACACACACACACACACACACACACACACACACACACACACACACACACACACACACACACACACACACACACACACACACACACACACACACACACACACACACACACACACACACACACACACACACACACACACACACACACACACACACACACACACACACACACACACACACACACACACACACACACACACACACACACACACACACACACACACACACACACACACACACACACACACACACACACACACACACACACACACACACACACACACACACACACACACACACACACACACACACACACACACACACACACACACACACACACACACACACACACACACACACACACACACACACACACACACACACACACACACACACACACACACACACACACACACACACACACACACACACACACACACACACACACACACACACACACACACACACACACACACACACACACACACACACACACACACACACACACACACACACACACACACACACACACACACACACACACACACACACACACACACACACACACACACACACACACACACACACACACACACACACACACACACACACACACACACACACACACACACACACACACACACACACACACACACACACACACACACACACACACACACACACACACACACACACACACACACACACACACACACACACACACACACACACACACACACACACACACACACACACACACACACACACACACACACACACACACACACACACACACACACACACACACACACACACACACACACACACACACACACACACACACACACACACACACACACACACACACACACACACACACACACACACACACACACACACACACACACACACACACACACACACACACACACACACACACACACACACACACACACACACACACACACACACACACACACACACACACACACACACACACACACACACACACACACACACACACACACACACACACACACACACACACACACACACACACACACACACACACACACACACACACACACACACACACACACACACACACACACACACACACACACACACACACACACACACACACACACACACACACACACACACACACACACACACACACACACACACACACACACACACACACACACACACACACACACACACACACACACACACACACACACACACACACACACACACACACACACACACACACACACACACACACACACACACACACACACACACACACACACACACACACACACACACACACACACACACACACACACACACACACACACACACACACACACACACACACACACACACACACACACACACACACACACACACACACACACACACACACACACACACACACACACACACACACACACACACACACACACACACACACACACACACACACACACACACACACACACACACACACACACACACACACACACACACACACACACACACACACACACACACACACACACACACACACACACACACACACACACACACACACACACACACACACACACACACACACACACACACACACACACACACACACACACACACACACACACACACACACACACACACACACACACACACACACACACACACACACACACACACACACACACACACACACACACACACACACACACACACACACACACACACACACACACACACACACACACACACACACACACACACACACACACACACACACACACACACACACACACACACACACACACACACACACACACACACACACACACACACACACACACACACACACACACACACACACACACACACACACACACACACACACACACACACACACACACACACACACACACACACACACACACACACACACACACACACACACACACACACACACACACACACACACACACACACACACACACACACACACAGCTTATAGCATTTTGAATTTTTTTTCTGAGGATATCTGGGGGGGGGGAATTACCTCCAAAACCCTCCCCTCCTCGCTGCGCCAGTGATATCTACAAATGTTACAGACTGGGTAAATATTACAATATTAGGTTGGAGGTAATTACAATAACTAGAATTTTGTGAATATTTAGTAACGTCTAATAATTCAGACATTAGACTTGTATGTCTACGTGCATTGTAGAAAAAACCGATGCAAATAATTGTTAAAACCATTAATGTACAGGGACATCATTTTATTTTTACTTGCATTTTTATTGTACCTGCATTTCTGAATACACTTCACTCACACCTCTTCACTAATGTCCTTGCTCCCGTCAGACACACAAACTTACGGCCGCTGTTGCATTCGAAGTCTTCAAGCAGTGAAGTAAACACTGCAGTGTATAGTGTGTTTCATAAATATGTTTGCCTTTTGTATAGAAGAAAGAACCTATATTAATAATATCGTACTAAAAAATTATATTCAAGAAACGATAAATTTAATTTCAGAGAATATGCTTCAAAATGTTTTTAATAATATGCGTACTGAATTGAAGCCTGCATTGTAATGAACGGCAACCATTTTCAGCAACTTGTTTAAAAATTCAGATTAGCTTTTTTTTTAATTGAGGTGGCTAGGAGCAAAGGAATGCTAGTGATATTTGTAATAACATGAGTTAAGTGCATCCAGTGTAAGAAAAAGTATCTAAAATTGTAGTGGAAAAGGGATATTTTAATCGCATCACTCATTAAAATTTAAATAAAAATTTCACCGATTTTACGGAAGCTTTAGTATATAAACCCCATTTTCTCAAAAGTAACTTAAGTGCACTTACAGCCCTTTACTTATGACCCCCTCAATTTAAATGCACTCTCTATATTGTATGTTAACACCAATAATTAATATGCTAAATAAAGTAGACGTTACATAACGAACATAGCCGCCTAAAATAATTAATATGCTAAATAAAGTAGACGTTACATAACGAACATAGCCGCCTAAAAAGTTGAGTTTTTGAAAAAAAAAATGTTACTACTCTACTGTGTTTTGATATAATCCGTAAAAGTGATGATCAAACTGAAAATCGTAATATCGTATTTCCCTACAACATAAATGGATACACTACTTTTCTCTCCTCCTACACCTAGTAAAATGATTTGTTTACATATTGCACTAGTAACATCAAACTCCTGTAATGGAAGGGGGCAACAGTGTTTCCGAGTATAGCCAGGTTAATGTTAAAAATGTTGGTAAAAATAAAGTGATGTCCTTGTACAATATGTAAACGAAAACATGTACAGAAACGGAAATAATATTTGGAGCGAGTCATGATGGGAGTCCACCTGTATGTAGGCAGAAATTTCGCACGACTGTCCACAAGTAGCATATACAGGGTGTTAAGAATAACGTTTACAACGTTTCAGGGATGATAGAGGAGGTAAAAATAAACGTCTGTTTTAAGTGACAAAACTGTAGCAGATGCGACGTTTTTCCGCTAGATGGCCTGAAGGATAGATGACTTGATTTCCGTCACAACACACACTGGTTAGTTCTGTTTGTGCACGACCATCTTGTAGGGCCTTATCTGTTGCCTAACAGTCTCCGTGGTGGTAGTTATTTTGTTTTTCTACGCGACGTCCTACCAAAACTTTTAGAAAATATCCCATTGAACATCAGAGAACGAATATGGTTTCAGCATGACGGTGCCTCTCCACACTTTGATCGTCGTGTCTGGAACCAGATAAATGCTACATTCCCCGATCGTTGGATTGGCAGGGGTGGGCCAGTACCGTGGCCACCTCGATCACCGGACCTAACCCGACTGGATTTCTTTTTGTGAGGAGACGTGAAACGTTTTGTGTATGAGACACAGATCGATACGGCAGAAGACTTAGTTGCTCGCGTTGTTGAAGCTGCACATGCTATTAGGGATAATGTTGGCCTTTTTGAGCGTTGCAGACACTCCATAGTACGAAGGTACCAGTTGTGCAATGCCTTCAATGGACGGCAGTTTGAACACAACCTCTAAAATGACAATTGGCCTTGTTCTTTATGGATTATACTAAAACTTACGTACATAATAAATGGCGCATCTGCCAAAGTTTTGTCACTTACAAAAGATATTTGTTTTTACCTCTTCTATTATCCCTGAAACTTTATAAACGTTATTTTTAACACCCAGTATATAGGGGCTCTTGTTTACTCAATGTATTTGTTGTATATCTGTTTTTGACTCTTCACTTACTCTTGGAGTTTCTCGCTGAATAAAGATTGTTTAATTGATTGATTGCAAATGAGCAGTGTGTTGTAAGCGAAACTGATACAATAAGGAAGCTCCAAATTTTCTTCTCCTTCTTCACGGTTCAGGCCTTTTTATCGTTGTGTTCCAGCTCCAAATGGCTGCTGCTTCCATGTTCTCTTAGGTCTTCCAAAGTTTCTTCCTCCTCATGGTGAATAGCTGTTTGATGCTTTAGGTATTCTGTTTTCAGTCATCCTTGTTAAGTGTTGTTTCCAATTCGTTCTGTATTTCACAATTTTTGTATTGAATCCCTCTACTTTTAGTTGCTGTCTTATTTCTGTATTGTAGTTCCTTTCTGATCTTTGATATCCTGCTATTAGTCTAAAGAATTTCATTTCAGCAGCTTGCATTCTAGCAGAGTGATGTGCTGTCATTGTCCATGTTTCGGATCCGTAAGTCGTAGTAGGGATTGCCATCTTCTTGTATAGTTTCATTATAGAGTCTTTTCTGGCTTTGTTTTACAAAGTCCTTTTTAGTGTTCCTGTTATATAAATAACTTATTTAATTTATTATTTATATCTGTTTCCGATGGGTATGATATTTCGCAACCTTGAAGGTCATATTTTGTCACTTGTTCTATTGGTTTGTTTTCTAATATTATCTTTGTCAGGACTGGGTAATAGCCCTTGAAAGTCATTGTTTTTTATTTTCCTGATATTTCCATATTATATATTTTTTATTTCGTTTAATTTATATAGCATTCTTCGCAGTTCTTCTTCTGTTTTTGCTATTAAAATCTGGTCATCTGCAAAGGCTATTGTTTTTATTATTACATTTCCTAAGTTAACTGCCCCAGTTGTTATTTGTTTCCATGATCTTATCATGTCGTCAAGATATATATTAAAAAAAGTGGTTGATAGTAGGCAACCTTGTCTAACTCCTCCTGTTATTTTTATTGGTTTCCTTTGATTTACTTTTATTTTTGTTTTTTTTTTCATACATTCCTTTAATTACTGCTATCAAATGTAGTGGAATTCCCTTTTCGTTTAGTATTGATTTATTTATTTATTTAAATCCACCACCAACAGAAGCAGGCTTCCAATTACAGGGTGGCTTACACAGATACATACACAAAATATATAATAAGAAAAAAAAAAACAAAACGAATAACACAAACGAAAGAAAGAAAATACATAAAGGTAATAGATGCTAGAATATAGTATTGCAGTTAATATAGTGGCAAATATCAATATAATGATGCAAAATTATTTAAAAACTAGAGTACAAACAATATAATACACTTCTTCATAATTTAAATACCTAAGGAAATACAACTCTTTTAATATTGTATGAAATTTTTAACTGTTAGACAGAAATTTAATTGAGAATCACAGTTTAAAGATAGAGAGATGTATGTATTACACATAACAAACAATGGAGAGTTCTTGAAGAAAACAGTTCTAGGACTGGGAATAACAAAAGTTTGCCTATGACGTAATTCTGTTTTTTTTACACTGAACTGAAGGAAATTAAGAAAATCACAGTTATTCAATATACCGTTAACATTCTTATAGAGTAAAATTTAACTATTTATTAATCGTCGAGATGTTAAAGTTTTACAATTAAATTCAAAACGTAACTGATTATATGATATTTGCTTGTCATAAAACGACACGGGATGTTTTTTAAAATATAAATAACGTAAAAATCTTTTCTGTATCCTTTGTATTTGCATCTGATGGGACTGGAACTGAGGTAACCATATTACAGACGCATACTCTAGTATGTTCCATAATATTGGTCTAGACACTTTGTCAAAAGCCTTCTTATAATCTATAAAGAGGATATGTGTTTCTGGGTTGAATTCTCTTCGCTGCTCTATTATAGTTCCAAATTTTATTTATTTCATTTATTGCCAGTAGGCTGGCCTAGGGACGAGGGGGTGTTGCTTGTTCGAAACCTGGGTACGCAGCGAATCTTACTACAGTTAACCGGTGTGGGTTTGGGAGTGCTATGGATAGAAGACGAAATGGAGAGTATCACTATGGATTTTTCAATGAAAAATCCCAGACCTGACCGGGACTCGAACCCAGGCCGCCTTCGTGACAGGCCGGAGATCTGACCACTCGTCACCGCAGGATTTACCACTTTGGAATTATCGTAAAGTTCCCAAAGTTTATGTCCATCCAATTATATGGGTACATAGAAGTTGAAGAAATTGATCTGAATATGGTGTTATAGTTGACAATGTACAATCGATTCCCGTGACGTGACATGAGTATTACATGGGTGTTACCGGTCATTAATCAATACAACTCAGCCTGACCACAACATTAGAATTTTATTTAGACTTACTGGTACTGTGATATTGTAGACTACTTGTATTGAAGTTCGGTTCTGCGATTCTTCTGTAAGAAGAGATCTATGACAGAGTCATTGAACGTCGGTCCTTTTTTCATGTTCAAGAGAAGAGATTTCTCTATCGTCTAAGGAGAGTTCAGATAGTCTGGTCTGCTCTTGTGTATTTCGCTGGTAAGTATGTATACGTTGCAGAGCTGAAAATGACCTTTCTGCTGAAGCACTTGTCGCGGAGAGATGGGAAAATCCAAATCTAAATCAGTGAAGAAATACGACCTTAGAGTCAGCTCACGCCAACGCGAAACTCGGGAGCGGAATTGAAAGCGAAACCGACGCGAATTATTGTGAGTACAGCGGGATATGAATCCACTCACACCGCAGCGACACAATCCCTTAGCGGGACTGCAGTGAAGGTCTGCTCACACCAACGCGAAATGCGGGAGCGGAAGCGAAAGCGAAACTAACGCGAATTATTGAGTACAGCGGGATATGAATCCACTTGCAGTTCCCGCGTTCCGCATTCATTTTTAAAGTCGCGACTGAACAGGTAATACAGTGTGTTAAGAGACATTCCATGCTATACGGCATGAGCAATGGATTACAGGAATGTAAGAATGAAAGGTCAGTTGTGGGATAAAGTAGGGAAAGGACTTCGTATCACTGTTTATAACATTATTTTTTACCATGTGTGAACACAAGGTGGCTGTTGTTCTATCATATGTAAACTTACAAAACGAGACACTGATTTTTTTATGAGAAAATTGTTTTCTATTATAGGTATTCATTACCTATCACGACACCAAAAACAGTCATCGTTGGTTAGAAAAAATAGGAATACGTACACTCAAAATTGGAATCAGTTTCTTACTAGGGCCTAAGAATTTACTGTCAAAATGTTTTATTATTTAATACTTCTAGAAACTTACTTACTTAATTACTTACTTACTTGCTGGCTCTTAAGAAACACGCAGATTCATTGCCGCCCTCACATACATAAGCCCACCATCGGTCCATATCCTGTGCAAGATTAATCGAGTCTCAATCATCACATCCCATCTCCCTCATTCCATTTTAATATTATCCTCCCATCTACGTCTCGGCCTCTCCAAACGTCTTTTTTCCCTTGCTCTTCCAACTAACACTCTATATGCATTTCTGGATTCGCCCACACGTGCTACATGCCGTACCCATCGCAAACGTCTGGATTTAATGTTCCTAATTATGTCAGGTGAAAAATATAATGCGTGCAGTTCTGTGTTGTGTAACTTCCTCCATTCTTCTGTAAATTCATCCCTCTTAGCCCCAAATATTTTCCAAAGCACCTGATTCTCAAACACCCTTAACCTATGTTCCACTCTCAAAGTGAGAGTCCAAGTTTCACAACCATAAAGAACAACCGGTAATATAACTGTTTTATAAATTGTAACTTTCAGAATTTTTAACAGCAGACTGGATGATAAAAGCTTCTCAACCCAATAATAACAGGCATTTCCCATATTTATTTTATTTTTAATTTCCTCCAGAGTATCATTTATAGATGTTACTGTTGCTCCCAGGCATTTTAATTTTTTCACCTCTTCGAAGGATAAATCTCTAATTTTTATGTTTCCATTTCGTACAATATTCTGGTAACTAGACACAATCATATGCTTTGTCTTTTCGGGATTTTCTTACAAACCTATTGCTTTGTTTGTTTTAAGTAAAATTTCCGTGCTTTCCCTAATCGTTTGTGGATTTTTCCTAACATATTCACGTCATCCGCATAGACAAGAAGCTGATGTAACCCGTTCAATTCCAATTTCTCTCTTTCTAGAAACTTCCTACAAAAGTTATATCAGGAAAATATTATTTTGTCTCATACTTTGTCTAACAAGTAAGACTTTCAAGCAAAATGTCTGTAAGGTTAAATATGTAAGTTATTACTACAGACGGTTTTTTAACCCAACAATATTGGAATGACCATATGTGTACACGGGGCATGCATTACGTCACGTATCCTTTAGTAGACACTGCTCACAAACACAAGTAATGCGCAGTAGAGGTTCCTTACTCATAAACAAGTACAGTGTAATTCAGGTGTGCAAAGTTTATGACATTATGCATTACTAAATGAAATAAAGGTGCCTAAAACACAGTGGCGGCTCGTGATAAAATATTACGTGTGTTCACAATTTTGTGTTCCAAAATCGAAGAGAATTTGAAATCGTACGTTTTTAGCCTAATATGAAATATCATGATTCCAATGTTTCACTGTCGAAAAAAACCGTATATAAATTAAAAAAAACATGAATAATAATAATAATAATAATAATAATAATAATAATAATAATAAAATTAATAATAATAATAATTAAACACAGTCTTTTTATTTCCAATTTTTCCTGGAAAGCCAGTTTACCCAGTTCTTTACTCTTCAAAATTACTTGAACAGAGTTCATTGTTTACATTTATTAAAAATTAATACATAAAACAATTTACAAAAGCGTGTGTTCAGTAATATATTTTGATTCACAACACACTGATACATTACAGTCTATACCAGTACTGTAATCCCATTCGCATAGATTGATTACTATAAATACATGCCAAGAAATATTATTCTTAAATAATATACACAACCATACAGATATTTAAATTCATACCACCATCACATTCAGCCAGCACGTGTTTGAAAGCCAAACTATGCTATATGCCGACACTGAAGTATAGTAATTCACAAACTACACTCTCGTAGCAGCACTGTAAACACATCCTCATAAAGTAAACGTTCCGACAGTGAGGTGCTGACACCTGCAGGCTGAAATACAGACTAATTAAATTGTCTCCTCGAGATATAGCACGTAAACGATAGGCATCGATGCAACTGACATCTGTAGGATAGATTCACTGTTCACTTAATGCTTTGTTCTCTTTACGAGTCATAAGCGGCCAGCGAAAGACAATTTTCTGCCGCGCATGCGTAAAAATTCTGTAACCTTCTTGAAAAGAGCACGGCTTGTACGTGAACGGATGTTGCCAAGTTTACATAACAAGTTTATGCAAGTTGCGGGAAGTTTAAAATACTCGATCCTGATATTATACATCCCCACTACGCCAATACGGTATTAAATAATAAAACTTGTCGTACATTGATGGAAACAAGGTGTTCACGTGCTCTTGTGCTCTTATTGACGCACGGCCACTGCTAAAACAAGTGTACGAAAGTACAGAAGTGGGTAGAGGAAATTGGAATACAGTATGTCTGTGTACGTGGCGACATAATTGTATGTAATTTATGGAAAAAAAACATAATATGTCCTAAAAATGGTATTTACAGCAGCACTGTAATTAAAAAAATATATAAACAATTTCAAATAGGTGTAAAGAAGTGAGTGTCGGTCTACCTTCAATTTGTGCCAGCGGATATATTTAGCAGAAATCTGTATGAAATGATGGCGCTTGCCAACATTACTTTCAATAAAGTTGAGGGCAATTTTCTTGGAAAGTATACTTATACAAAAGTGTAGTACTTATGTTATAGCAGTACCGGTATTTTAAGTTAAATTTTACAGCAAAAATTATTTTAATATATAATTAAACATTTAATTCAGAGTCGACCTGGTTGGCGAGTTGGTATAGCGCTGGCCTTCTATGCCCAAAGTTGCGGGTTCGATCCCGGGCCAGGTGGATGGCATTTAAGTGTGCTTAAATGCGACAGGCTCATGTCAGTAGATTTACTGGCATGTAAAAGAACTCCTGCGGGGCAAAATTCCGGCACATCCGGCGACGCTGATATAACCTCTGCAGTTGCGAGCGTCGTTAAATAAAACATAACATTTAACATTTAATTCAGAGCAGTACCTCTGTTACAGTTGTACCGATGCTTTGAGTTAAAATTTTATAACAAAGAATGTCATAATATGGGCTTAAGCATTAGGATAAGAGCAGTATCTATGAAGCATTAACATTTGATTTAAAATTTTACGCATATGGTTATTGTAATATATGCTTAATCATGATAAGAGTAGTGTCTCTGATGCAAAAATATTTTGAGTTAAAATTTTACATCAATGATTAGTATAATATAGGCTTAAACATGTTGTTAAGAGTATCGTCTCTGATACAGTAACATCTTGAGTTAAAATTTTACATCAATAATTATTATAATATAGGCTTAAACATGTTGTTAAGAGTAGTGTCTCTGATACGGTAACATCTGGAGTTAAAATTTTACATCAATAATTATTATAACATAGGCTTAAACATGTTGTTAAGACTAGTGTCTCTGATACAGTAACATTTGAGTTAAAATTTTACATCAATGATTATTATAATATAGGCTTAAAAATGTTGTTAAGAGTAATGTCTCTGCTACAGTAACATTTTGAGTTCAATTTTTCATCTTTGATTATTATAATATAGGCTTAAACATGTTATTAAGAGTAGTATGTCTGATACAGTAACGTCTTGAGTTAAAGTTTTACATCAATGATTACTATAATATAGGCTTAACATGTTGTTAAGAGTAGTGTCTCCGACTCAATAACATCTTGAGTTAAAATTTTGCATCAATGAGGTACTATAATATAGGCTTAAACATGTTGTTAGAAGTAGTGTCTATGATATAGTAAATCATTAGTTAAAATTTTACATCAGTGATTATTATAATATAGGTTTAAACATGTTGTTATGAGTAGTGTCTCTGATACAGTAACATTTTGAGTTAAAATTTGACATCAATGATTATTATAATATAGGCTTAAACATGTTGTTAAGAGTAGTGTCTCTGATACAGTAACATTTTGAGTTAAAATTTTACAGCAATGATTATAATAATATAGGCTTAAACATGTTTTAAGAGTAGTGTCTCTGATACAGTAACATCTTGAGTTAAAATTTTACATCAATGATTGTTATAATATAGGCATAAACATGTTATTAAGAGTAGAGTCTCTGATACAATAACATCTTGAGTTAAAATTTTACATCAATGACTAGTATAATATAGGCTTAAACATGTTGTTAAGAGTAGTGTCTCTAATACAGTAACATCTTGAGTTAAAATTTTACATCAATGATTGTTATAATATAGGCTTGAACATGTTGTT
Source organism: Periplaneta americana (assembly GCF_040183065.1). Classification (NCBI taxonomy): domain Eukaryota; kingdom Metazoa; phylum Arthropoda; class Insecta; order Blattodea; family Blattidae; genus Periplaneta; species Periplaneta americana. Next base: position 186,732,538 of record NC_091120.1, on the reverse strand, counting down.
AAGAGTAGTGTTTCTGATACAGTGACATCTTGAGTTAAAATTTTACATCAATGATTATTATAATATAGGCTTAAACATGTTGTTAAGAATAGTGTCTCTGATACAGTAACATCTTGAGTTAAAATTTTACAACAATGATTGTTATAATATAGGCTTAAACATGTTGTTAAGAGTAGTGTCTCTGATACAGTAACATCTTGAGTTAAAATTTTACATCAATGATTGTTATAATATAGGCATAAACATGTTATTAAGAGTAGAGTCTCTGATACAATAACATCTTGAGTTAAAATTTTACATCAATGACTAGTATAATATAGGCTTAAACATGTTGTTAAGAGTAGTGTCTCTAATACAGTAACATCTTGAGTTAAAATTTTACATCAATGATTGTTATAATATAGGCTTGAACATGTTGTTAAGAGTAGTGTTTCTGATACAGTGACATCTTGAGTTAAAATTTTACATCAATGATTATTATAATATAGGCTTAAACATGTTGTTAAGCGTAGTGCCTCTGATAGACTAACATTTTCAGTTAAAATTTGACATCAATTATTATTATAATATTGGCTTAAACATGTTGTAAGTAATGTCTCTGATACAGTAACATCTTGAATTATCATGTTCATTCAAAATATTGCTTCAATTTAAGCTTAAACATTTCATTAATAGTAGTACATTTGAAACGGTAACATTTTAATTAAAACTTCACAGCGAAGGCTATGTTTATTCTTTTGTAATACACAACATAGCCCTTCTGTTGAAATGATACTTTTATGTGTGTATTGTGGTTGTTTACAGCGCCAAGCTCCACTGCTCTTCGACGTCATTTGGTTCATTATACAAAGTCCGTACTAACTTAACTTCAAAGTGTAGTAACTAAGAATCCAGTCTATAGTTCTTACATAGGTTACAGATATGGCTCTAAATTACGCAATGCAAGTTCTTAATTGAGGAGGTCACAGCAAATAGGTATAAGTGCACACAAGTTAGGTTCGGGGAAATTTGGTTGAGAGGACTTAAGCTTTCGTAAATTCAGTGATATTTTTTTCAATTTTAGTGTGTGATGTGATTGACACTAACATTTTAGATGCCTTAGCTTGCCCTGGATGCACTTAACTCATGTTCTTGGAAATGTCAATTGAACCCCTTTGCTATTGATCCCCTCAATTCTATTATAATCATATTTATAAATAACTATGAACATTTTCACTCCTCAGGCAATAATGACAAGAATAATTCTGCAACACAAATGGTCTATGAAGATTTTCATTCGTCTTGCTTACTTCGCGCATTGTTATGTGCACATATACGGAAAGACGAACATCCAGTATTTCCCGTCTGGACACCAGCACATGGCTCTTTGTATTCCTGCAATATTAAGTGAGTATTTCACTCCAGATGTTTCAGTACTCGTTTCAATGCCGAACAATGACTATGGAGCAGCCAGAAGTGGCTTGCAACTCTCAATGGCAAGTGGTCAACAGATGCTAGTAGACGATATCCTAAGGATGCTGAACAAACAGTCTCTGTGGATTTTTGTGATCTCTCGTCCTGGTTTTGAAACACTGGAAAATGCGATAGAGGACAAGGATAATCACAACTATATCATCTTCACGTGGCCCGACGAGGAAGAGGACATTTTGTCGAACGTCATGATTCAGATGGGAGATATAAAAGTACAAGAGTCGATGCGTCCTCAAAAACGATTTTTGGTGGTGATAACAGACACAGGCGATCAGATGTCATCGGAAGTGGCGTTGTCTATCTTGCAGGAACTCGGGAGTTCTTTGTTGATTTTGGATGTCCTTATACTGACGCCGGCTCATGCATCAAACTCAAGCGTTTCAAATCAACCAACAGCTACAACAAGCAAATTGTATTTTTATACGTGGTTTCCTTACAGCGGTATAACCAAAGAAGCCACTCAATTAGGTGAAAGTATTATGGAAACTGAGGGAAATTTATCCATGACTGATGGTCTATTTCCTTCCAAAGTTCCTCCTAAATTAAATATTCCACCAGTGAAAGTTTCTAGTTTGGAAGTAGAAGGTCTTTCTTTACTCGTGGATACTGACACTGACGAAGAAAACGAACGATATAACTTTACAGGACCAGAAATAGATCTCTTGCGTCTTACTGCGCAGAAACTCAACTTTTCATTTGTGTTTATTCCACCACCTCCAAGCGAGTGGAATATTTACAAAAAATTGCGTGCTGTCATGACAAACGTTGTTTTGGGTGCCGCGGATGTTGCAATCGGGGCTCTTCCCTTGCACGAGGAACCTGCCATGTTGTTGGATTATACTATGTCATATTTTAGGACGGGCAGTAAGTGGTACGTTCCTTGTTCAAAACCCTTAGACAGACTCGGTAGAATAACAGCAATATTTGACGAATCACTATGGATACTGATGGGAATAGTTATACTGTTGGTTACGTTCGTTATATGGGCATTAGCTAGACAACAGCATTCGATGGAAGGCACAGGTTACAGGTCAGTGGGTGCTTGCTTCATGAATATGTGGGCCGTTTTCATGGGAGTATCCGCATCTGAACTACCTCGAAAGTCTGCAACAAGGGTTCTGTTCATAATTTATGTTTCATACTGCATTGCACTGAGCACTGTGTTCCAGGCATTCTTTACCAGCTTCCTTGTAGATCCGGGAATGATGGACCAGTTACGATCTTTGGAAGAAATCATCCATTCCGGAATAGAATATGGATACAATCGGAATACAGATGAGTACTATTTTCCTGATACAGAGGACGAAATAGCGAAAGTAATATTAAGAGATGCAAAGAATTGTTCAGCTTACAAGGAGTGTTTGGCAAGAGTAATGTTTAAAGGAGATCTGGCAACACTTAGATCAGAAATTTACGCAGAATATTTTGTAGCGACCACAATGCCGAGCAGATTACATTCACTTTGTAGCGTCGATTCCCGTTTTGTAAGCTATTTGTTGATTATGTATGTAACAAAGGATAGTCCATTATTGAGACCATTTAACATGGTTATCAGCCGCCTCACAGAAGGAGGTGTAATAGAGAAGATTTTTAAAGATTTTAAACAGTCTTGGCAATACCAGATAGCACCAGATTTTGATAAATATTACATTGAAGAGAAAGATGAAGTATACTTTGTTTTTACGACAAAACATCTGGCAGTTGCATTCTATCTATTGTTGCTAGGTTATGGTTTAAGTGTTGTATTTCTGCTGGGAGAATTATTATATTCTAAATGTAGCAAAATGGTTTCAAAATACGAATATTCCTACAATCATACGCGTCGAAACTTAATGTGTCGTCGTGCAACTGTGGTTCGTATGCGTAGACCGAACGGGCTTATTTTGTTTAAGAAGTAACTTAATAGCTATATTTGCCATATTATATAAAATCCACAGGAACCGAATACATAAATTAAGGCAAAATCGACTTACAAAGTCCAAGAAACAAAAAAGTTTCCTATCTAATTGTTGTTGAAAAAAATATCACCATTAATATCTTGAAATTTCTTGCAAAATTTCGATATTTTCTTTCTATTTACTCATGATGCAAAAACACACAAAATAACATAGGGGGATCAGAAGCAAAATGTACAAGTGACAGTTTAAAGAACGGTTTAAATGTATCCATGGTAAGTTAAATCATAAAAAAAATAGTGGCAAATGGGTATACAAGGTGAGTCAAGAGGAAAGGTACATGGTTAGAGGGGTGATAATAGTGGCGTTTCTGTACAAAAAAGTTGATATGAACATATGTCCTGTTCTTAACTGTTTCGGAGAAAAGTGATGGAAAAAATGAGGAAAGGAAAAAGTGCAGGTGATTGTAAATTAAAACATAATTACTTCTTTATGTTCTCTTTAATTGTGAACTTCTTTACAGAACATGATTTAAAATTGTCGTTCAACTTCCATGCACTTTGCAGCTCTTGTAGACAGCTGTTGTGTTACTGATCTCAGCTGATTCGGATATTCATTTAATTATTGATCAGAAATATGTAAAATGCGAAAGAGAAATTTTTCCTTATTTGTACTTTGTGCATGTAGACATCGCTGTTAAGCCAACCCCACACACAGTAATCAAATGGAGTAAGGTCGGGTGACCTCGATGGCCAAGAAATTACTCCAACGCGACCGATCCAACGCCCAGGATATGTTTAATTGTTCCTACTACAACCTGATGAATGTTTGGTTGCTTCCTCACGTGAGTACTGATGAAGGACATGAGACTGACACTCGTGATTTTCAAACATATGTATGTGAGATACTGCTAAGTAGAGGGCATATGTACATATAAACTTTTTTGTTCAGAATCACCAATATTATTACCACTAACAGCATGTACCATTCCTCCTGACTCACCCTGTATGTTTTAAAGTCATCACGCATTAAAACTTAAAATTAGAACTTCACAGAATTTACGGTAACTTAAGCATTTCCAATTACATTTTTTCAAAAGTAACTAAAGTACTCTTATACACCTTTGCTTCTGACACCTTCATATGTAATTGATAACCAGTGTTAACACCATTTGTTAGTACATACAAGTGACATAATCTAGTTATGAGAATACTGAATACAGATTAACTTAACTTCATTAAATTAAAACAAGTAAAATATTTTAGTGACCTTACACGATCAGTATAACTGCTCAATATTAATGCGCTTGTTTCTCAGTACGGACGCACAAGTACAATGGATCTGAATAAAAGGAAGACATGTTTAGTTATGATACTAGCGTTATTCTGTTCGAGAAAGCAGAATTAAATGAAAACGATGTCTTAGAGCAGGCTTGTTCACAGTGACGGCTCTAGATGCTTAAAACTGGGAGAATCGGGATTGGAACAGAAAGCAAAGGAGGTCCATGTGCAAGAAAGAAAGTGATCAAAGCAGATGCAAAATAAAAGAAAAAATCATGAAATAATTTCGCAGTTATTCGGAGAAAGTCCTATATTTCGAATTTTGTACTCAATTTCGCATTTTATCGCGGATTAATAAACCACCGTAAGGTTTGAAATTCCCTCTCTAAGGCACAATTACGCGATAACGTAGCATTTCAAAACTTTTCGCTTTTATCGCAACTACGAAAATGTACCATCTCTAATAATTAACTACAAATATTCTTGGGGTCGAAAGACCCCCAGATAAATAGCATGAAATTCTAGAGCACCTAAGTTGTGAGGGTTAATGAGTTGTAAAATTTCCTTATCGTCATTCGAAACAATTTCGCGATGACTTCTAAGCCCGTCTTGCTGAGCACAAAGTAACGCAACTCGGGCCATTGTTGCCACAGCTGAGCGGTTACGCAATATGTCATCTTTGTGTTTCTCGCTTAGCTTTGAAATCATTGTGCGTCTACGTTCATTTCCCAGAAAACTGTTCCATTTTACTATTGAAGATTTATGACATTCACTATCATCATACTTTGCAAGTTTTTCTCATATTTTTTTTTTTCAATTGCAAAATACAGATTTAGTCAAAACATGTTCTACATTGCTTTAATCTGATTGAACGAAATGGCAGCATGGAAAACAAAAAATTCCATATATCTGCTCAGAATATTCAATAAATTTATATTTATCAAATCGTTTACTGTTAAAACTGCTGTTCTTATTATACAATAATGTTTGTTTGTGAACTGACTTACGTGGTTTGCATAGACCATCGTAGGTCGACGCACTGATATCAAATGGTTCGCCTATATTAGAAACATTTGCACTTACCCTTACGTCACGGAGTTGGGGATATATCGATGGATTTGTTTCACGTGGAGATTTGCGTTCATTAGAAACAGTTGAACTTGTATTTTAAGTCACAAAGTTGAGGGGAGAGTTTAATACAGTTTTCCGGTTCACTGAGTTAAGATACACTTTCATCGCACTTACGCTTATCACGGTGAGGGGGAGAAAATCTTCAAAATATTACATTGTTTAGACCAGGCATGCAGAACCCGTAAGTAGGAAATAGGACGTCACCCACATCCACTTCAATAGGGGATGATCGACTTCCAAGTAGAATTGTTTACATTCTCTGCCCGTGCACAGGTCTATCAGTGCGGCATGTAATTTTGAAAAAGGATCGTAATAAATAAATTGTATTTATAATGCGTTATCTCGTTTCAAATTTTGCAATTATGCTAGATTTCCTGTCGGTAGTTTCTTTGAGATTTCTTTGCACCTAACCTGTTTTAGATTTTCGAAAACTTTTCTACTATCATCACCTACGCAAACATAAATTTATAGCATTTAGGTAATGAAACTTGAAAGTCACTATTAATTTCAATTCAAAATGAACAGAACGAGTGACGTCCTTAATTTAACAGTATATAAATAATTAATCAATATACAGTTCGTAATAATAAACTTATCCGAAAGTTTGTGCATTCCACAATTCTTAATGGGGTCTTTCTTGAAATGTGGTTTAATATTGAAATGACGAGTAGAAATAAATTGGATGGGGCACAGTAAACAAGCAAGAATTATTGTTTCGTCTTCAACAACAGAATAATCATATTCCCATTTCCTTTGAAAGTAATATATCTTCACGGGTTTAGATATTGCCATGTTCCAGCAGTTCTCTTTAAACTGCAGTACGCGTTACAATGTAGAATGACAGCATAGACATTCGGTCATATAGTTATCTCTCACTTATCAACGTACAATTTAATTATCGTCCCATTACTAGTAAAACTAGTTAAGACCAGTAATGCAAGTTTTGTAAAAACAGGAATTAAAACTTAATTAATGCAGGAAAAACATAATAAGTTCTTGAAATAAAGTAATTGGTTTGTTGCCTGCATGCAACATTTCGGACTTATTTCATTTAATGGAATACAAAGCACGGAAAGACAAGTCGGGGACTATATTTAACTTATTTTACACAAAGGTGGATTTAATCAGCTTTACTAGTAATAGCATGATATATGCATAGGTACACCTTCTTACATTATCTGCACACATATATTTTAAAATTTATTTTACATGTCTTTTAATTTATTGATTTCCCTCATTCATTTTTCTCTTACTTTCTAAAGTTATGTACGTAAGGATTTTATTATCTGGTCATTTGTAATTCTTGATAGCGTATTGTATACCCGCCGCCGCGAGAATGAATGTTGCTGCATCCGAGCGTAACTAGAACGCCATGACCGCACTGGTAGAAAAGATGGGTGAGGTAAAATGGGGTAGTAAGGCAGTCGCTCTGAGGAGCTACAGTTCTGCAGGTCTGATTTAGACAAAACACAACTAATATAAGAACACTACTAGCATCAGTAACTACTCACCAATCATTTGCTACTGATAACTGTTGCGAAACGACGAATTCTTTGTGTGATTGTTAGAATAACAAAATGTCGACACTGCTAGATATACCATATTTTGACTGCAGATAGCATTGTTGGTTGAATAGAACTATCTAAAAATGTTGATTGTGTTGTGCATGTATTGAATATACTATGCATGTCAAAAAGGTTACCTTCAAAATGTATTTAATTTGTTATATTTTTTAAGTAGAATAAGTAAATTGTATGTTAAGGTATCATATTGTTAGCTTAATTCCAGTTTTGTATTGTGTTCTTGAGAGGATGTGTCCATTGACACACATAAAACTACATGCAAATAGAGAAAGAAAAACTGTTGAACAGAGGCAAAACTTACAAAAATTATAAACAATTTCTAAAATGTAAATAATAACTTTTGTATCCATTTTGTGTATCTCCTTTCTGTATTGAATGTAAACGTGTAATGTAAAAGAAGAAACAGAAGCAGAAGGGGATTCTTGTCTGGAATAATAAAGAAGGCCATGTGCAAGGAAGGGGACAAAGAGGGCCATGCTGAAACTTTCATTTATTCAGCACGTTTAGTATTATCATTTCAATCAAAGTGAAATAACAATTATAATTTGCTTGAATGTTATTTGGAATACAGTGCCCTTCTTAAAAAATATCCAAAACTTCGTAACTCGCTCGGATGTCGATTTCCACTTTTTGCGCGTTATTGAAAGTATCTCCAAAGATTCATCTACTAACAAAGGAGTGGAACTAAATTTAAAATACTAGCGTTAATATTGGGCTACTATGAGACCAGTTAATTTCTTTCTCTGTGAATACACTTTCAAAATACGCAAGAAGTGAAAATCGATATACGAGCGAGTTACGAGGTTTTGGAGTTAAGATAACGATATATAGAAAAAAAAAAACTTTAAAAATAATATGAATTTTGCTTTATATCAAGTATATGAGAAATTTAGTCAGTAATAATTAAGGAATTTTAAAATAACTATTCATTAAAACGGGGGGACCTGGTCCCCCCTGGCTCCAGGCTAGAACCGTCCCTGCATTTTCAAAGCAAAAGGTAGCGCAGAATCACTGCTGAATGCAGCCCGCAATACGTGAGACTAGATTTTAATAATAATAATAATAATAATAATAATAATAATAATAATAATAATAATAATAATAATAATAATAATTTATTTATTTTATCTGGCAGAGCTAAGGCCAGTAGGCCTTCTCTTCCGCCCAGCCAGACTCTAATTCTAATTGAATACAATTACTTACATAGTTATTACATTAATATCTGAACCATAAAACAGCATGAAAGTAAATAATGAAAGTTGGATAAGTAATGTTAGTGTGACAAAAATAAACATCGGTAAGGAATAGTTATAATAATAATAATAATAATAATAATAAATAATAATAATAATAATAGTAATAATTAGACTTCGTGGAATTGCCACGAGAATCGTTAGGTTTAATGCGCACGCTGTATAGACTGTATGAGAAGGTGGCGTGCAAAGTATGGAGTATACCTCTGATGTAAACACTGAGCAGTATACTGCGGTTGCAATAAAACCTGTATCCTGCATTCAAGAAATATAATGAATGATCATTGAAATAAGAAATGTCTAAACATGTAAATACACAATTATTTTGTAGAGAGATATATTAACTCTTAAAATTTAATGTAATATACTCACATCATCTTTGAATATCTGCATTGCAGTAAAGAGTTACGTATATTTTGAGCGATTGCAAAGTGAAACTCCTCCGATGGTCACTTAATCAGTTTTTATATTGGGAAAATGTACATTCGACATCACACGATTAAATAGGTGCATATTTGAAGAACGGGAAGTCACTACTTTTTAGTACACCAACTTCAGATGTCTTGTCGTGACCCGATAGTACATCATTTATAATAGGAAGTTGTGAATAGGCACAATTTTTAGCAATAATGTTTCTCAACTTACATTCCACTTTTTCTGATATTAGTGAATTGTTATTTTGGATAACTAGTTTGTGATATTTTATCCACTATATTAAGGGCTTCTGAGAGTTGTAGTTTAGACGATTCTAACAGGGTGATGCTTTTGGATACGATTTTAAAATCAGAATCAATGAACAGAATATCTTCCAATAGCTGTTCAGAAGGCAATGGTTTTACAGATGCAACAGCGAAACTGTCTGTGCTATCCAATGCATCAATTACCTCCATTATTTTTCCGTAATGCTCTGGATAATAATTAACAGCATCCAACCGTGTTTCCCAACGGGTCAAAACTGGCTGCGGGAGTAAGGGTATTCCAGGGGCAATTGTTTGGAATAACAACACTCTCAATGTAGCATGCTTGATTGAATTCTTGTCTGCACTGAACAAATGTTAAGCTTTGACTATACCAACCACAGTAATGCAAAAACAAGTGCTTACATAGGTACACGTTAGCTGTAGCTGCCCTATCTATTTGGACCGGTTACATCTCTTAACATGAACTGCTTATACTACGAGACCGGGAGGTCGCCCATCTCCCCTATATTACCGTACATCGACAACCTGATTGCATGCTGCGTGTGGCAATTCAACGAAGTCTAGTAATAATAATAATAATAATAATAATAATAATAATAATAATACTAATAATAATTGTTATATATATATCCATTAAACATAGAGAAACCTGAAACAGCTATTATTGTTAACAAGAGTTGTTAGCAAAATATTTCGTTAGCCTATTCTTAAATTGTTTGATGTCTGACAGTCCCTGACATTATTCGGTAGAGAGTTCCAAAGTCGAGGAACAGCCACGGTGAAAGAAGATGAATATGAGGATGTTCGGTGGGAGGGAATGGATAATAATGAGGAGTGTTGTGATCGTGTATCTAGGTTATGATGGGTGGATAAATTTTGAAAACGAGACGCAAGATAGACAGGAGTTGAGAAACGCAATATGTGAAAGAGAAGGGAAAGACAGTGGATTTTCCTACGATTATCTAGACGGAGCCAGGATAACATTTCGAGGGATGGTGTTACGTGATCAGCCCGGCGAATATTGCAGACGAAACGGACGCACATGTTATGAACACGTTGTAGTCTCTGCGCCGAAGTAACGCTTAGGTCAGTAAACAGAATATCACAGTAATCGAAGTGGGGCGTCATGAGTGTTTGCACTAACATTTTTTTTCATGGAAAAGGGTAGAAAATTCTTCAATCGCCTAAACCAGTGGATTAATGAGAATACTTTTTTGCAGGTTTCTGCAACTTGAATGTTCCAATGTAAATACCAAGATTCTTTACTGATTCACTGAACGGAATTTCGGTGCCGTATATTTTAATCGGGGACAAATGCTTAACAAGCGTGAATGGCCCACAATGATTGACTGTGATTTTTCTAGATTTAGTTTAAGTCGGAATTTCCGTGTCCATGTCCAGATTAAGTCCAGATCGTCATTAATTTTAGTTATTGCATCATTTATTTCGTCATTGTGGAATTTTATGTATATTTGAAAGTCGTCTGCATAGAGATGATGTCGGCAGTACTTTAGAGATTTTGATATGTCGTTAGATTTTAGGAGCAGGGATGGAGAGGAAGCTGTTAATGATCACTTAAGTTCGGATAAAGTAGCTGTATCAATATAGGCATCCTTGGTCCGTGCGTTTTGTTTACAAACATTAACTAGTTGTCGCGTGTCCTCCAGCCAACAGCACTGACGACGTGCATTCAGTTCCTATCGACTGTTCTGTGCATTCACTGATGGTTTAGCTAGGGGGTGGGGAGCGGTGTTCCCAGGAGGTAGAGTTTTAGCTAGTAGAAGGGGTAGTGTTTACTTAGTCTGAAGCAAGTCAAGGCCATATCCTATACGGTAATACAGCCTTTCCTGTTATAGCTACTTTATCCGAACCTTACTGATTAAAAAGTGTGGCATGGTGGATTACGTCATTTAGCTGTTACCAATGGCTGCATATTTAACGAATTACCAACACAAATAATATGTAATAACACAAAATTTTTCCTCGAAATATATCTTTGCAGTTACTTTTTTCAATACAACACAATCAACATTTGTTTGAAAATGAATATGCCTAATGCATGTTATTCTCTTCAGTGAGCCAGTGTGTAATTCATCTTGTGTAGAGTTTCATATACTAACGAACTGTTACTGTATTAACTCATTATTTATTACATCATTCCTATATCAATTCAATCAATAATTCATTGTAAAGAACTTGGTTTGTATATTATGTGCTTAATAATAAATAAAAATTATGTCTAACCAATATTGTTTTAATCTTCTTTATCGAATCGAGTAAAATTCAACTTGAAAATCTGGTGTTATGTCTTATACAGCTACATGTAGTTTAATTGTTCCGAAAGGTTCCTGTACAATATAGGCCTATGTATCCTGCATCTTAATTTTGCAATGTTCATCACTAGATCGCGGAATTTAATAAAATTACATGTTTTTATTGATTTGGCATATTGGAGATGTAAAATATTGGATATGATTTTTACGTTCGAATCAATCCAACTTTATCTTTCATAAATGGATATTTTCGAGTGTTTTCCCTTTTAAATGCATATATTTGTGACCCGTTGCTCGAAAAGATACCTAAAGTCGTGAAAGAAAATTTTACAGGAGAAGAAAATAACGAATTTGCTGTATAAAAACTGCATTTCTGAGTTTTGACATCTTGCGCTACCTGTAGGCTTTTTTTACAAACTAAACTAGGACGTACTTTTACACAGTGCTTCTTAAATAGCTAAATCTTTCTTATAGTTGCTAAAAAAACAAATGAAAACTTTAATTTGCATTTTTCTCGAAAGGTACATAATATAATATCAATATTAACTAAGTAATATATTAAAATCTATAGCACTTAGAACCATGAATTTTCTTTTAAAAAGCTCAGTATTTCATCCTCCTTTTGAAATCAGAAAAAAAAAACAAAAAAATAAAAAATCTGACTTCAGGTCCCGTATCCTACAAATAGTCACATTTTATTATACATATATTAACAACTTTCCTTGTTTTTTTTTTCGATTTATTACCAAATTTCAAAATTTCTCTTTGATAAAAATGAGAATATTTTCCAAGACATATACAAATTATATGAAAATTATAAACCCATAATTAGTCCATTACTGATGAGGGCATAAAATTGCTGCGACGACAATGTGTTTTTGTCCATAATGTATAGGTGTAAGTCGTTTTGCACTTTAACATGAGGCTAGGTCTGTGTATAGATATGGAATTAAAATTTGAAGCGAGTGTTGATGGAAGTCCACCTGTACGTAGGAAAAAATTTCGCACGACTCTCCACAAGTTTCATATACACAGGGCTCTTGTTTACTGCACATGCGCAGTGTGTTGTAAGCGAAACTTACACAATGAGGGACCTCCAAATTTTATTTCCGTATCTGTACATAAGAAGGTGAGAATGAGTCAGTCCTCTCCCTTTTCTTTATTGTGAAGAATGATATGATCGAGGAAACCATCAGCATCGCCTACCACCCCATAAAACTAGTGTACTGCAATAATATTCCTGATTTAACTACTTTTTCTGCATTACTTATGTAGCTTCTGACTCCTGTAGATTCCTTATATTCTCCTCTAGAAGAAGTCTAAAGGGCGTCTTGTTACAGAATGGATATATAAACCCATCTATCCCTATTATCATCTGATTGAGGTTCTAGCTGGTATCTACATCTATTATCAGGCAGTACATCTCACTTGACGATGTGTGTCAGAGGAAGAACAATTGTAGAATAGAAAATCATAAGGGGCTAAGTATCATTTTGATGACTTTTTTTTATTATCTCATAGGAGCTATGTATCATTCCCAGTAACTTCCATAAGTTTAAGTGGCTACGGTAGAGCGTCTCGTTTAGGCACAGTGAAAAAGCAAACAAAGTGCGGCAATGTTGAGGGAGGACGAGCCGTACGATAAACACGAGGGATGCACAAGGTTTTAGTTACATTTATGGCGGAACATTAATTGAAATTATATTTTCCGAAAACATACAAAACAAAAGAACACAAATTGCATAACTTTATCAAATACACATTTTAACAAACAAGCAATAAAATTGTAACGTTGAAATAATATACTATAACAAATCAAATTTTGCTACATATATGATGTTGCTTTCAAGCATCATTTTTTTACGGTAATGAATTTCATTCTGTGTTTGATAACATAATATCACCGTCTTTTGTGGCCGAATTAACAAAACTATAGTTATTGGTCTGAAGTGACAACACTATTTCCTAAACATAATTTTCCCTTCTCAAAGGTCAATTAGTTCAGGTATACCTGGAAGTTGTCTTGAATTTGGACAGCCTGAAGCATTCTACGCCACCCAACGTCAAGACAAATGTGGAATGAGACTTCTGTCGTTGGTTGAATAGCAATTATACTTCTCTCCTCCTCTACCGGCAATGTTTACTTCTACTGTTTGACATTATGGAACGAAGTATAGTGATGTTTTCTAAACTTGTACTTTAAAATAATCCAATTGCTCACGTCATCTGCATACACCAGAGGGACTATGTAAGTTGGGTTGTTTCAATTTATTTAGAGACGCCCTATTCAACCAAAACGGTCTGTATATTAACGCCTTTGTTAATTCATTAAGAAACCGAAGATTATGTAAGTATAGCTGTATAAATATGTCAATATTAGTAATAATAATACTGCGGTCCAGGGTATCTAAACGTATTAAATTACGAATGCACAGACCATTGTTTTTAGATAGAGGGGAATGGGAGTTTGTAAAAGCAGTTACTTCTTGCCTCAACATATAAACTTTCGGTCACAGTAGGACACAAAATAAATATTCACGTTTACAAATATAAAATACACAGTGCATTTCTAGTACAAAAAATAAATGCCTAACATTACATGTTTCAATTTACATTATACTGTAGGGACAAGATTTAACAATATAAAATAATCTATTGTGTGTGAGCAGAAAAAAAAGTGCTTACTTAAAATACATTTCTTCACAATTCAACGCACCGAATTACATGGTACATTCGCGACGTAAGAGAAGAAAATTATCTCCTCTTTCACTCAAAATAACTTTTTTCAAGAAACGCTTTGAAATATTGTTGAAAGAGATGTTGGCATTTAGCAACATTATACACAAATCTCGATGAAATTCTTTTTGAAGTTCTATGGCTGATTTTCATGTTTAAGACCAGTTTTGACTGTGTAACTAAATATTCTGCAGGTACCTTATGCTATTACACTGCTTCTGAAAGAATCGGGTTCTATCTGTCCTTATACTTTTTTAAAAATTTGCAAACTTCAGTGCTTTTTTCCTTTAATATGGAAATATTTCTTTCCGAAATTCTCTGTAAGTTCGTTCTGAAGGCAACGTTTGGTGCTCTTAATTTTCAACAATGCATTATAAAACAGCGAAATTAACTAACAAAAATATGCAGGTATAAATAGTGAAATGAGTAAATGAAAACCAATAAAATGTACTTGTTTACTCAGAGGATGTCAAGTACGTATGGTGATTTCAAGGACCCACGCCAAGCAGAATGAGAAAGACGCTAATGTAATTTCTTACGAAGCCAACTGTAGTCTCACAGTGCCATCCCAGTTCATGGATCATGACGTTACGTATACTCCGTGCGTTCAAAACTTCAGTCTCGCGAATCGGTGACTCTAGTCCGCAGTCTGTTAATAAATAATCCAATAATTATACAATAATTATACTATCGCAAAAGTAAATAAAGGTAACTCAAGTAGAAAACATCGTTCTAGTGCCGATCACCGCGCTTCACCGAAACGGACGTCGTAATGGAGCGACTGTGTAAACTGCCCAGTTTGTGTGTCCCTACCTCGCCAACTAAATCACATGCGGCGCTTCCAACGTGTTTCCGTCTTTGACTTTACTGTTTTGTTCTTCAATGTTCGCTCCGTTATGAAGATCGGTAATGCGTGGAACTTACATATCTGCCGAGGCAGATGTCGAAACTATTTCATCAAAAGTCAGGTAGGACGTTTATAATAATAATAATAATAATAATAATAATAATAATAATAATAATAATAATAATAATAATAATAATAATAATAACACTAATACTAATACTAATAGTAATAATTTATTTTAACTGGCAGAGTCGAAGCCATTCGGCCTTCTCTTCCACGCAATCAGTATGATATAAAATTACTACATTGCTATAAACAAAACATAATATAATACAATACAATATAATACAATTATTATAGTGAGTAGTGAGTAAGCAGAGAAACATTATGAATCTCCAGTGATTTATATTGGGTGTGTTGTAGTGAAAGCGCAGTGAGCTGAAAAGTAAATTCTGAGAGTTACAGTGGCAGAAAAAATAGATTTATAGTGAAAGGGTGTGAGAACGGGATTCCTAAATTGCTTGTAATGGGGTCTAGACTAGCGATTTGAGGTTAGTAAGTACAATTCTAAGGAATAATAAGGATGTAATTGATATTCTGTTATTTGAAATGTTGTATCAGTGAAGAAGTGTGTTGTGTCTGTGAAGTGTGTTGTGTCAGTTAAGTGTGTTTGTGTCAGTGAAGTGTGTTGTGTCTGTGAAGTGTGTTGTGTCTGTGAAGTGTGTCGTGTCAGTGAAGTGTGTTTGTGTCAGTTAAGTTCTATAGTTTACAGTGGTAGTGCAAAGTATTTGAACAAAGAAATGTTTTTGAAGTGTTAGTGAAATCAGGATAGTGTCAGTAAAATGTGTCGTAGTTTCAGTGCAGTGAGTGAATTTATAGCGAAATGAGTGTAGTGCTGAAAGGTACTTATCCCAGTTTGAACATATCATACTCGTGGGTTTTAGTTCGATCTTAGTTTTAAGATACAAATTAGATTTATTTCAAATGTTATTTTAAGTGATCGTTTCATTTACTTTAGTATATTCCCTGTTGTTGCTGTTGTTATTATTATTATTATTATTATTATTATTATTATTATTATTATTATTATTATTATTATTATTAATTATTGTTAGTATTAATTATTAGTATTATTATTAATTGTATTTTTAATTAATAGGTTTATTATTGTCATTATTGAGTGTAATTAGTTACCACTGCCACTAGGTATATACCCATTGCAGTGTGAATAAATACACACACATATCCCGACAGTAAAAAAAAACTCACCTCAGTACGTGTTTCCAAACAGTTCACATTCCTGCCACTACAGGTGTTACCGTACGTATCGGTAAGTAATCTTCAGAATTAACGCCGTACTTGCTAGGCAACTTCTCTGGCACATAGGTATTACTCGTGGTTTTAAGTTCAACTTAGGGTTAAGATATAAATTAGATTTACTTTAATTATGTTATATTAAGTGATTCATTTAATTTAGGATGCTCCTTGTTAATATTATTATATATTGCTATTATTATTTTATTATTAATATTATGACTGTATTTTATTATTATTGTAATTATTGAGTGTAATTAGTTACCACTGCCACAGGGTATTTACCACTTTACAGTGTGAATAAATACATACATAATTAATATAATAGAATAACAATTCTTTTTATCTTCCTAACACACCTGTAAGATAATTATGTAATAATAATAATAATAATTAGTAATAATATTAATAATAATAATTTTCCTTTCAGCCAGTGAACCAACCAATTCCTTTTTCTCTTCCTCATCAGTTTCAGCATCATTATTTCTTCACCCACTCTTTCTAACACAGCTTCATTTCTTATTTTGACTGTCTATTTCATATGCTCCATTCTCCTCCAAATCCACATTCAAATGCTTCTATTCGCTTCTCTTCACTTCGTCGTAATGTCCGTGTTTCTGCCCCATACAATGCCACACTCCACAAAAAGCACTTGACTAGTCTTTTTCTTAGTCCTTTTCCCAGACGTGCGCAGAAGATGTTCCTTTTTGTACTAAAAGCTTCCTTTGCCATTTGTATCCTTCTTTTGACTTCCTATCAGCAGCTCATGTTACTGCTTATAGCAGCATACACAGGCTGCACCCCAAATATTTGAAGCTGTCCTCTTGTTCTACTGCCTCATTTCGAATTCGTACGTTTACCTTCTTTGTTTTTCTTCTGATAACCATTTACACTGTTTTTTAAATGTTATCATCAATTACTTGTACCCCGAACAAAGATGTATTCACGTCAAAATAATAAATGGGGCATAATATGGGCGTGAAATACAATAGAAAGAAGAGAAGAACAAAATATTACAAATGTACGGACATATCCAAAGAACGCTTCAACATAAATCACAAAAAATATACGTCTTTCACTGCAACTAAAGTAGTAGATGAATCACTAACACCTTGAAGGTGCAGCACAAATCAAATGATGAGAAAGGGAGATTTGACAGATGAAGATGTCGAAGATAGACAGAAACAGATACTGAAAATTAGCTACCGTCCTCTTTTTTGAAGTAAAAGTCTATAGTTAGGGAAATGAGCCATGGACAGTGACATCACAGACGGCACGATAGTGTAGGCCTTATTTATATTAAGCGTAAAATCAACAACCAGAAATGTGAATCATATTCGTGCCAATAACTTCGTGTAAGTGCACCAGTTATGAAACAAAAAGGACTTGTCATGGTTGACCAAAGTGACTGTTATTCTAAACATATTGACTGCTGTGTGTGTAATCTGACTTACAGGCGCACATCCGGAGCTGCGTTCGGGCTTGGGTTGGATCCCCCTTTGGACTTTGGTTTCTTCGGAGGTTTTCCCCAGCCGTGGGACTGAAGCCGGATGGTCTATGACGAGTCCTTGGCATCAACCCCTTTGATTTGATTACCCCCTTTGATTTGATTACCTGGTTGGGTTTTTCCGAGGTTTCCCCCACCGAAAAGGCAAATGCCGGGTAATATTTTGGCGAATCCTCGGACCTCATCTCATCTCACTACAACTCGCCAAAATGTAAAAAAATGTAAAAAAATTGTACAAAATTGTAAAAATTGTAGAAAATTACTAAATTGTAAAACTATAAAAATTTGTAAAAATTGTAATTGTAATATTGTAAAATGTTGACATGTTCCACATCTTAAACCTTCATTGCTCATGTAAGATCTATGGAATAAAATAAATGAATGAATGAATGAATGAACAGGGTCATTCAATTATTGTGCATTCATTAATTTTAGTTTCTGATGTCGGAGATTTGTTATCAATTTTATCCAAGGAAACTTCATTTTATAAAATAGACATTATAGTTGAGCTTAGAAAGTAATATTAAAGACACATGAGCTTTAGTCGGGGAACCATTCTATGATGCTCTCAACATTAAAACAGTTTATACAACAGTCTTACAACAAATAAATCTGTTTTACTTCTACTTTTAAATCTTCGAAATGGCGGTGCAGGTAGGAGATTTCCTGGAATTTGGAGGATTAGAGGGTTTTCATATTGAAGTGTACTCTTCTGAAGATATTGGGGAGCATTGTGTTCATCTTCGGAAATCCTAAATCAGAATGCAGTGTGGTATTTCGCACATACCAGGGTGCACCTATTATTAATCTAAGACCAGGATGCGAATTAAGATTTCTGATGAGAGGGGTATAGAATCCTGGATAGAGAATACCTATATAAAATTATTATTATCCTCATTCGATGTAACTCAATGCTTGGTCTCGCCGAGTTTCTTGTCCCCCATAATAATAATAATAATAATAATAATAATAATAATAATAATATATCCATGAGCGGACGGGATGGGTCCGTCTCAAAGAGCGAAGAACTATTCACTCTCTCACTTTACTCTTCAATATTCTTCAAACCTCTATCCCTAGCTACTTAGCTTCTCGTTTTCAACATTTGTCCTCATATCACGAAATAGATACTCGCTCACAACACCATATCACACTCTCCTTCTACTCTTCATCTTTCACGGTCTCTGCAGCTCATCTCTGGAACTCTCTACCACAACATGTCAGACACTGTCGGACATTGTCTAGTTTCAAAAATAAATTAAAATTGCACTTTTCTAAATTCAGATTCCTTTCAGTTATAAGCCCTTTTCTCTGCGATAGTTTTGTAAAAATATAGGCTATCTTATATTTCTTTCCTTCCTTTCCCCTTTTTGTTCTCTTTTTCAGCCGATGAATTTATTACCATAGCCTTTTTATTGTGAATTTTATTTAATATTCGTACTGCTTTTCTTTTTTATTATTATTTTATTACATTGATTTGATTTGATATTTATTTGTCAATCAACTTTACAATTCACAGTTATGGTGGACCTTCACATTTCTGTTTTTCGATCCACCATCCCTTTAATACATATAATTCTTTTCTATTGATGTATTCTTTGCCGAGAATTTCTGGATTACTTTCTAACGTTCTGTTATGACTGAATTGCTATACGTCCTTCCCCCTCTATCCTCTTCTATTCTCTCCCTCCTCCTAGGCTGTCTCCCTTCCATTTCTCGCTCACCTATTAAATATTGCATATTCCTTCCTTAATAATTTGTGTTATTTATTTATTTTCTTCCCTACCCTCGAATCCTGCCTACTATTAATCATTGTTTTCCTGCCATTTTCTCCTACATTACTTACTGACTTTTCCGTTTACTCTTATTTACAACACTTTTTTTTCTTCTATCCTCTGTTTATTTACATATTTATATCTTTCTTTTCGCTTCACTCCTAAATTTCCTATTTTATTACCTCTTTCCATATATTTATTTCTACAACACTCTACCGTTGAAGTAACCCTGATACTACTCCCAGCCCATAACACTGAAAAATTGAAATATCTAATTCACTTAATTACACTTGCAATTTGTCTCTCATTCCACTTCACATTTTTGTAATCATTGTTTGATAGTCTATCATATTCCACTCTTACCCTGTCTTCTTACACTTAACACTTTCTTCTCTGTTCCTTTTCCTACACTTTTGCCACCCCTAACTTTCCAGCACTCACTTTTTAGCACTCTTCTTCTTCGCTAATAACCTCTCTAAAGCCCTATCTATTCTGTCCTCTCTTTTTTATTATTATTTTATTACATTTCATTTTGTTCTATTCTACCTTACCTTTTACATATTAAACATTTGTACTAAATGAGTTGCTTTTGCCATGCCAATGTATTTTACTTTCTTTTTTCTATTAATGTATTATTTTCATGTTGTTTGGTGTCGATTTTATTATGTTATTATTATTATTACTACCCGCAACCTTGGGCATAGAAGCCCAGCGCTATACCAACTTGCCAACCAGGTCGACTGAAGTAAAAATAAAATGATGTCCCTGTATATTGTTTTATGAATACGTGCCAAGATTAAAAACCCTAATGAATATAGCCTAGGTTTGCCGGGGAGGAAAGAGTAATAATGGTAGTCTACCTGAAAGGTCCTTCAACCCATAGCTCAATATCCTATCTCTCCAGTCAGGCAGTTGTAAAGAAAGTGTGATTGAGTTAACAAGTGCGAGTTTTATCTGACAAAATACTTTATTGTTGTGATACATCTTTCAATTAATTTTTAACGAATTTAATCACAGATAAAAACAAAGGTTCACATTAAGTAAACACTAGATATCATGTCAAATTCCGAAGTTTGCAGGCGTAAACTGTCCGAATAATTTCTGTCATATATTTTTTTTCTTTTCTTGAAAATTCACTCCGAAATCACGAAAGAAGAACATTTACGTCAACTACTGAGTGTTCAGTTCAAAGTGTGTCATGGCTCGCTGTATGCCGTCATGTGGCTAGCCGATGAGCCTAGAGAATTCAATCTTCATACACTTCCACAGAGGCGTATTACCTATGTGCCAGAGAAGTTGCCTAGCAAGTACGGCGTTCATTGTGAAGAGTACTTACCGATACGTGCGGTAACGCCGGTAGTGGCAGGAAGGTGAACTGTTTAGAAACACGTACTGATGTGAGTCTTACTGTCGAGATATGGGGAGAGGGTTAAGACGATTACTTATTTATTTGTTGACATTAACTTGGACGGTCAACATGGACACGGAGCATTTGATTTGTGTTGTGGAATGTTGCCGTACGCAACCGGCCGATGTTAACAAATACCCAGCGTACGACTTGCCCGAGCAAAACACAGTTCGAAAGAGGTTATGGTAGCACACAGACCGTACAGGCCGCCATCTGTTGCTACGACGTTCAAGTTATACCATACACGTTCTCAAGTTCAGGTTGAACGCCTTGAATAATAGGCAACTTCTCTGGCATAAAAGCTGAAACTCGCTTTAAATCGCTGACTCACAACAGTGACGTCATGACACACTTTGAAATGAACACCCAGTACTACAAAAGCTTACAAACCCTACTTTGGCTATCCACTGAGTGATAATAATAGGCTTTGGGCTCCCAAAATATGTTGTTTTTCTTGCTTTGTCATTTTATTCCAGTGGCAGAAAGAAATAAAGAGTGCTATCGTATGTTATGCCTTTTGCAGTTCCGATGATTTGGTGAGAACCTAAAGATTATGTGACTGGTTGCTACTTTAGCGTGACAAAAATTTTAATATATACAGCAAATACCAAACACTTCATTGTTTATCCCAAAGTGGCATCAATATCTATTGGAGCCAGACATAATCATGTAAACCCCACGCGATCTTTCATTTGGTATCAAAATCAACCAGCTAGGAATTCGGAGTCGCGAGATATACCGCCTGGAAATTTTCGTTATTAGGAAGAGGATAGCTTTATTTTTTTGTATTCCATAGTGTCTCTATGACCTTGTGCACCCATAACAATTGTGAAAAATCTTACAAAAAAAGTCAGCTCAGAAAGAGTTAATATAAGCCTAACCAATAAGAGCCAATTTTTAGGGATAACTGATTATCGGCAAGGGTGTTCCTAAATATACGGAAATTAATACCTATTAGAGAGACAGATTCATACAGGAGTAAGACAAGGCTGCGGCCTTTCACCGTTGCTATTATTATTATTATTATTATTTTATATATATATATATATATATATATATATATGAATCAAATAATTAGAGAATGGAAACAATTGCCTCATGGATATATATAACTCAATAGACATTTACAACTAGATTCATTACTTTTTGCAGTCGATTTAGCTCTGGTGGCATCTTCAGAAGATGAATTACAACGTTCAATTTTTTACTTTTAACAAAATTGGAATTGAATATGATATGAAAATCAATAAAGAAAAAACTAAAATTATGGCCTTTTGCGGAAAATACCCTGTGCCCAGCAAAATATGTTTAGATTCAAAAATATTAGAAAGAGTAAATTATTTTACATATCTCGGATACACATTATCTTTTTTTGGATGAAGTACACGTTTTACAGAAAATTTCTAAATACACCAAAACAATGGGAATAATTAACAACATTATGAAACCTTCCCTAGTACAAATGCATACTAGAATTCGCCTATACAAGATCTTGGCGAGACCTGTACTTTCTTACGGCAGTGAGGTATGGGCATTGAGGAAGAAATACGAAAGCAGAATAACGGCCAATGAAATGAAATTTATGAGATATACAGCGGGATAAACGAAATGGGATTAGAAACTCAATGAAGATGTAATGGAAGAATTACAACTAGAACCTGTAATTAATCACGTAAAACATTATCAGAACAACTGGATAAATCATCTGCGTTGCATGCGTAGAGATAGCATCCCAAAAGACAGGCTCCACTATCGTCCAAATGGGAAGAGATCTCTCGGTCGTCCAAAGAAGTGCTGGATTGAAAATTCAACTGTGAGATCGTAAAAGGCCTTTTGGTCTAATACTTGAAGGGAAGAAGAAGAGGAAGATTAGAGGGACATACCGATAACACAGAAATGCAACCCAATAGAGCTATTTGAATGCTTTTTCCTAATTGAAGAGCTCAAATTATCTTTTAATTGAGGTTATCGAAAAAAAAGTTAAAATTTGTTGACTAGATAATTAATATCGAAGATTTTAGAAAACTTGCATTTTAGTAATGACTACAAATGGGATCTCATCTCCAAAGACAAGCCATAGAGAACGTATCTGGCCTATTTCTAAGCAGAGGCCTGTAGTTGGACTACCCTAGAATGACAGACTAGCCGGCGTGTCTAACTGGCATTGCTGTGAAGATGAGCTTCATGATATAGTCGACAATACTATTTGTTTATATGTACATCGAAGTTAAAATATTTTAATCATTACACAACTGCAGCATGTTGTGAAGTGAGACTGTCACGCAAGCTTGTCAGATCAAAACTCACCCTCGATGTTGAAATCATTTACGCAGAAGTAGTATTGCATAGCAAATGCTATTATTTATACGCCGATGAAAAATTTTTACGGTAAGAACAACACTTTTTCTTCTTTGAGATTTTATTTCGGACGACTGGAGGTAACTGATCTTGAATTTGGTTCATTGTTGGTTAGTGCTTACCCACATATTTATTTCTCCTGTTGTTAAAGTGGTTATTGTTCATGTTACGTGCTTTAACTATCACTAGGAACCGTACTTTGTTCCTGGAGCTACAATGTTAAGTATTACTGGAGTTTTTACTTTAGCGGATGATGTGCTTGTATTTAACTAGCGAAGTACTTCTATCTGCTCAAGGGACTTCTGTTTGGTCAAGTTCGACAGAAGAAAACATAGGTCCTTTACACTATGTACACTAGAATACGCTATTTTTACTATCTTTCGTGTCTAGAATATGATCTTTCTACAAATATAACTCGTTAAATGACTCATTCGTCCCTCTTCTGCAGTCAATCTTTGACCAGTTGTTGTAGCGGATGATGTGCTTGCATCTAACCAGCGAAGTACTTCTTTCTATCTGCTCAAGGGAACTTCTTTTTGTTCAAGTTTGGCAGAAGAAAACATAGGTCCTTTACGCTATGTACACAAGAATACGCCTTTTTTTTTACTATCTTTAGTCTCTAGAATATGATATTTCTTCAAATATAACTCGTTAAATGACTCATTCGTCTCTCTTCTGCAACCAATTTTTGACCAGTTGTTGTAGCGGATGATGTGCTTGTATCTAACAAGCGAAGTACTTCTACCTGCTCCAGGGACTTCTGTTTGGTCAAGTTTGGCAGAAGAAAACATAGGTCTTTCTTCTCTAGAATATGATCTTTCTTCAAATATAACTCGTTAAATGTCTCATTGGTCCCTCTTCTGCAGCCAATCTTTGACCAGTTGTTGTATCGGATGATGTGCTTGTATCTAACAAGCGAAGTACTTGTATCTGCTCAAGGGACTTCTGTTTGGTCAAGTTTAGCAGAAGAAAACATAGGTCCTTTACGAAATGTACACTAGAATATGCTATTTTTACTACCTTTCGTCTCTAGAATATGATCTCTCTTCAAATATAACTCGTTAAATGACTCATTCGTCCCTCTTCTGCAGCCAATCTTTGACCAGTTGTATCGGATGATGTGCTTGTATCTAACAAGCGAAGTACTTCTACCTGTTCAAGGGACTTCTGTTTGGTCAAGTGTGGCAGAAGAAAACATAGGTCCTTTACACTATGTACACTAGAATACGCTATTTTTACTATCTTTCGTCTCTAGAATATGATCTTTCTTCAAATATATCTCATTAAATGACTCATTCGTCCCTCTTCTGCAGTCAAACTTTGACCAGTTGTTGTAGCGGATGATGTACTTGTATCTAACAAGCGAAGTACTTCTATCTGCTCAAGGGAGTTCTGTTTGGAAGTTTGGCAGAAGAAAACATAGCCCCTTTACGCTATGTACACTAGAATACGCTATTTTTACTATCTTTCTTCTCTAGAATATGATCTTTCTTCAAATATAACTCGTTAAATGTCTCATTCGTCCCTCTTCTGCAGCCAATCTTTGACCAGTTGTTGTAGCGGATGATGTGCTTTTATCTAACAACCCAAGTACTTCTACTTGCTCAAGAGACTTCTGTTTGGTCAAGTTTGGCAGAAGAAAAGATAGGTCCTTTACGCTATGTACACTAGAATACGCTATTTTTACTATCTCTTGTCTCTAGAATATGATCTTTCTTCAAATATAACTCGTTAAATGACTCATTCGTCCCTCTTCTGCAGCCAATCTGTGACCAGTTGTTGTAGCGGATGATGTGCTTGTATCTAACAAGCGAAGTACTTCTATCTGCTCAAGGGACGTCTGTCTGGTCAAGTTTGGCAGAAGAAAACATAGGTCCTTTACACTATGTACACTGGAATACGCCATTTTTACTATCGTCTCTAGAATATGATCTTTCTTCAAATATAACTCGTTAAATGACTCATTCGTCCCTCTTCTGCAACCAATCTTTGACCAGTTGTGATATAAATCGACCTTTTCATTCCCAATCGATTTATTTTTCCGAGTTTGGGGGTAATGCCATTCTAGATAAAAATAATTAATTTGACGAAATTTCTTCCGTAAAGAAATTTATAACTTCAGACAAAATGGCTAAGTGGAATTAAGAAAATGGAGTTCTAGGCCCTTCCACGCTTCGCCAGCCGGCGTTCGTGGAATGCAATGGAATGATGGAAAAAAAGAAAAGTCGAAGGAACTATGTAAATGCCTAATATGGAGAAACGGTAAAACCCCTAGAAAAGCCCTAACTGCTATCTTGTCCGTCAGAAGTGGCCTGGCCGAGTCTCAAACTCAGAATGCATCCATGATAGACTGAAGGTTTGACCATTGATTCACCGTAGAGAAAACTGAAGCAGGCCTGGCGTCAGTCTTTCCAAAATAACAAAGAGGTGGAGCTCGTCAACTTCGGAGCGCGGCGTCCCGTGAAATTCGTTGTCTTGGATTGAAGGCTACACACGTACAGACCGATTATTTAGTCCTGACAGCAGGGTTGCCAGATAAAGGAATCGAAACCGTCGTACTAACTTATGAAAATTGTCGTACTTGAGCATAAAATTGTCGTAAATTTCTCAACTTCACCGCTGTGTAATAGTGGTTAGCATGTCTCACTGTGAAACGAACGGGCCAGAGTTGAAATCCCGGATGAGACGAGTTATCTGGTTGACGGAAGCCTATTATATGGATACATAGAACTTTAAGTACTAGTTGAAGAAATTAATCTGAAAATGCTGATATAGTTGACAATGTACAATCGATTCACCCCAGCTATGCCATCTTACTTTAGTGTAATGAATGAGATCATGATAATCACTGTCTACGTCCTTAAGAAATTTGTGACGCGTAAGAAACTGTATAAGAACGTAGGCTATACAGTAAGACACACAGATGTACCTTCCTTCTTAACAAAAAAGTACTTGTTTTCCCATTCGTCACTAAAGGGAAAAGGTTTGAACGGATTACACTGTGATTCACTCATGACGAGCCGCCACTCACTGTAGACGCGAGCGAACTCTGTCAAAACGCAACAATACTTCTTGCAAGGCCCACGTACACTACAGCTACCACAGAGTTCGTTCTACCTGACTGAGTTTGTTCACAGTTCGAGAGCACGAGTTGCCCACCCATGCTCATGTCGTATAGCACTCTATTAACTGTTCAGTCCCCATTGCCAAAATCAATGCGGGACGCGGGAAAACGCTGCTTGCAGCGAACTGCGAGTAGTACCCTGCAGTCCCGCCACCCAGGCCGGATTATGTCGCTGCGGTGTGAGTGGATTCATATCCCGCTGTACTCAAATTCGCATCGGTTTCGCTTTCGCTGCCGCTCCCGCGTCCCGCGTTGGTGTGAGCAGATCTTAAGTGGCGACTGAACAGGTAATACAGTGTGTTAAGAGACATTCCATGCTATACGACATGAGCAATGAATTGCATGAATGGGAGGAAGAAAGACAAGTTGTGGAATGAAATAGGAAAAGGACTTCGTATCATAGCTTTATCACTTTATTTTTTAACATATCTGTAGACAAGGTGAAAGAGGGAAGTATTATATGATATTCTTATTGAATTTGGTATTCCCAAGAAACTAGTTAGATTAATTAAAATGTGTCTCAGTGAAACATACAGCAGAGTTCGTATAGGTCAGTTTCTATCTGATGCTTTTCCAATTCACTGAGGGCTAAAGCAGGGAGATGCACTATCACCTTTACTTTTTAACTTCGTTTTAGAATATGTCATTAGGAAAGTTCAGGATAACAGGCAGGGTTTGGAATTGAACGGGTTACATCAGCTTCTTGTCTATGCGGATGACGTGAATATGTTAGGAGAAAATACAAAATCGATTAGGGAAAACGCGGAAATTTTACTTGAAGCAAGTACAGCGATGGGTTTGGAAGTAAATCCCGGAAAGACAAAGTATATGATTATGTCTCGTGACCAGAATATTGTACGAAATGGAAATATAAAAATTGGAGATTTATCCTTCGAAGAGGTGGAAAAATTCAAATATCTTGGAGCAACAGTAACAAATATAAATGACACTCGGGAGGAAATTAAGCGCAGAATAAATATGGGAAATGCGTGTTATTATTCGGTTGAGAAGCTCTTATCATCCAGTCTGCTGTCCAAAAATCTGAAAGTTAGAATTTATAAAACAGTTATATTACCGGTTGTTCTGTATGGTTGTGAAACTTGGACTCTCACTCGGAGAGAGGAACATAGGTTAAGGGTGTTTGAGAATAAGGTGCTTAGGAAAATATTTGGGGCTAAGCGGGATGAAGTTACAGGAGAATGGAGAAAGTTACACAACGCAGAACTACACGCATTGTATTCTTCACCTGACATAATTAGGAACATTAAATCCAGACGTTTGAGATGGGCAGGGCATGTAGCTCGTATGGGCGATTCCAGAAATGCATATAGAGTGTTAGTTGGGAGACCGGAGGGAAAAAGAACTTTAGGGAGGCCGAGACGTAGATGGGAGGATAATATTAAAATGGATTTGAGGGAGGTGGGATATGATGATAGAGACTGGATTAATCTTGCACAGGATAGGGACCGATTGCGGGCTTATGTGAGGGCAGCAATGAACCTTCGGATTCCTTAAAAGCCATTTGTAAGTAAGTAAGTAGACAAGGTGAATCTCAAAACTGCGTTCATGTTTTGGTGAGTCCAACATTATGTAACATAATAATAATAATAATAATAATAATAATAATAATAATAATAATAATAATAATAATAATAATATATAGGCAGTGAAGGAAGTGAGATGGTATGGAATACCGCTACTGGTTTCTATGGTCAGAAAGCATACCGTCACTGAAAAAATGTAATCGTAAAAATTTGTTTATACATTCCTTCACAGCAAAGAGTACTATCTGTTTGCTTCGTAAATCTAAACCACAGCTTTCTGGAACTGTATTCAGTGTGTATTTAAACATGCTTATTTGATAAGCTCAACCCCTGGAATGTTTACAACGGTAGTATCACAGTCTAGCATATACAGTCACGAAGCTTGAGTTGTTGAGGTTGCTAGGAACAATATACTGTGCAGGTATCGCAAATCTAGTCTTTCAGGTGAAGCTCCCTGTAAAGTAGATTTGAATAATTTCAAGGGAAAAATTGTTCCGGGGCCGGGTATCGATCCCGGAACAACATTTCCTTTGAAATTGTGCAGGTACTATTTCGCACTGTCTGTAGTGAGGCGATAGTAGCGATCCTAGTGGTTAGAAACTATCTATGGGTGCATATTTATTACATATTGAGCTTCGTGACTGTATATACTAGACTGTGGTAATATTTCAAGTATAGAAGGCTGTGGTCTGTAGCTTATGGTGGCCATTGTTGCCAATTTAGTGACTGTGTCATTTTTGGTAGCACTTTTTATTAATAATTAAGTAAGGCACTTTGAAGCTTTAACATTATTTTAAATGATAAGTCTCAAAGGACATTGTAAAATAATCTAGTAAATAACTTAAGTAACATGAAATAATTTCATTAAGAAATTTAATGTGTTGCGTAAGCTTCAAAGATTCGCGTTACTAACTGCACGAAACAATTTGTTGTATACATCATTTATGTCTATGTTGTAAGAGACGGGATATGATTTTTTTTAAATCGAGGTATGCCAGAGGAAAATCATGGGGTAGCACACCGCCTCTGGTTTTTTCTCACTTTCCTCACTGTATATAGGTATGTATAAATTTTATAGAATTATGGTAGCTTATACATTAACTGGAAAATTCAAATAAAATATAGGTACCAAAAATTACATTAATACAGCTTATTACGCTCACTTTCAGAGTACTAAAAAGCACGACTAATTAACTTGGTGCAATATTGTATGCACGAAGTTTTTCATTACAAATGAACTTCTTCAAGAACTTATTATACACCTTCATTTAAGATAAAGTAATGGCAGTTTCTTCACTGCTCATTTTTTAACTTCTGCTTTATGAAGAAGTACGATTCATCAGAAGAATTCATATTCGCGACTGCGTCCCGCTTTGGTGTGAAAACATGGACGACTTTCGCAGCGATCGCGGAATTATACGTTTCGCTGTCGCTCCCGCGTCCCGCGTATCGCGTTAGTGTGAGCAGACATTCAGAAGAAGAAGAAGAAGCTATCATTAATTATTATCGAGGCCAGTTTAAGTAAAGCAACATAAGTCAATCCGAATAGTTACTAAGGAAGAAATGTTAATTTGTATCTATCTTATCATCGGGTACTTGCAGCTAAAGAACATTGTTACCTACCAAAAGCGACAATTATTTTCGATGAAACCTCTGTAGAAGTGAAACTGCAGGAATTATTGGACCATGCAGCAATACGCCTAGTAAAATTACGGAATACTGTAATAGGATCTTTAGATACAATGAATACAGTTGGTTTTATGTTAGCGTGAAAGTGGGGATTCGATGGCAGTAGTAGGCAAACGTCATAAAACAAACAAAGGTTTTGTAACCCGACTTGCAGCGACAATGATGTCTTCATAACATAATATGTAGAGCTAGTTCACACGAAATATCAGCAAAATTCTGTCTGTTCTGTCACATATAAACTTACAAAACGCGACACCGATTTTGTATGAGAAAATTATTTTCTATTATAGGTATTAATTACCTTTCACGAGAACAAAAATTATCATTGTTCATTAGAGAAAACAGGAATATACTCAAAATTGGAATCAAATTTTTGACCTACGGCCTAAGAATTGAATGTTAAAATGTTTTATTATTTAATACTTCTAGAAACTTCCTACAAAATTCGTATTAGGAAAACAACATTCTGTCTCATACTTTGTCTATATGGAAGTTATTACTACCGGCCGTTTTTTAACAAAACAATATGGATTGAATATGAGTATATGTGCATTAAGTCACTTGTACTTTAGTAGACACTGCTCACAAACACAAGTAACGCGGAGTACAGGGTCACTCTGGAACAGGTTCCTTACTCCTATACAAGTACAGTGTAATTCAGTTCAGCGTTGCTTGTGACATTATGCACTACTAGTTGAAATAAAGGTGCTTAAAACAAGTGCGAAAGTACAGAAGTGGGTAGAGGAATTTGGAAGACAGTACGACTGTGTAAGTGGTGACATAATTGTGTGTCTGAAGCCGTGGGACTTAAGCCGAATAGTCTATGGCGAGTCCTCGGCATCAACCCCTTTGATTTGATTACCCCCCCTTTGATTTGATTACCTGTTTGGGTTTTTCCGAGATTTTCCCCAACCAAAAGGCAAATGCCGGGTAAATATTTTGGGGAATCCTCGGGCCTCACCTCATCTCACTACATCTCGCCAAAATATTGTAAAAAATTTCACAAAATTGTAAAAATTGTAGAAAATAACTAAATTGTAAAACTGTAAAAATTTGTAAAACTGCGATTGTAATATTGTACAAATTTTGACTTGTTCCACACCTTAAAGCTTCATTGCTCATTTAAGATCTATGGAATAAAATGAATGAATGAATGAATGAATGAATGAATGAATGAATGAATGAATGAATGAATGAATGAATGTATGAATGAATGGTGTAATTTATGTAAAATTGACAATCTGTTCTAAAAGATAGTATTTACAGCAGCACTGTAATTTAAAAAATATATATATCAACCCTTTAAAATTTAAAGAAAGAAGTAAGTCTGACGATCTAACTTCAATCAGTGCCAACGGATGAATTTAGCAGTGTTCTGTATGAAATGATGGTGCTTGTCAACATTCCTTTCAATAAAGTTGAGGACAATTTTCTTGGAAAGTACATTTGTACAGAAGGGTAGTACCTGTGTTATGGCAGTACCGGTTTATGAAGTTAAATTTTACAGAAAAAATTATTGTCATGGATACTTCAACATTTATTTCAGAGCAGTACTTGCTTTACAGTTGTACCGATGCTTTGAGGTAAAATTTTATGACAAAAAGATTATGATAATATGGGCTTAAGCATTACGTTAAGAGCGGTATCTATCAAGCAGTAACATTAAAGTTAAAATTTTACACAAAAGGTTATTGTAATATATGTTTGAACACGTTAAGAGTAGTGTCTCTGATACACTAACATGTAGAGTTAAAATTTTACATCAATGATTATTATAATATAGGCTTAAACATATTGTTAAGAGTAGTGTTTCTGATACAGTAACATCTTGAGTTAAAATTTTACATCAATGATTATTATAATATAGGCTTAAACATGTTGTTAAGAGTAGTGTCTCTGATACAGTAACATCTTGAGTTAAAATTTTACATCAATGATTATTATAATATAGGCTTAAACATGTTGTTAAGAGTAGTGTCTCTGATACAGTAACATCATGAGTTAAAATTTTACATCAATGATTATTATAATATAGACTTAAACATGTTGTTAAGAATAGTGTCTCTGATACAGTAACATTTTGAGTTAAAATTTTTCATCAATGATTACTGTAATATAGGCTTAAACATGTTGTTAAGAGTAGTGTCTCTGATACAGTAACATCTTGAGTTAAAATTTTACATCAATTATTATTATTATTATTATTATTATTATTATTATAATATAGGCTTAAACGTGTTGTTAAGAGTAGTGCCTGTGTACAATAATATCTCGAGTTAAAATTTTACTTCAAATATTGTTTTAATGTAGGCTTAAACATTTCATTAAGAGTACTGCCTGTGAAACAGTAACATTTTAATTTAAAAGTTCACAGCAAAGACTCTGTTTATTCTTTTGTAATACAGAACAGAGCCCTGATCTTGAAATGATTATTTATGTGTGTACAGTGGTTGCTTACGGCACCGTGCGCTACTACTCTTCGTCGTCAATTGGTTCATTGTGCAAACTCTGTACTCACTTAACATCAAAGAGTACTGACCAAGATTCTCGTCTATAGTTATTATATAAGTTACACACAATAACTCTAACATACGCAACACAAACGTTTAATTGAATGGGTCACAAGCAAAGGAGTGTAAGTGCACTCAAGTTATTTTTGAGAAAATGTGGTTGAAAGCATTTAAGCTATCGTAAATTCAGTGAAATTTTTTATTTCAATTTTAGTGTGTGATGTAGTTGCCACTAAAATTTTAGATGCTTCAGCTTGCCCTGGAGGCACTGAACTCTTGTTCTTAGAAAAGTCACTTGGAGCCCTTTGCTTCTGATCCTCTTAATTCTATTATAATCATATTTATAAATAACTATGAACATTTTCACTCCTCAGGCAATAATGGCCAGAATACTTCTGCAATACAAATGGTCTATGAAGATTTTCATTCGTCTTGCTTACTTCGCACACTGTTATGTGCACATATATGCAAAGACGAACATCCAGTATTTACCGTCTGAACACCAGCACATGGCTCTTTGTATTCCTGCAATATTAAGTGAATATTTCACTCCAGATGTTTCCGTACTCGTATCAATGCCGAACAATGACTATGGGGCAGACAGAATTGGCATGCAACTCTCTTTGGCAAGTGGTCATCAGAAGCTGGTAGACGATATCCTAATGACTCTGAACAAGCAGTCTCGCTGGAGTTTTGTGATTTCTCGTCCTGGTTTTGAAAAACTGGAAAATCTGATAGGGGACAAGAATAATCACAACTATATCATCTTCACGTGGCCCGATGTTGAAGACGGCATCTTGTTGAATGTCATCACTCAGATAGAAGAAATAACTGCACAGGCGTCGATGCGTCCTCGAAAACGCTTTTTGGTTGTGATAACAGACACGGGCGATCAGATGTCATCAGAAGTGGCGTTGTCTATATTGCAGGAACTCTGGAGTTCTTCGTTGATTCTGGATGTTCTTATACTGACGCCGGCTGATGCATCAAACTCAAGCGTTTTAAATCAACCAACAGCTACAACAAGCAAATTGTATTTTTATACCTGGTTTCCTTACAGGGGAATAACAGAAGAAGCTACTCAATTAGGTGAAAGTATTATGGAAACTGAGGGAAATTTATCCATGACTGATGGTCTATTTCCTTCCAAAGTTCCTCCTAAATTAAATATTCCACCAGTGAAAGTTTCCACTTACGACGTAGAAGCTCTTGTTTTACCCGTGGATACTGGCACTGACGAAGAAAACAAAGGATATAACTTTACAGGACCAGAAATAGATCTCTTGCGTCTTATTGCTCAGAAACTCAACTTTTCATTCGTGTTTATTCCACCACCTCCCAGCGAGTGGAAATTTCGCGAGAGATTGATTGCTGTCATAACAAACGTTGTTTTGGGTGCCGCGGATGTTGCAATCGGGGGTCTTCCCTTGCACGAGCAACCTGCCATGTTCTTGGATTATACTATGTCATATTATATGACGGGCAATACGTGGTACGTTCCTTGTTCAAAACCCTTAGACAGACTCGGTAGAATAACAGCAATATTTGACGAATCACTATGGACACTGATGGGAATAGTTATACTGTTGGTTACGTTGATTACATGGGCATTAGTTAGACAGCAGCATTCGACGGAACCAACGGGTTACAGGTCAGTGGGTGATTGCTTCATGAATATGTGGGCCGTGTTCATGGGAGTATCCGCATCTGAACTACCTCAAAAGTCTGCAACAAGGGTTCTGTTCATCATTTATGTTTCGTACTGCATGGCAATGAGCACTGTGTTTCAGGCATTCTTTACCAGCTTCCTTGTAGATCCGGGAATGATGGACCAGTTACGATCTTTGGAGGAGATCATACATTCCGGAATAGAGTATGGATACGATCGCAATGCAGATAATTTCTATTTTCCAGATACAGAGAACGAAATAGCGAAAGTAGTATTAAGAGATGCAAAGAATTATTCAGATAACAAGTGTTTGAGAAGAATGATCATTAAAGGAGATCTGGCAACACTTAAATCCGAAACGTACGCAGAACATTTCATAGTCACCACAATGCCGAGCAGATTACATTCACTTTGTACCGTCGATTCTCGTTTTGTAAGCTATTTGTTGACTATTTATGTAACAAAGAATAGTCCATTACTGAGACCATTTAATATGGTTATCAGCCGATTCACAGAAGGAGGTATAATTGAGAAGATTATTAAAGATGTCAAACACTCTTGGAGATATCAGAAAGCACCAGACTTTGATGAATTTTACACTGAAGAGAAAGATGAAGTATACTTTGTTATTACAACAAAACATCTGGCAGTTGCATTCTATCTATTGTTGCTAGGTTATGGTTTAAGTGTTGTATTTCTGCTGGGAGAATTATTATATTCTAAATGTAGCAAAATGGTTTCAAAACATGAATATTCGTACAATAATACGCGTCGATACTTACTGTGTCGCCGTGCAACTGTTGTTCCTATGCGTAGAACGAACGGGCCTATTTTATTTAAGAAATAACTTAATAGCTATATTTGCCATATTATATAAATCCACAGAAACTGAATTCATAAATTATGGCAAAAGCGGCGTACAAAGACGAAGAAACAAGAATGTTTTCTTTCTTAGTGTTGCAGAAACAATGTCACCAATAATATCTTGAATAGGTTCTTGCAAAATTTCGATATTTTTTCTATTTACTCATGATGTGAAAACAATTTTAAATAATATAAGGGGGACATAAGCAAAGGGGTACAAGTGACATTTCCAAAAAAATAAATAATTTAAGTGCATCCAGGGTAAATTAAATCATAAAGAAATTTAGAGGCAAAGGGATATACAGGATGAGTCAAGAGTAAAGGTACATGGTTTGATAATATTGGTGATTCTGAACAAAAAAGTTTATATGAACATATGTCCTGTTCTTAACGGTTTCGGTGAAAACTACTGGAAACAATAAGATACGGAAAAAGTGTAGGTGATAGTAAATTAAAATATGATTACCTTATGTTCTATTTATTTGTGTACTTTTCTTTACGGAACATGATTAAAAAAGAGTCCACTTTCAACTTCAATGCACTTTGCAGCTCTTGTAGACAGCTTCTGTGTTACTGACCAGAGCTGATTCGGATATGCATTTAATTATTGAGCAGAAACTTGTAAAATGCGAGCGAGAAGTTTTTCCCTTATTAATTTCTACTTTGCGCACGTAAACGTCGCTGTTAAGCCAACCACACACACAGTAATCAAATGGAGTAAAGTCGGGTGACCTCGATGGCCAAGAAATTACTCCAATGCGACCGATGCAACACCCTGGATATGTTTCTTTGATCCTAGTACAACCTGATGTCTGTTTTTTGCTTCCTCACTTGAGTACTGATGAAGAACATGAGACTGACGCTCGTGATTTTCAAACATCTGTATGTGAGATACTGCTAAGTAAAGGGCATATGTGCATATAAACTTTTTTGTTCAGAATCACCAATATTAATACCACTAACAGCATGCACCATTCCTCCTGATTCACCCTGTATGTTTTAAAGACATCACACATTAAAACTTAAAAATAGAACTTCACAGAATTTACGGTAACTTAAGCATTTCGAATTACATTTTCTCAAAAGTAATTGAAGTAAGTACTCTTATACACCTTTGCTTCTGACGCCTTCATATGTAATTGATAACCAGTTTTAACACCATTTCTTAGTACATGCAAGTGACATAATCTAGTTATGAAAATGCTGAATACAGATTAAATTAACTTCATTAAATAAAAACATGTAAAGTATTTTAGTAACCTTACACGATCAGTATAACTGCTCAATATTAATGCGCTTCTTTTTCAGTACAGACGAACAAGTATAATGGATGCGAATAAAAGGAAGACATGTTTAGTTATATTACTAGCGCTTTTCCGTTCGAGAAAGCAGAGTTAAAGGAAAACGATGTCTTAGAGCAGGCTTGTTCACAGTGGCGGTCCTAGATGCTTAAAACTGGGAGAGTCCGGATTGGAACAGAAAGCAAAGTATGTCCATGCACAACAAGAAGAAAAAACTGGTCAAAGCGCACGGAAAATGAAAGAAAAAAAATCATGAAATAATTTCGCACTTATTAGCAGAAATTCCTATATTTTACATTTTATCGCGGATTAAAAACACCGTAAAGTTTCAAATTCCCGCTCTAAGGCACAATTACGTGATTACTTAGCATTTGAAAACTTTTGGCATTTATCGTGACCACGAAAATCTACCACTTCTTATAATTAACAACAAATATTCTTAGGGTCAAAAGACAGCAGATAAATAGCACGAAATTCTAGAGCAGCTAAGTTGTGAGAGTTAATAGCCTGAGTTGTAACATTTCAATGAATTTCGCTTTATTACTCTCTCAACAAATTCGCTTCATTACTCTGCATCACTATCATCATCTGAAACAATTTCGTGATGAACTCTAAGCCCAATGTTTTGCCGAGCACAAAGTAGCTCGACCCGGGCCATTGTTGCCACAGCTGAGCGGTTACGCAGTATGTCATCTTTGTGTTTCTCGCTTAGCTTTAAATCTCTGTGCCGCTATGTTCACTTTCCAGAAAAATGTTCCATTTTACTGTTGAATATTTATGACATTCGCTATCGACATGCTTTGCAAGCTTTTCTCCTATTTGTTTAAATTGCAAAATCCAGATTTAGTGGAAACGTGTTCAACATTGCTTGAATCAGATTGAACGAAATGTCAGTAAGGAAACCAAAAAATTGCATATTTCTGTTCAGAATATTCAATGAATTTATAACTATCAAATCGTTTACTGTTAAAACTACTGTTCTTATTATACAATAACGTTTGTTTGTAAACTGACTTACGTGGTTTGCATAGACCATCGTAGATCGATGCACTGATATCAAATGGTTTGCCTATATTGGAAACATTTGCATTCACCATCACGTCACGGAGTTGGGGATATATGGATGCATTTATATCACGTGGAGATTGGCGTTCATTTGAAACAGTTGAACTTGCATTTTAAGTCACAAAGCTGAGGGGAGAGTTTAACACATTTTTCACAAAGTTGAGAGGAGAGTTTAAGACATTTTTCACAAAGTTGAGGGGAGAGTTTAAGACATTTTTCTCTGAGTTGAGAGGAGATTTAAGACATTTTTCTCTGAGTTGAGGGGAGAGTTTAAGACATTTTTCACAAAGTTGAGGGGAGATTTAAGACATTTTTCACACAGTTGATGGGAAAGTTTAAGACATTTTTCACAAAGTTGAGGGGAGAGTTTAAGACATTTTTCACAAAGTTGAGGGGAGGTTTAAGACATATTTCAGAAAGTTGATGGGAAAGTTTAAGACATTTTTCACAAAGTTGAGGGAGGTTTAAGACATTTTTCAGAAAGTTGATGAGAAAGTTTAAGACATTTTTCACAAGCTGAGGGGAAAGTTAAAGACATTTTTCACAAAGTTGAGGGGAGAGTTTAAGACATTTTTCCGGTTCACTGTGTTAAGATACACTTTCATCGCACTTACGCATATCACGGTGAGGGAAGAAAATGTTCAAAATAGGCCTATTACATTGTTTAGACCAGGCCTGCAGAGTCCATAAGTAGGAAATAGGACATGAGCCTCACACCTATTCTAGAGATGATCGACTTCCACGTAGGTTTGTTTACATTCTCAGCCCGTGCAAAAGTCTATCAGTGGCGGCATGTAATTTTAAAAAAGGATTGTAATAAATTCATTGTATTTATAATGTTTTATCTCGTTTCAAGTTTTACAATTATGCTAGATTTCCTGTCGGTGGTTTCTTTGAGATTTCTTTTCACCTAACCTGCTTTAGGTTTTCGAAAACTTTCCTACTATCATCACCTACGCAAACATAAATTTATAACATTTAAGTAATGAAACTTGAAAGTCACTATTAATATCAATTCAAAATGAACACAACGACTGACGTCCTTAATTTAACAGTATATAAATAATTAATCAATATACAGTTCGTAATAATTAACTTATCCGAAAATTTGTGCATTCCATAATTCTTAATATGGTCTTTCTTGAAATGTGGTTTAATATTGAAATGGCGAGTAGAAATAAATTGGATGGGACACAGTAAACAAGCAAGATTTATTGTTTCGTCTTGAGCAACAAAATAATCATATTCCTCTTTCCTTTGGAAGTAATATATCTTCACGGGTTTAGATATTGCCATGTTCCAGCAGTTCTCTTTAAACTGCAGTACGCGTATTTTATATATATATATATATATATATATATATATATATATATATATGGCTGCAGTGCGTTACAGTGTTGAATGACAGCATTGACATTCGGTCATATAGTTATCCCTCACTTATCAACGTACAATTTAATTATCGTCCCATTACTAGTGAAATCAGTTAAGACCAGTAATGCAAGTTTTTTAAAAACAGGAATTAAAACTTTATTAATGCACGACTAATCATAATAAATTCTTCAAATAAAGTAATTGGTTTGTTGCCTGCATGCAACATTTCGGACTTATTCCATTTTAGTGGAATATAAAACACTGAAAGACAAGTCGGGGACTGTACTTAATTTATTTTACACAAAGGTGGATTTAATCAGCTTTACTAGTAATAGCATGATATATACATAGGTACACCTTCTTACATTATCTGCACATATACATTTTAAAATTTATTTTACCTGTCTTTTAATTTATTGATTTCCCTCATTCATTTTTGTCTTACTTTCTAAAGTTATGTACCTAAGGATTTTATTATCTGCTCATTTGTAATTCTTGATAGCGTATTGTATACCTTCCGCCGCGAGAATGAGTGTTCATGCAGCCGAACGTAACTAGAAGGCTATTACCGCACTGGTGGAAAAAATGGGTGAGTTAAGAAGGGGTAGTAAGGCAGTCGCTCTGAGGAGCTACAGTTCTGCAGGTCTGATTTAGACAAAACACAACCAATATAAGAACACTACTAGCATTAGTAACTACTCACCAATCATTTGCTACTGAAAACTGTTGCGAAACGACGAATTCTTTATGTGATTGTTATAATAACCAACAGTCGGCACTGCTAGATATACCATAATTTGACTGCAGACAGCATTGTTGGTTGAATAGAACTATAAAAAATGTTGATTGTGTTGTGCATGTACTGAATATACTATGCATGTTAAAAAGGTTACCTTCAAAATGTATTTAGTTTGTTATATTTTTTGAGTAGAATAAGTAAATTGTATGTTAAAGTATCATACTGTTATCTTAATTCCAGTTTTGTATTGTGTTCTTCAGAGGATGTGTCCATTGACACATATAAAACTACATGCAAATAGAAAAAGAAAAAAACTGTTGAACAGAGGCAAAACCTACAAAAATTATAAACAATTTCTAAAATGTAAATAATAACTTTTGTATCCATTTTGTGTATCTCCTTTCTGTACTGGATGTAAACTTATAATATACAAGAAGAAACAGAAGCAGAAGAAAATTCTTGTCTGGAATAATAAAGAAGGCCATGTGCAAGGAAGGGGACGAAGAGGGCCATGCTGAAACATTCATTCATTGAGCACGTTTAATATTATTATTTCAATCAAAGTGAAATAACAATTATAATTTGCTTGAAGTGTTATTGGTAATACAGTGCCCTTCTTAAAAAAAAAATCCAAAACTTCGTAACTCGTTCGGATGTCGATTGTCACTATTTGCACGTTTTTGAAAGTCTATCCACAGATTCATCTACTAACAAAGCAGTGGAACTTAATTTAAAATACTAGCGTTAATATTGGACTCCTATGAGACCAGTTAATTTCTTTCTCTGTGAATACACTTTCAAAACGCGCAAGACTTGAAAATCGACATACGAGCGAGTTACGAGGTTTTGGAGTTAAGATAATTATAAATGGAAAAAATAAAACTTTAAAATTAATGTGAAATGAAGTTAATTATATTCATTAGTTTGCTTTATATCAAGTAAATGAGAAATTTATTCAGTAATAATGAAGGAATTTTAAAATAGCTGTTTCATTCAAAGTAGGGGGTCCGGGCCCCCCTGGCCCTTGGCTAAAACCGCCTCTGCATGTTCAAAGCAATAGGTAGCTCAGAATCACTGCTGAATGCAGTCTGCAATACTTGAGATTAGATTTGAGGAGTAGGGATGGAGAGGTAGCTGATAATTATCACTGAAGTTAGGATTAAGTACCTGTATCAATATAGGCATCCTTGCACCGTGCGTTTTGTTTACAAACATTAACTAGTTGTAGCGTGTCGTCTAGCCAACAGCAGTGACGACGTGCATTCAGATCCTATCGGCTGTTCTGTCCATTCACTGATGTATAAGCTAGGGGGTGGAGAGCGATGTTTCCAGGAGGTAGAGTTTTAGCTAGTGGAAGGGGTAGTGTTTAATTAGTCTGAAGCAAGTCAAGGCCATATCCTATACGGCTATACAGCCTTTCCTGATATAGCTACTTTATCCGAAACTTACCGATTAAAAAGTGTGGCATGGTGGATTAGGTACGTCACTTAGCTGTTACCGATGGCTACATATGTAACGAATTACCAACACAAATAATATATATATTTACACAAAATGATTCCTCAAAATATTTCTATATAGTTACTCTTTTCAATACAACACAATCAACATTTGTTTGAAAATGAATATGCTTAATCTAAGTTATTCTCTTCAGTGAGCCAGTGTGTAACGCATTATGTGTAGAGTTTGATATACTAATGAACTGTTACTGTATTAACTCATTATTAATTACATAGTTCCTATAGCAATTTAATCAATAATTCATTGTAAAATACTTGGTTTATATATGTGTGTAATAATTATAAAAAATTATGTCTAACCATTATTGTTGCCTAATCTTCTTTATTGACTCGAGTAAAAATAAACTTGAAAGTATGGTGTTACGTCTGATACAGCCACACGTAATTGCATTGTTCCAGAATATTCTTGTACAATATACGTAGGCTATCCTGTGTTTTAATTTTCCAATGTTCATCACTAGACCGCGGAATTGAATGAAATGGCATGGTTTTATTGATTTGACATATTGGAAAAGTAAAATATTGGATATGACTTTTAGGTTGTAATCACGAAAACTTTATTTTTCATAAATGCATATTTTTCGAGAATTTACTCTTTTAAATGCATATATTTTTATTTTGCATATTAAAATGCATATATTAAGAGCATTCCTTGTTTTCCCCGATTTATTACCTAATTTTAAAATATCTCTGTGATAAAAATGAGAATAATTTTCAAGACATATACAAAATATGTGAAAAATAAAACAATTAATTTATTATTGTTGAGGGCATAAAATTGCTGCCACGACAATGGATTGAAATGTTATGTTTTATTTAACGACGCTCGCAACTGCAGAGGATATATCAGCGTCGCCGGTGTGCCGGAATTTTGTTCCACAGGAGTTCTTTTACATGCCAGTAAATCTATAAACATGAGCCTGTCGCATTTAAGCACACTTAAATGCCATCGACCTGGCCCGGGATCGAACCCGCAACTTCCGGCATAGAAGGCCAGCGCTATACCAACTGAGCCAACCAGGCCGACACGAAAATGGATTCTTGTCCCTAATGTATAGGTTAAGTCGTTTTCCACATTAACATGAGGCAAACTCTGTGTACAGATATGAAATTGAAATTTGGAGCGAGTCTTGACAGGATTCCACCTGTATGTAACCAAAAATTTCGCACGACTGTTCACAAGTTCGTAGCATATACACAGGAGATCTCGTTTACTGCACACGCGCAGTGTATTGTAAGAGAAACTTACACACTGAGGGAGCTCTAAATTT
The DNA here is from genome assembly GCF_040183065.1 of Periplaneta americana. Classification (NCBI taxonomy): domain Eukaryota; kingdom Metazoa; phylum Arthropoda; class Insecta; order Blattodea; family Blattidae; genus Periplaneta; species Periplaneta americana. The sequence continues at coordinate 186,690,337 of NC_091120.1, read as the reverse complement.
TATTTCTGTATCTGTACATAAGAAGGTAAGAATGAGTCAGGCCTCTCCCTTTCCTTTATTCGCATTGATGACCAAACTGGGTATCTTGATTACATCGTGTAATCAAAGACATTCATACTAGTAAGGGGAGTTTCCTGTACATTGCTCACTGTCTCCTCACGAACTGAAGGTAAGCAGTGTCGGTACCATGTCGCTCTACAAACCCTCTGTGTCTACGAGCAGGAACAGATGATTTCGTACAGAATGAGAAGAGGAATTTATTAGCTGTTCTGTAGGAGAAAATGTAATATGTTGCTTTGCTCAACGGTTCAATTAGTAGTAGTATATAGAAGCGACATTACAGGGCATTACGCTGAATACAGAGGCATAACAGTATTATTATTATTATTATTGTTATTATTATTATTATTATTATTATTATTATTATTATTATTATTATTCAGCAAGTGTTACTATAATAAATTCTTATAAAGGGACATTATTTTATTTTTTACTAACATTTCCTATATTAACCTCGCTATATCTTTGGATTAAAGGTCTAGAACCGGAAACACCGCTTGTTCCCCCTTCCAAGACTGGACTTCGATGATACTGGCGTAAAATACAAATCACTTTACTGGGTATAGGAGGGAAGAAAAGTAGTTCATCCATTTACGTAAACTAGGCAATATCACGCTTTTGAGTATGATAATTTACATTGGGTTTTTGTTGAATCAAAATACAGTACAATATTAACAATAAGTGTTTTTACTCACTAACTGAGCTATCCATGCGGACGTATTCATTATGCTTTGTATATTATACTGTCTACAGCACATTAGCGTACACTATAGAGAATGAAGTTAAATTGAAAAATAATCGTAATATGGATATTTAAACACATTTTTTTTAAATGGTGGCCGTTCATTTCGATATAGGCTTTAATTCTAATGTGCATTATAGACTATTGTACCTAATTCGAATTACCAGGTTCGTACTTCGTATCAATAACTCATGTTGAAATAATTCTGTACCTACTCTATAAAAGAGTGCCTTACGTACTGCAAATTCAATCTTCACTTCTGCCCGATCCGACAAGATAAAATTTCTCAGACATGCTATCTACTGTCCGTCCAAGTGGTTATGTCGCAGGGTCGTAGAAAGGAAGGAAATCATATGACAGTTAATTACTTAACGAAGCCCTTTTATTTAAGTTATTTTAAACAATTTAGGGTTATAATACTACATGGACGTCCAATTCCTAACAGAAATTAATGTTCTCAGAAAAGAGCTAAGACAGCCCAGCCACTAGACTTTACAGAGAGGCGAATAGAAGCACGTGAGGGAAACCGGGATGCGACGTATGCAAATGGACGACAGTGCCTGTGCGAAAATGATTCAATATTGAAAGTTCTTTCGTCAATGGAGAACGAGAACATATTTTTGGAACGTTCTATTTACTATGACCGTAAGGCTACTATGACTGTATATGCGGTCTTGGATCTGTGTGGAGGATGGTTGAAATTCATTAGTAGAAGGGATATGAATGAAGTACATTAAAAAACTCAGGTACAATAAAAATTGAAGTAAAAATAAAATGATGTCCCTGTATACGTCCCTCAGTATATAGGTCAACATCTTCCCTTGAATGATAAAATAATTACTACGCCATATCCCCATTTTAATATATTTTTTATTATTTTGATGACTATTATCAGTTATTTACTAGTTATTGATTTAATAATAATAATAATAATAATAATAATAATAATAATAATAACAGTAATGATAATAAAAATACTGATAGCTTTATCATTAGCAGCAGTAGTAATAGTAGTTGTAATAATAATAATAATAATAATAAAAATAATAATAATAATAATAAAAATAATAATAATAATAATAATAATAATAATAATAATAATAATTTATTTTCACTGAGAGAGTTAAGGCAATTCGGCCTTCTCTTCCACTCAACCAGTATGATACATAATTATTACATTACTATAAACAAAACATAATTAATAGAAAACAATACTTCTTATAGTAGCCTACACAGGCTACACCCGAAATGTTTGAAGCTGCCCAATTGTTCTATTGTCTCATTTAGAATTCGTACGTTTACCTTCTTTGTTTTTCTTCTGATATCCATTTACACTGTTTGTTTTAAATTTTATCATCAATTACTTGTACCGCGAGCAAAGATGTATTCACGTCAAAATAATAAATGGGGCATAATGTGGGCATGAAATGGCAAAAGAAAGAGTAGAAGAAAAGATATTACAAATGTAAGGATATATCCAAAGAACGCTTGAACATAAATCGCGAAAAAAATATACGTCTTTCACTCCAACTAAAATAGTAGATAAATCACTAACACGCTGAAGGTCCAGCACAAATCAAATGATGAGAAAAAGGGATTTGACAAATGAAGGTTTAGAAGATATACAGAAACAAATATTGAGAATTAGCAACCGTCTTATTTTTGAAGTAAAAGTCAATAATTAAGGAAATGGGCTATGAACAATAACATCACAGACGGCACGATAGTGTAGGCCTTATTTACAAAAAGCGTAAAATCAACAACCAGAAATGTGAATAATATTCGTGACAACAATTTCGTGTTAGAATACCAGTTATGAAACTTCGGTACAGAATAATAATTATAAAAAAGGCTTGACACGGTTGACCAAAGTGACTGTTATTCCAAACTTATTGACTGCTATGTGTGTAATCTGACTTACAGACGCACAGTAAATTTTATTGTGGATTCAGTAATTTTATAATCAGATCAAGGAGATTTTTTTTTTATCAATTTTGTCCAAGGAAACTTCATTTTATAAAATAGACATTATAGATGAGCTTACTTACTTACTGCCTTCTAAGAAACCTGGAGGTTCATTGCCGCCCTCACATAAGCCCGCCATAGGTCCCTATCCTGAGCAAGACCAATCCAGTCTCTATCATCATGTCCCACCTCCTTCAAATCCATTTTCAAATTATCCTCCCATCTACATCTCGGCCTCCCCAAAGGTCTTTTTCCCTCCGGCCTCCCAACTAACACTCTATATGCATTTCTGGATTTGCCCATATGTGCTACATGCCCTGCCCATCAAACGTCTGGATTTAATGTTCCTAATTATAAATTGTGGTCGTTCCAGAGAATCAGTCCCATTCCGAGGCTTATTTGAAGGATTCTTAACAAGCTGTTTTTTTACGGTGATGGGTTGTTAGCACATCGCCCAACCCCCAAGCTGGAGGACCACACCTCATCGGTTGTCCGCGACTGCTTATTCAATATATTCACAGCTACCCTGCATATCTGGAGGCCGTCTCCTCGAACCGCAACCTGAGATTAGAGAGTAATATTAAACACACATGAACTTCAGTGCGATTGCACAAATACGATTTGATATCACTAGTCAACAGCCATTTTGTAATCTAAGTGAAAACATGTGATCTTACATGTTTTTTATACGATAAATACGAATATATCACCAAAAACTCTTTATCGGGCTCCGTTTTTGAGTTAGTAATCATATGTTAATGGAACTAACATAAAGAGGGACATTTTTATGAATGTCAATTAGTATCAAAAACCGCCACTGATGGCTGAAAAAAATATTTTTTTTTTTGTTTCAATAAGGAGTTGTATATTGTTTTATGAATAAGTGCCAAGCTTAAAAAACCCTGATGAATATAGCCTAAGTTTACCGGGAGGAAAGAGTAATGGTAGGCTACCTGAGAAGTCCTTCAACCCATAGCTCTCAATATCCTATTATTAGGCGGAATTACGGCCAAACAAGTCACTCAATTGAATGCGCTCGTAATATAATGGCCCGGATTCGATCCCCGGCGCCGGAGCGAATTTTTCTCCTCAAATATTAGGCTAATTGTCACTATCACAGATATTATTCTGTGGGACAAATTAATAAACTATCTTCAATATTCTCATAGCTAGCAGTGCATATTTCTGTACAGATTACTGTGCACTTAACTGCGGAATCCCGGCCAAATAAGTCACTCGGTTGAGTGCGCTCCTAATATAATGGCAGTTAACATTGGACATATACGTTACGCCTAACTTGGAGTCAGGCCAAAGGGGAAACATTCAAGGAGGAAGGTTCGGTCCGGTGCTGTGGATTGAATTCGGCGTAGCTCAGTGGACAGAGCGCTTGGTACGTAGAACCAAGGACGCAGGTTCATCCCCGGCGCCGCACAGTGATCTAAAATCCATATTTAGGAGGACAAATGGAGAAAAATGACATGTAAAAAAATGAAATTAAATCCTTAAATTATTTTTCCTATATAACTGAGTAACACTGAATTGATAATCTTAATCAGCGGAGGTGGCTGCATAGCGAGATAAGAGGCCGGTAACATGCCACATTTCGCCACCCAGCATTCTTACTCAGCAAGCACCGCGAGTCTGCCGTTTTTCTTGTGCTGTAACTCTGTTGTAAGTGGTCGATTCCATTCATATTTGGTAACAACATGTCAAGTAGTTCTTTAGGTATGTAACACTGTTTGTTTGTGTTACATTTAATGTTATTATAGCATGTCAAATTAGCATGAATGGACACGGGACAAAATATAAATATAACCATTGAGTGCAGACTTTGCTAAGGTAGAGAAAAAAAAAACCCCTTTGGTTCGTCCAAAAATGATTTTTTTTTTTTCACTTCTTCCACTATTTACCTCTATTTTAAATCTAGTCTTAAGGTGCGCAGATTTGCGGAAGTAAATAATTTATGAGCACTATTCTTTCGATGTGCAGTAGTGCAATTTTTCTCGGTTGCAGTTATTTCAATATCTGTGAACCGAATCTGCTTCCGCAGTATAATTCAGGGAATTCAAGATGACAGCTTGTTAATTATGTACCAAATAAGCTTTCCGAGTGTCCAAAAGGTGCAATAGTACCTAAAATGTTACATTTTCCCCTCCACAAAATTTTGTCTAACTGCATCCCCCTGTAAGGGGCACTTCTGCTCATACCAACGTAAACAGAGTTTGTACACAAAACAAATGTACTAAGTGTAACTACTGTATAAAATTTCATAAAAATCTGTTAGATAGGACAAAAGTTACTAATTTTGTCTAATTGCGCCCCCTTATAAGGGGTAGTTACACTTAGACCAAAGTAATGAGAGCTTGTATAGAAAACATACATACTACCTGTAACTACTTTGTAAAATTTCATAAAAATCTGTTAAATTCATTCATTCATTCATTTATTTTATTCCATAGATCTTACATGAGCAATGAAGCTTTAAGATGTGGAACATGTCAACATTTTACAATATTACAATTACAATTTTTACAAAGTTTTATAGTTTTACAATTTAGTAATTTTCTAAAATTTTTACAATGTTGTACAATTTTTTTTTTTTTTTTTTTTTTTTGGCGAGATGTAGTGAGATGAAATGAGGTCCGAGGATTCGCCAAAATATTACCCGGCATTTGCCTTTTCGGTGGGGGAAACCTCGGAAAAACCCAACCAGGTAATCAAATCAAAGGGGGTAATCAATCAAAGGTGTTGATGCCAAGGACTCGCCATAGACCATCCGGCTTCAGTCCCACGGCTGTGGAAAACCTCGGAAGAAACCAAAGTCCAAAGGGGGATCCAACCCAAGCCCGAACGCAGCTCCGGAACAGCAGCCCAGCGAGTCTGCCGACTGAGCTACATCGATGGCTCTACTAAAAGTATACAATACATAGCCAATCAGATTATTAAATTTACAAACGCAAACGATCATTCATAAGTTGAGCTATATTATAATACAAAACAATTTAATTAAATTTAAGGTATAAACAATTCAACCAGTTGTGATATACAGAAATTGATAATACATATCATGCAAACTACTTCAAATTACAAACACAAACAATTTATCAGTAGAGCTATATAGATTACTATTCAATTTAAAGCATATACAATTCATCGGCCAAAACTATACAAATATATACAATACAAAGTAGCATACTTTCATTAAGCTATACAAATTTGTGCAATTAATATCAAGTAGATTAATTCAATTTATAATCATAAACAATTCATCAGTTGAGCTATACATATTACCATTCAATTTACAGTAGGTCTACATACAATTCATCAGTAGAGCTACACAGACTAGTAATCATTTTAAGAACATATACAATTCATCAGCCAAACTATACAAACATATACAATCAAATTAGTTCAATTTACAAACTTATTTTCGTTAAGCTATACAATTCATATGAAGTAGATTAATTAAATTTATAAGCTTAAACAATTATCAGTTGACGTATACAGTACATACAATTCATCAGTTATGCTAAACAAAAAATACAATACGTAGTAAACAGATTAAGTCAATATAAAAAACATATTTTAGTTGAGCTATATAAAATTGTACATGTCATTTAAGTAGAATAATTCAATTCACAAGCATAAACAATTCATCAATTGTGTAGAAGGTATGAGTATGTAGAAATTTGGTTAATTCTTTTCTGAACCTTTTCTCGTTGTTCTTCAAATCTTTAAGATAGTAGAAAAGTTACTAATTTTGTCTAATTGCGCCCCCTATAAGGGGTAGTTCCCCTTATACGAACGTAATCAGAGCTTGTATACAAAACATATATGCTACTTGCAACTGCTCTGTAAAATTTCATAAAAATCTGTTAAATAGGAGAAAAGTTACTAATTTTGTCTAATTGCGCCCCCTATAAGGGGTAGTTCCCCTTATACGAACGTAATCAGAGCTTGTATACAAAACATATATCCTACTTGCAACTGCTCTGTAAAATTTCATAAAAATCTGTTAAATAGGAGAAAAGTTACTAATTTTGTCTAATTGCGCCCCCTATAAGGGGTAGTTCCCCTTATACGAACGTAATCAGAGCTTGTATACAAAACATATATGCTACTTGTAACTGCTCTGTAAAATTTCATAAAAATCTGTTAAATAGGAGAAAAGTTACTAATTTTGTCTAATTGCGCCCCCTATAAGGGGTAGTTCCCCTTATACGAACGTAATCAGAGCTTGTATACAAAACATATATGCTACTTGTAACTGCTCTGTAAAATTTCATAAAAATCTGTTAAATAGGAGAAAAGTTACTAATTTTGTCTAATTGCGCCCCCTATAAGGGGTAGTTCCCCTTATACGAACGTAATCAGAGCTTGTATACAAAACATATATGCTACTTGTAACTGCTTTGTAAAATTTCATAACTATCTGTCAGATAGGAGAAAAGTTTCTAATTTTGTCTAAATGCGCCCCCCTATAAGGGGTAGTTCCCCTTATACCAACGTAACGAGAGCATGCATACAAAACATATATGCTACCAGTAACTACTGTGTAAAATTTCATAAAAACCTGTTAGGTAGCTGAAAAGTTATTAATATGTCCCGCTAAATTTTCATTCTAGACCACTGTGCGCCGGAGGGAATTTTTCTCCTCAAATATTAATAGATAATTAATCTCGAAGATGTTAGAAAACTTGTATTTTAGTAATGACTAGAAATGAGCCCTCGTCTCCAAAGACAAGCCACATAAAACGTATCTAACCTATTTCTAAACTGAGGCCTATAGTTGGACTACCCTAGAATGACAGAATAGCAGCAGTGTCTAACTGGCGTTTCTGTGAAGAGTCGACAATACTATTTTTTTATATGTACATTGAAGTTACAATGTTTTAATCACACACAACTGTAGCTTGTCGTGAAGCAACTCTGTCACGCAAACTTGTCAGATAAAAACTTACCCGCCATGTTGACAGCATTTACACAGAAGTAGTACTGCATAACAAATGCTATTATTTATACGCAGATGAAAAAAGTTTACGGTAAGAACAACAGTTTGTGTTTTTTTAGATAACGACTGGACTGGAGATAAATGTTTTTGAATTTAGTTCATTGTTGGTTACTGTTCACCCACATATTCATTTCACCTGCTGCTAAAGTGGTTATTGTTCATGTTACGTGCTTCAGCTATCACTAGGGACCATACTTTGTCCCAGGAGGCTTCAAGGTTAAGTATTGTATGTATGTATTTATTTACACTGCAAGTGGGCAAGCACCCGGTGGCAGTGGTATATACGATATTAACAATACACTATAAAGTTTACAATACACAATACAATTTTACAACACATATACAATTTTATACACAATACAATAAGAATACACAATACAATTTAACACAATAATAATAAAACAAAATAAAATACATAATTTTACAATAAAACTTACATAATTATGTATAGGTCCTACATAAGTTTCAATAGTCTTTCACTTTACTCTCATCTCATTCCCTGTAGTGGCACTATGACGCATTTCACTGACACTTTAGCACACATTTCACTGACACTATAGAACACATTTCATTGACGCTATAAATTATCACTGATCGGAACTGTTCACTGCACTGTAAAACCGTAACTTCACTGACTCACCTCGCTTCACTGATACAACAGTTCAAATAAGTCAAATAATTACATCCTTATGCATACTTAAAAACAGAACTACATTTAAACTAAACATTTCTAGTCTAAGGCCCTCTTATACGCTATTTTTAAATAATTTACAATTCAAACCAAGGAAGTAACTCGTCAGGCTAGATAAATACATGTCACCTTAAAAAATTAAATGTTGAATGTCACCTTAATTTTAATTTTCACTTTATTACTGGAGTTATTACTGTAGCGGATGACATGCTTGAGTCTAGCAAGCGAAGTACTTCTGTCTGTTCACGTGACTCCTGTTTGGTCAAGTTTAGCAGAAGAAAACATAGGCCCTTTACACTATGTGCATTAGAATACGCTATATTTACTATTTTTCGTCTCTAGAATATGATGTTTCTTCAAATCTAATCCGTTAAATGACTCATTCATCCCTCTTTTGCAGCCAATCTTTGATCAGTTGTAATATAAATCGACCTTTTCATTCCCTATCGATTTATTTCTCCGTGTTGGGGGGGTAATGTAATTCTAGATAAAAATAATTTATTTGATGAAATTTCTTACGTAAGGAAAGATAATTCTGACTTCAGGGAAAATGGCAAGGTGGAATTTGAAAATGGAATGGAGTTTTTTTTATTTTCTCCGAGAAAATTATTTCTTGTGCAAAATTCCAGAGCTTGATTGAGCAATTTCTCTCCTCTTGAAAGTAAAATACTTCGGTGGAAAAAGTTGCTTCAGTGAACATGATGTGCACATCCTAAAAGTCCACAATAAATTTAGAAACTGTTCGTGCAATGCTTGCTATTTTTATCAACTTGGACATGATCTATCAGAAAATTGCTGAAAAAATTTGGATCTAGAGAAAACCTGCTTAGAAATTCACTCTTCTGAAGAAACAAAAACAGTAGTCCACCCTGTAAACAGAATGCGAACCAATATTTTAATCGTTTAAATTATGCAAAAACAATGTAAGTGAACGCAATCTAACAAAAGTGTTAAAAATCAGGTAACTTTACCTTACATATAGGCCTACTATAGCCTACAATAGCCTTAATGGAGGGGGGCAGTACAACCTAGCACTACGTCCTTTCAAGATCTATTGCACTAACCCTCAATCACGGCGTAATCCCAAACCCACACCGGTTGACTACACGAAGGTTCGCTGCGTACTCATGTTCCTAGCAGGCAACTCCACTTGTCTCTAAATCGGGCCGATCCACGCGTCACCAACAGGCATTCGGGGAATGCTATGGAATGACAGAATTAAAAAAAATGTTGAAGGAACTTTGTAAATGCCTAATTTGGAGAAATGGGAAAATAATTTATTTAATACCCTCGAAATTTATTGCCGTAACACTAAGCAAACAATGCCGAATCCTTCTTAATAAAGCAAGGTTTTTTCTCTACATTTTTTTACATTTTTACAAATTGGCAAAAAGCCTAAAAGTAAGTAAAATCAGATTATCTGTCTCTCTGTTTACAATAAAAATAAGGATTACTTCTTATCATAACCTACCAAATGTCAGCTTCAAAATAAGCTCCTATTCAATGTTCTGCAGTAAATGGTTTCAGAGTTCTGAGGGCTGAAAGAGGCTTGTTTTTATAAAATACGCTGAATTTGTCGCTCAATAATACGAAAACCGTTTGACTTTCGACAGTATATTTTTGAAAATGCACTCTCCTCAATACCTTGTATAAATAGGGAAAAAATTAGAGTATAAAAAAATGCGAGGAGTTTCACTGATCGATTTCATATGGAACAGTCCTTAAGCATGATTTTTTTCTGAGGATCTCTGGGGGGGGGGGTTACCTTCAAAACGCTCCCCTCCTCGCTGCTGCTGTTATATTTGTAACTGTTACAGACTGGATAAATATTACAATATTACATTGAAGATAATAAAATTATAATAACTAGAATTTTGTGAATATTTAGTAACGTATAATAATTCATATATTAGACTTGTAGTCTTACGTGCATTGAAGAAAAAACCGATAACAATAATTGTTGAAACCGTTAATGTATTATATGTAAACCAAAATATGTACAGAAACGGAAGTAAAATTTGGAGCGAGTCTTGATAGGAGTCCACATGTATGTAGGTAACAATTTCGCACGATTGTCCACAAGTAGCATATATACAGGGACATCATTTTATTTTTACTTCAATTTTTATTGTACCTGAGTTTTTTAATGTACTTCACTCCCACCCCTTCTACTAATGAAGTTCCAGCTGCCCTCCACACAGATCCAAGAAGGCATATAGTAAACAGCACTAAGTTAGTGAGTATAGTACGTTCCAGAAACATGTTCACGTTTTCCAATCACGAAAGAGGTTTCAATAGTGAATCATATTTTAACACAGGTACTGTCCGTTTGCCTACGTCGCATCCCGATTTCCCCCACCTGCTTCTGTTTGCCCCTCTGTAAAGCTGGGTTGTCTTAGCTCTTTTCTGAAAACATTAATTTCTGTTAGGAATTGACGTTTACGTAATATTGTACAACTGTTTAAAATAACTTAAATAAAAGGGCCTCGTTAAGTAATTAACTGTTACGTGATTTACCCCCTTTCTACGATCCTGTGGTATAACCACTAGGAGGGACAGTAGATAGCATGTCTGAGTAATTTTATCTGTGCGGGTGGGGCAGAAGTGAAGAATGAATTTACAGTACGTAAGGTACTCTTTTATGGAGTAGGTACATGAGTTACTAGTATGAAGGACGAAACTGGCAATTGGAATTAGATGCAATAGTCTATAGTGCGATAATATGCACAAACGAACTGAAGCCTCTATCGAAATGAATGGCCACCATTTTCAAAAATTGTTTTTAAATATTCATATTATGATTATTTTTCAATTTAACTTCTTTCTCTATATTGTACACTAATGTGCTGTAGACAGTATAATATACACTGCATAATGAATACGTTCCCATGGATAACTCAGTTCGTGAGTAAAAACACTTATTGTTAATACAGTACTGTATTTTGATTAAACAAAAACCTAATGAAAATTATCGAACTCAAAATAGCGATATTTCCTAGTAAATGGATGAATTACTTTTCTTCCCTCCTATACCTAGTAAAAGTGACTTGTGTTGTTTTACGCCAGTATCATTGAACTACAGTCGTGGAAGGGGCGAGCATACTGTGTTTCCGTTTGTCTAAACGTATAGCTAGGTTAATATTAAAAATGTTAGTAAAAATAAAATGATGTCCCTGTGTTTATATATATATATATAGGGGTTTCTTGTTTAGTAAATATACTTGTAGTATACCTGTTTTTGACTCTTCACTTACTCTTGGAGTTTCTCGCTGAATAAAGATTGATTAATTGACTGAATGTTTGATTGATTGCACAAGAGCAGTGCGTTGTAAGCGAAAATTATACAATAAGGAAGCTCCAAATTGTCTTCTTCTTCTACTTCTTCTTCACGGTTTAGGCCTTTTTATTGTCCTGTTCCAGCTCCAAATCGCTGCTGCTTCCATGTTCTCTTAGGTCTTCCAAAGTTTCTTCCTCCTCATGGTGAATAGCTGTTTAATGCTTTAGGTATTCTGTTTTCAGTCATCCTTGTTAAGTGTTGTTTCCAATTCGTTCTGTATTTCACAATTGTTGTATTCAGTTCCTCTGCTTTTAGTTGCTGTCTCACCTCTGTATTGTGTTTCTTGTCTGTTCTTTGATATCCTGCTATTGGTCTGAGGAATTTCATTTCAACGGCTTGTATTCTAGCAGTTTTGTGCTGTCATTGTCCATGTTTCGGATCCGTAAGTTATAGTAGGGACTGCCTTCGTCATGTATAGTTTCATTATATAGTCTTTTCTGGCTTTGTTTTACAAAGTCCTTTTTAGTGTTCCTGTTATATAAATAACTTATTTAATTTATTATTTATATCTGTTTCCGTTGGGTATGATATTTCGCAACCTAGAAGGTCATATTTTGTCACTTGTTCTATTGATTTGTTTTCTAATATTATCTTTGTCAGGTCTGGGTAATAGCCCTTGAAAGTCATTGTTTTTTATTTTCCTGATATTTCCATATTATATATTTTTTATTTCGTTTAATTTATATAGCATTCTTTGTAGTTCGTCTTCTGTTTTTTCTATTAAAATCTTGTCATCTGCAAAGGCTATTGTTTTTATTATTACAATTCCTAAGTTAATTCGCCCAGTTGTTATTTGTTTCCATGATCTTATCATGTCGTCAAGATATATATTAAAACGTTTGGTTGATAGTGGGCAACCTTGTCTAACTCGTCCTGTTATTTTTATTGCTTCCCTTTGATTTGGTGTTTTTTTTTTCATACAGTTGTTTAAGTACTGCTATCAAATGTAGTGGAATTCCTTTTTCATTTAGTATGTTCCATAATGTTGGTCTAGACACTTTGTCAAAAGCTTTCTTATAATCTATAAAGAGGATATGTGTTTCTATGTTGAATTCTCTTCGCTTCTCTATTATAGCTCCAAATTTTATTTATTTCATTTATTGCCAGTAGACTGGCCTAGGGACGAGGAGGTTTGCCTCTTCGAAACTTGGGTACGCAGCGAACATTAGTGTAGTCAATCGGTGTGGGTTTGGGAATGCTATGGATCGATGACGAAATGGAAAGTATCATTATTGATTTTTCAAAGAAAAAACTCAAACCTGACCGGGAATCGAACACGGGCCGCCTTCGTGACAGGGCGGAGATCTGACCACTCGCCACCTCAGGGTTACCACTTTGGATTTACCGTAAAGCTCCCGAAGCGAATGCCCATCCTATTATATGGGTACATAGAAGTTGAAGAAATTAATCTGAAATTGCTGTTATAGTTGACAATATACAATAGATTCCCGTGACGTGACATGAGTATTACGTGGGTGTTACCGGTGATTAATCAATACAACTCAGCCTGACCACAACATTAGAATTTATTTAGTCTTACTGGTACTAGCACTGTGATAATGTAGACTACTTGTATTGAAGTTCTATTCTGCGAACCTTCTGTAAGAAGAGATCTATGACAGAGTCATTGAACGTCGGTCCTTTTTTCGTGTTCAAGAGAAGAGATTTTTCTATCAACATAGGATAGTCCAGATAGTCTGTTCTGCCATTGAGTATTCCGCTGTTAAGTATATATACGTCGCAGAGCTAAAAATGACCTTTCTGCTGAAGCACTTGTCGCGGAGAGACGGGAAAATCCATCGGCCGTAGACTGAATCTAAATCAGTGAAGAAATACGGCCTTACGGTCAGCTCACGCGAACGCGAAACTCGGGAGCGAAACCGACGCGAATTATTGTGAGTACAGCGGGATATGAATCCACTCACACCACAGCGACACAATCCCGTGGCGGGACTGCAGTGAAGGTCTGCTCACACCAACGCGAAATGCGGGAGCGGAAGCGAAAGCGAAACTGACGCGAATTATTGAATACAGCGGGATATGAATCCACTTGCAGTTCGCTGCAAGCAGCGTGTTCTCGCGTCCCGCATTCATTTTTAAAGTAGCGACTGAACAGGTAATATAGTGTGTTAAGAGACATTCCAAGCTATACGGCATGAGCAATGGATTACAGGAATGTAAGAATGAAAGGTCAGTTGTGGGATAAAATAGGGAAAGGACTTCGTATCACTGCTTTATAACTTTATTTTTCACCATGTGCGTACACAAGGTGGCTGTCTGTTCTATCATATGTAAACTAACAAAACGCGACACCGATTTTTTTTTACGAGAAAATTGTTTTCTATTGTAGGTAATCATTACCTTTGACGACACCAAAAACAGTAATCGTTGATTAGAAAAAATAGGAATACGTGTACTCAAAACTGGAATCAATTTGTTACTACGCCCTAAGAATTTACTGTTAAAATGTTTTATTATTTAATACTTCTAGAAACTTACTTACTTACTTGCTGGCTTTTAAGGAACACGCAGATTCATTGCCGCCCTCACATAAGCCCGCCATCGGTCCCTATCCTGTGCAAGATTAATCCAGTCTCTATCATCACATCCCACCTCCCTCAAATCCATTTTAATATTATCCTCCAATCTAAGTCTTGGCCTCCCCAAACGATTTTTTTTCCCTCTGGTCTTCCAACTAACACTCTATATGCATTTCTGGATTCGCCCATACGTGCTACATGCCCCGCCCATCTCAAACGTCTGGATTTAATGTTCTCAATTATGTCAGGTGAAAAATACAATGCGTGCAGTTCTGTGTTGTGTAACTTCCTCCATTCTTCTGTAACTTCATCCTTCTTAGCACCAAATATTTTCCAAAGCACCTGATTCTCAAACACCCTTAACCTATGTTCCACTCTCAAAGTGAGAGTCCAAGTTTCACAACCATAAAGAACAACCGGTAATATAACTGTTTTATAAATTGTAACTTTCAGATTTTTTTACAGCAGACTGGATGATAAAAGCTTCTCATCCGAATAATAACAGGCATTTCCCATATTAATACTATTTTTAATTTCCTCCAGAGTATCATTTATATTTGTTACTGTTGCTGCCAGGTATTTGAATTTTTTCACCACTTCGAAGGGTAAATCTCCTATTTTTATATTTCCATTTCGTAAAATATTCTGGTAAGGAGACAATCATATGCTTTGTCTTTTCGGGATTTACTTCCAAACCTATCGCTTTATTTGTTTTAAGTAAAATTTCCGTGTTTTCGCTAATCGTTAATGGATTTTCACCTAACATATTCACGTCATCCGCATAGACAAGAAGCTAAAGTAACCCATTCAATTCCAACTTCTCTCTTTCTAGAAACTTCCTACAAAATTTATATCAGGAAAATATTATTCTGTCTCATAATTTGTCTAACAAGTAAGACTTTCAAGCAAAATGTAAGGATAAATAATATGTAAGTTATTACTACAGACGGTTTTTTAACCATATGTGTACACAGGACATGCATTACGTCACGTGTCCTTTAGTAGACACTGCTCACAAACACAAGTAACGCGCAGTAGAGGTTCCTTACTCCTAAACAAGTACAGTGTAATTCAAGTGTGCAAAGTTTATGACGTTATGCATTACTAGTTGAAATAAAGGTGCCTAAAACAAGTGTACGAAAGTACAGAAGTAGATAGAGGAATTTGGAAGACAATGTCTGTGTACGTGGCGAAATAATTGTGTGTAATTTATGGAAAATTAACATAATCTGTCCTAAAATATGATATTTACAGCAGCACTGTAATTAAAAAAATACATAAACCATTTAAAATAGATGTAAAGAAGTGAGTGTCGGTCTACCTTCAATCTGTGCCAGCGGATAATTTTAGCAGAGATCTCTATGAAATGATGGTGCTTGCCAACATTACTTTCAATAAAGTTGGCGGCAATTTTCTTGGAAAGCACACATGTACAAAAGGGTAGTACCTATGTTATAGCAGTACCGGTATTTGAAGTTAAATTTTACAGAAAAAATTATTGTAATATATACTTAAGCATTTAATTCAGAGCAGTAAATGTGTTACAGTTGTACCGATGCTTTGAGTTAAAATTTTATAACAAAGATTGTCATAATATGGGCTTAAACATTAGGATTAGAGCGGTACCTATGAAGCATTAACATTTAAGTTAAAATATTTTATTGTAATATACGCTTAATCATGTTAAGAGAAGTGTCTCTGATGCAGAAATATTTTGAGTTAAAATTTTACATCAATGATTATTACAATATAGGCTTAAACATGTTGTTAAGAGTAGTGTCTCTGATGCAGTAATATTTTGAGTTAAAATTTTACATCAATAATTATTATAATATAGGCTTAAACATGTTGTCAAGAGTAATGTCTCTGATGCAGTAATAGTTTGAGTTAAAATTTGACATCAATGATTATTATAATATAAGGTTAAACATGTTGTTAAGAGTAATGTCTCTGATACAGTAACATCTTGAATTAACAATTTCATTCAAATATAGCTTCAATTTAAGCTTAAACATTTCATTAAGAGTAGTACCTTTGAAACGGTAGCATTTCAATTTAAAACTTTACAGCGAAGGCTATGTTGATTCTTTTGTAATACACAACACAGCCCTACTCTTGAAAGATACTTTTATGTGTGTATTGTGGTTGTTTACAGCGCCGAGCGCCACTAATCTTCGCCGTCATTTGGTTCATTATACAAATTCCGTATTCTCTTTACTTCAAAGTGTAGTAACTAAGATTCCAGTCTATAGTTATTAACATAGGTTACAAATATGGCTCTAAATTAAGCAATGCAGGTTTTTAATTGAGGAGATCACAGCAAAGAGGTATAAGTGCACTCAAGTTAGTTTTGGGGAAATTTGGTTGAAAGCATTTAAGCTTTCGTAAATTGAGTGATTTCTTTTGTTCGATTTTAGTGTGTGATGTGATTGACACAAACATTTTAGATGCTCTAGCTTGCCCTCGATGCACTTAACTCATGTTCTTGGAAATGTCACTTGAACCCCTTTGCTATTGATCCCCTCAATTCTATTATAATCATGTTTATAAATAACTATGAACATTTTCACTCCTCAGGCAATAATGGCAAGAATAATTCTGCAATACAAATGGTCTATGGAGATTTTCATTCGTCTTGCTTACTTCGCACATTGTTATGTGCACATATACGCAAAGACGAACATCCAGTATTTAACGTCTGAACACCAGCACATGGCTCTTTGTATTCCTGCAATATTAAGTGAGTATTTCACTCCAGATGTTTCCATACTCGTATCAATGCCGAGCAATGATTATGGGACACGCAGAAGTGGTATGCAACTCTCATTGGCAAGTGGTCAACAGATGCTGGTTGACGATATCCTAAGTATTCTGAACAATCAGTCTCGCTGGAGCTTTATGATCTCTCGTCCTGGTTTTGAAACCCTGGGAAATGCGATAGAGGACAAGGACAATCACAACTATATCATCTTCACGTGGCCCGACGAGGAAGAGGACATCTTGTTGAACGTCATCACTCAGATGGGAGATATAACTGCGCAGGCTTCGATGCGTCCTCGAAAACGCTTTTTGGTGGTAATAACAGACACAGGTAATCAGATATCATCAGAAGTGGCGTTGTCTATATTGCAGGAACTCTGGAGTTCTTCGTTGATTTTGGATGTCCTTACACTGACGCCGGCTGATCCATCAAACTCAAGAGTTTCAAATCAACCAACAGCTACAACAAATAAGTTATATTTTTACACGTGGTTTCCTTACAGCGGTATAACCGAAGAAACTATTCAATTAGGTGAAAGTATTATGGAAACTGAGGGAAATTTATCCATGACTGATGGTCTATTTCCTTCCAAAATTCCTCCTAAATTAAATATTCCACCAGTGAAAGTTTCTAGTTTGGACGTAGAAGCTCTTTCTTTACTCGTCGACACTGGCACTGACGAAGAAAACGAAAGATATAGCTTTACAGGACCAGAAATAGATCTCTTGCGTCTTACTGCGCAGAAACTTAACTTTTCATTTGTGTTTATTCC
Organism: Periplaneta americana; assembly: GCF_040183065.1. Lineage (NCBI taxonomy): Eukaryota > Metazoa > Arthropoda > Insecta > Blattodea > Blattidae > Periplaneta > Periplaneta americana. Next base: position 186,672,458 of record NC_091120.1, on the reverse strand, counting down.
ACCACCTAAAAGCGAGTGGAATATTTACAAAAGAATGCTTGCTGTCATGAAAAAAGTTGCTGTCGGTGCCGCGGAAGTTGCAATCGGGGGTCTTCCATTGAACGAGTATGCTGCCATGTTCTTGGATTATACTATTTCATATTATATGACAGGCGCTACGTGGTACGTTCCTTGTTCAAAACCCTTGGACAGAGTCGGTAGAATAACAGCAATATTTGACGAATCACTATGGATACTGATGGGAATAGTTATACTGTTTTTTACGTTCGTTATATGGGCATTAGCTAGACAACAGCATTCGATGGAAGGTACGGGTTACATGTCAGTGGGTGCTTGCTTCATGAATATGTGGGCCGTGTTCATGGGAGTATCCGCATCTGAACTACCTCGAAAGTCTGCAACAAGGATTCTGTTCATAATTTATGTTTCATACTGCATTGCACTGAGCACTGTGTTCCAGGCATTCTTTACAAGTTTCCTTGTAGATCCGGGAATAATGGACCAGTTACGATCTTTGGAGGAGATCATCCATTCCGGAATAGAATATGGATACAATCGGATTGCAGATGGGTACTATTTTCCTGATACAGAGGACGAAATAACGAAAGTAATATTAAGAGATGCAAAGAATTTTTCAGCTTACAAAGAGTGTTTGGAAAGAGTGATCTTTAAAGGAGATCTGGCAACACTTAGATCAGAATTTCAAGCAGAATATTTTGCAGCGACCACAATCCCGAGCAGATTACATTCACTTTGTACCGTCGATTCTCGTTTTATAAGCTATTATTTGACGACTTATGTAACAAAGAATAGTCCATTATTGAGACCATTTAACATGGTTATCAGCCGCCTCACAGAAGGTGGTATAATTGAGAAGATTTTTAAAGATTTTAAACTATCTTGGAGATACCAGAAACCACCAGACTTTGATAAATATTACATTGAAGAGAAAGATGAAGTATACTTTGTTTTTACAACAAAACATCTGTCAGTTGCATTCTATCTAATGTTGCTAGGTTATGGTTTAAGTGTTGTATTTCTGCTGGGAGAATTAATATATTCTAAATGTAGCAAAATAGTTTCAGAAGACGAATATTTGTACAATCGTATGCGTCGAAACTTACTGCATCGTCGTGCAACTCTGGTTCGTATGCGTAGACCGAACGGGCCTATTTTATATAAGAGATAACTTAATAGCTATATGTGCCGTATTATTTAAATCCGCTGAAACTGAATACATGAACTATGGCAAAAGAGACTTAGAAAGACTAAGAAAGAAAAAAGTTTCTTTCCGTAATGTTGCTGAAAAAATATCACAATTAATATCTTAAGTAGGTTCTTGCAAAATTTCGATATTTTCTTTCTAATTTCTCGTAATGTAAGAACAAACAAAATAATATAAGGGGAACAGAAGCAAAGGGTTACAAGTGACATTTCCAAAAAAAGAAAACAATTTAAGTGCATCCAGGATAAGTTAAATCATAAAAAATTTAGTGACAAAGAGATATAAAGTGTGGGTCAGGAGGAAAGGTACCTGGGGTGATAATAGTGATGATTCTGAAGAAAACGTGTATATGAAATTATGTTCTGTTCTTAACGGTTTATGGAAACAATGAGGAACGGGAAAGTGCAGGCGATGCTAAATTAAAATATTGTTACCTTGTGTTCTGTATAATTGTGCACTTTTCTATACAGAACATGTTAAAAAAGTCCACCTTTAACTTCACTGCGCTTTGTAGCTCTTATAGACAGATTCTGTGTTAGTGACCTGAGCTGATTTGGAAATTGCTTTAACTATTTAGCAGAAGCAAGTAAAACGCGAGAGAGAAATTTTTCCATTATTTCAACTTTGCGCATTTAAACTTCACTGTTAAGCCAACCCCACACACAGTAATCAAATGGAGTAAAGTCGGGTGACATCGATGGCTAAGAAATTACTCCAACGCGACTGATCCAACGCCCAGGATACTTTTCATTGATCCTACTACAACCTGATGTCGGTTTGGTTGCTTCCTCATGTGAATACTGATGAAGTACATGAGACTGACGCCCGTTATTTTCAAACATCTGTGTGTGATATACTGTTAAGAACAGGACATATGTTCATATAAACTTTTTTTTCAGAATCACCAACATTATTACCCTTAACAGCAGGTACCATTCCTCCTGACTCACCCTGTATGTTTTAAAGACATCACACATTAAAACTTAAAATTAGAACGTCACGGAATTTACGAAAGCTTAAAGGTACGTTTTCCTCGGTGCGGCTATTGCGATGATCGTTCAACGATGATCGTGCAAGATAATCGTTGAGCACTATTTCTTTGTATTTTATAGAGTCGCGGCAGTCGCTCGGAGAAAAACAGGTCCATAGAAAATAAAAAGAAATAGTACTCAACGATTATCGTCGCACGATCATCGTTGAACGATCATCGCAATAGTTGCACCGAGGAAAACGTACCTTAAGCATTTTCAATTAGTTGGGATGCCGGAGGGAATAAGACTTTTGGAGAGGCCGAGATTTAGATGGGAGGACAATATTAAACTGGATATGAGGGAGGTGGGATATGATGGTAGGGACTGGATGATACTTGCTCAGTATAGGGACCGATGGCGCGCTTATGTGAGGGCGGCATTAAACCTCCGGGTACCTTAAATGTCATAAGTAAGTGAGTAAGTAAGTAAGTAAGTAAGCATTTTCAATCACATTTTCTCAAAAAGTAATTGAAGTATACTTATACACTTTTGCTTCTAACGCCCTCATATATAAATGATAACCAGTGTTAACACAATTTCTTACTACAAGTGAGATAATCTAATTATGACAATACGGAATACAGATTAACTTAACATCGTTAAATAAAACAAGTAAAATATTTTAGTGACCCTACACGATCAGTAATTATTATTGCCAATATTTAAGCTCGATGATAATGCGCTTCTTTTTCAGTACAGACGCACAAGTACAATGGATCCTAATAATAATAGTTATAATTAGACTTCGTAGAATCGCCACACGCACCATGCAATCAGGTTGCCGATGTACGGTTGTATAGAGGAGGTGAGCGACAGCCCGGTCTCGTAGTATAAGCAATTCATGTTAAGAGTTGTGACCGGTCCAAATAGATAGAGCAGCTACAGCTAATGTATTCCTATGTAAGCACTTGTTTTTGCATTACTGTGGTTGGAATAGTCAAAGCTTAATATTTGTTAAGAGCAGACAAGAATTCAATCAACATACTACAATGAGAGTGCTGCTGTTCCAAAAAAATTGCCCCTGGAATACCCTTACCCCCGCAGCCAGTCTTCACTCGTTGGGGAAAGTGGTTGGATGCTGTTAATTATTATGCAGAACATTACGGCAAAATAATGGAGGTAATTGATGCATTGGATAGCACAGACAGTTCCGCTGTTGCAGCTGTAAAATCATTGCCTTCTGAACAGCTATTGGAAGTTATTCTGTTCATTGATTCTAATTTTAAAATCGTGTCCAAAAGTATCATCCTGTTAGAATCGTCTGAACTACATCTCTCATAAGCTCTTAACATAGCGAATAAAGTATCACAAACCGTTATCCAAAATAACAAATTAAATGGAAGTTGAGAAACATTATTGCTAAAAATTCTGCCTATTCACAACTTCGTATTATAAGTGATGTACTTTCGGGTCACGACAAGACGTCTGAAGTTGGTGTACTAAAAAGTAGTGACTTTCCGTTCTTCAAATATGTACGTATTACATCGTGTGATGTTGAACGTACATTTTCCCAAAATAAAAACTGTTTAAGTGACCATAGGAGGAGGTTACTTTGCAGTCGCTGAAAATGTAAGTAACTCTTCACTGCAATGCACATATTCAAGGATGATGTGAGTACGGTACCTTACTTTAAATTTTAAGAGTTAATATATCTCACTATAAAATAAATGTGTATTTACATGTTTAGACATTTTCTACTTCAATGATCATTCATTATATTTCTTGAATGCAGGCTACAGGTTTTATTGTAACCGCAGTATAGTCCTCAGTGTTTACATTAGAGGCATACTCCATCCTTTGCACGTCCCCTTCTCATAGTCTATACCGCGTGCGCAATAAACCTTGCGATTCTCGTGACAATTCCACGAAGTCTAGTTATAATACTAGCGCAATTCTATCCGAGAAAGCAGAGTTAAACGAAAACGATGACTTACTGCAGGCATGATCACAGTGACGTTTCTAGATGCTTAAAACTGGGAGGAGAGAGGTGGATTGGAACAGAAAGCAAAGGTGTCCATGTGCAAGAAAAATTAAAAGGCTGGTCAAAGTACGTGAAAAATATAAAAAAAAAAAATCATGACATAACTTCGAACTTATTCGCAGAAACTCCTATATTTCGCATTTTGTATCAATTTCGCATTTTATCGCGGATTAAAAAACCACGGTAAGGTTTAAAATTCCCTCTCTAGAGGCCCATTCACAATGACAATTAAACATAACCGTAACATAAACACAGAAGTTTGCGACCAAGCTACGAGATGGGATCATTCACAATGATTCACATAAACACTGACATTAACATTACCGTAAGACGTTAAAATGAAAGATTTCATAAACTCCAAACTTTCATGCTTATGCTTACGTGATTTTCAAACAGAACACAATCGTGGAGCGCTGAAGTATACGACAGAATATGAGGAAATGGCGTCGTTGTTATGTTTCCATGGTTACCAAATATGTTTGCTGTTATGTTTATGTTCCCAACGTGAATGATAGTATGACTTCGTGATTTTACCGTAACGTTTACATTCTTAAGTAAACGCTTACGTTATGTTTACTTTTCATTGCGAATGAGCCTTAAGGCACAATTACGTTTTACTTTTCGCATTTATCGCGACTGCGAAACTCTACCATCTCTAATAAATAACAACAAATATTCTTGGGGTCAAAGGACCCCAGATAAATAGCATGAAATTCTAGAGCAGCTACGTAAGTTGTGAGGGTTAATAAGTTGTAAAATTTCATTATCGTCATCCGAAACTATTTCCCGATGACCTGTAAGGCCAATGTCTATCCGAGCACAAAGTAACGCGACCCGGGCCATTGTTGCCACAGCTGAGGGTTACGCAATATGCCATCTGTGTGTTTTTCGCTTAGCTTTGAAATCATTCTGCCGATACGTTCAATTTCCAGGAAACTGTTTCATTTTCTATTGAAGATTTATGACATTCACTATCAACATGCTTTGCAAGTTTTTCTCATACTTTTTCAATTGCAAAATCCAGATTTAGTGGAAACATGTTCAACATTGCTTGAATCAAATTGAACTTAATGGCAGCATGGAAAACAGAAAACTGCATATTTCTGCTCAGAGTATTAAATGAATTTATACCTATCAAATCGTTTACTGTTAAAACTTCTTTTCTTATTACACAATAACGTTTGTTTGTAAACTGACTTACGTGGTTTGCATGGACCATCGTAGTTCGATGCACTGATATCAAATGGATCGTCTATATTAGAAACATTTGCACTCACCTGTACGTCACGGAGTTGGACAGATATCGATGCATTTGTATTACGTGGATGTTTGTGTACATTAGAAACATTTGCACTCACCTGTACGTCACGGAGTTGGACAGATATCGATGCATTTGTATTACGTGGATGTTTGTGTACATTAGAAACATTTGCACTCACCTTTACGTTACTGAGATGGACAGATATAGATGCATTTATATCACGTGGATGTCTGTGTACGTTAGAAACATTTGCACTCACCTTTACGTCACTGAGATGGACAGATATAGATGCAATTATATTACGTGGATGTTTGTGTACATTAGAAACATATGCACTCACGTTTACATCACGGAGATGGACAGATATCGATGCATTTATATTACGTGGATGTTTGTGTACATTAGAAACATTTGCACTCACCTTTACGTCACTGAGATGGACAGATATCTATGCATTTATATCACTTGGATGTTTGTGAATATTAGAACATTTGCAATCACCTTAACGTCACTGAGATGGACAGATAACGATGCATTTATATCACGTGGAGTTTTGTGTACATTAGAAACATCTGAACTTGCATATAAGTCACAAAGTTGCGGGGAGAGTTTAAGACATTTTTTCGGTTCACTGAGTTCACATACACTTTCATCGCACTTAAGCTTACCACGGGAGGGGGAGGAATCTTCAAAACATTACATTGTTTAGACGAAACGCAACTAATATAAGAAAACAACTATCATCAGCGACTAATCTCTAATCATTTGCTACTGAAAACTGTTATGGAACAATGAATTCTTTGTGTGATTGTTAGAATAACTGACAGAATGGTTGGTTGATTAGAACTATCTAAAAATGTTGATTGTGGTGTGCATGTACTGGATATACAATGCATGTTAAAATATTACGTTCAAAATTTATTTCATTTGTTATATTTTTTAAATAGAATAAATAAGCTGTATGTTAAAAATAGCATATTGTTATCTGAATTCCAAAACCTCGTAACTCGCTCAGATGTCCATTTTCACATTTTGCGCGTTTTTGAAAGTATAGCCACAGATCCATCTACTAACAAAGCCGTGGAGCTTAATTTAAAATACTAGCTCTAGCTAATATTGGGCTTATTTAACGAATTACCAACACAAATAATATTTATTTACACAAAATTATTCCTCGAAATATTTATCTACAGTTACTTTTTTTCAATACAACACAATCAACATTTGTTTGAAAGTGAATATACCTAAAGCATGCTACTCTCTTCAGTGAGCCAATGTGTAATGTTTCTTATGTAGAATTTCATATACTGATGAACTGTTACTGTATTAACTCATTATTTATTGCATCGTTCCTATATCAATTCAATCAATAATTCATTGTAAAGAACTTCGTTTATGCATGTTTTTAATAATAAATAAAAATTATGTTTAACATTATTGTTCTCTAATCTTCTTTATTGAGTCGATTAAAAAAACAACTAGAAAATCTGGTGTTATGTCTGATACAGCCACACGTAATTTTATTGTTCCAGAAGATTCTTGTACAATAGGCCTATACGTATCCTGTATTTTAATTTTACGAAGTTCATCACTAGACCTCGGAATTTAATGAAATTGCACGGTTTTATTGATTTGACATATTGGAAAAGTAAAATATTGGATATAATTTTTACGTTCGAATCAAGCCAACTTTATTTTTTACAAATGCATATTTTCCGAGGATTTTCCCTTTTAAATGCATGTATTTTTATTTTGCATATTTAAATGCATATATTAATACCTTTCCTTGTTTTCCCGATCTATTACCTAATTTAAAAATTTCTCTGTGATAAAAATGAGAGTACATATTTTCCAAGATATTTTGGGTGCTATTCATAGACATTTCGCTAGCCCGCGCTACGAGCGTGCTAAACTATCCCCGGCTATCGACTGGTTATTTGTACAGGATTCATATCATGTCATATCGCTAACACTGGTTTATGAATACGAAAAACAGTAGTTCGCTGATCATCCACCGGAAGCCCGCGCTAAGAGTGTCTATGAATACGACCCATAGAAATTATGTGAAAAATAAAACCAATAATTTGTTAATTACTGTTGAGGACATGAAATTGCTGCGACGACAATGAATTCTTGTCCCTCATGTATAGGTTAAGTCCTTCTCCACATTAACATGAGGCTAGCTCTATGTAGAGATATGGAATTTAAATTTGGAGCGAATCTTGATGGGAGTCCACCTGTATGTAGGCAAAAATTTCGCACAACTGTTCACAAGTAGCATATACAGAGGAGCTCTTGTTTACTTCACACGCGCAGTGTGTTGTAAGCAAAACACAAAATGAAGGAGCTCCAAATTTTATTTTCGTATCTGTACATAGTAGTAGTAGTAGTAGTAGTAGTAGTAGTAGTAGTAGTAGTAGTAGTAGGTTTACTTTGTCCACACCTGTGGAGTAACGGTCAGCGCGTCTGGCCGCGAAACCAGGTAGCCTGGGTTCGATTCCCGGTCGGGGCAAGTTACCTGGTTGAGGTTTTTTCCGGTGTTTTCCCTCAACCCATACGAGCAAATGCTGGGTAACTTTCGGTGCTGGACCCCGGACTCATTTCACCGGCATTATCACCTTCATTTCATTCAGACGCTAAATAACCTGAGATGTTGATACAGCGTCGTAAAATAACCCAGTAAAATAAAGTAGGTTTATTTTGCCTGGCAGAGTTAAGGCCATGAGGCCTTCTCTTCCACTCAACCAGGTTTCAATAATATACATGAAATACAAAATTAGATTACAAAACAACACAAAAGAAAATACCTTAGAATTTACATAAAATATAGTAGCAACTTACAATAGTCAAGATCAGTTACATAATATAAAATTACGAATAATCGAGATCGGTTACATAATATATAAAATAAAGTAGAAAATTACACATAATCAAAATCAGTTACATAACATAAGGGGGATATACAAACACACAATTTATAAGACCTAAAATGTTCGAGGTAAATTCGACGATTAATTCACTTGAGATATATTATACACTTAATATACTAATAGGAGAATACATGTGGGTTGCAAGACATAAAATGTTGATTAGCATAGTCGTACTAAATGGCATACAAATACAAATGATTAAGTAATATACAAGATAATAAAAAAAGAAAAGAAAGGAAAGAAGAAGAGAGAGGAGAGAAAAATAACAACTTGGCCATTTAAGACTATTTAGAAACTTCCGCAAGAGTCTAGGTCTGTTCATTGAAAACATTTCTAAGTAGAGTATACTTAAAAGATTTTAGACTCCAACTGCCCCTGAGTACATAGGAAGGTAAGATTGAGTCAGTCCTCTCCCATTTCTTTATTGTGAAGAATCATATGGTCGATTAAACCATCAGCACAGCCTACCACCCCATAAAACTAGTGTACTGCAATAATCTTCCAGATTGAACTACTTCTGACTGGACATTCCTTATATACTCCTCTAGAAGAAGTCTAAAAGGCGTCTTGTTACATAATGGAAATATAAACCCATCTATCCCTATAATCCTTTGTTTGAGGTTCTGGCTGATATGTACATATATTATCAGGCAGTACATCTAACTTGGCGATGTGTGTCAGTGGAAGAATAACTGTAGAGTAGAAAATCATTACGGGGTAAGTATTATCACAGTCTAGTAGAATGGTCGTCAGCACTCGCTGAAATATGCAAAGGGTAAGCGGAGCCGTGCCGTATGCCCCGTCGTGCAGCAGGAAGAGGTAGAGAGCATACCCGCTAGGAGCTACGAGTGCACCATGATACACTGTGTTTTCCAAGGGTAAGAGACGCTAACCCCAGGGTGCTCTGCGCTGACGACCGCTGGTCTTGTATATAGTCACGAAGCTCAATATGTAGTAAATATGCATCCATAGATAGTTGCTAACCGCTAGGATCGCTAATATCGCCTCATTACAGACAATGCGAAATAATACCGACACAGCGTATTGTTCCTAGGACCCTCACAACTCAAGCTTCGTGACTGTATATACTAGACTGTGGAATTTTTTTGACGACATTTATTTTATTGTAGCATAAGGAGCTATGTACTATCGCTAGTAACTTCCATAAAGGGCTACGGTAGAGCGTCTCGTTTAGGCACAGTGAAAAAGTAAACAAAATGTAGGTAACGTGTGGGGAGGACGAGCCGTACGATAAACACGAGGGATGCACAAGGTTTTAGTTACAACATTTATGGCGGAGCATTAATTAAAATTATATTTTCCGAAAACGCACATTGCATAACTTTGTCGTATACACATTTTAAGAAACAAGCAATAACATTTGACTGTTGAAATAATTTAATATAACAGATCAAATTTTGCTACTTATATGACGTTGCTTTCAAGCAGATTTTTTTGCGGTCATAAATTTCATTCTCTGTACGACTAACATAATATCACTGTCTTCTATGACCGAATTAACAAAACTAGAGTGTATTGGCCTGAAGTGACAAAACTAATTTCTAAACATAATTTTTCCTTCTCAAAAAAGTTCAATTTATTCAGGTATACCTGGAAGTTGTCCTGAAGTCGGACAGTCTGAAGCATTCTACCCCCACCCAACTTCAAGACAAACATGGAATGAGACTTCTGTCATTGGTTGAATAGCAATTATACTTCTCTCCTCCTCTGCCGGCAATATTTACTTCCCCTGTCAGACATTATGAAACGAAGTATAGTGATATTTTCGAGACTTGTACTTTGAAATAGGCTAATCGCTGACGTTATCTTCATACACCAGAGCGACTATGTTGGTTTCATATAAAATTATTTATGTAGGCCTATATATAAATATGTCAGTATTAGTAATAATAAGATTTCGGCCCAGGGTACCTAAACGCTTTAAGTTACGAACCCACTGACCACTGTGTTTTGAAGATCAAGGAGAATGAGAGCTTGAGAGTGCAGTTACTCCTTGCCTCAACATGTAAACATTCAGACACAGTAGGACACAAAATGAAAGTTCACGTCTATAAATATAATATAATTATACAATGCATTTCTAGAACAAAAAATAATTGCCTAACATTACATGTTTCAATTTACATTATACTGTATAAGTTTTAACAATATAAAATAATCATTTGTGTGTGAGCAGGAAAACAATTTACAGTTCTTACATAAAATATATTTCTTCCCGATTCAACGCACCGAATTACAAGGTACATTGGAAACGTATCAGAAGAAAAGTATCTCCTAATTTTTTTCAAGAAACGCTTTGAAATATTGTTGAAAGGGTTGTTTGCATGTACCAACTTTATACACAAACCTCGATGAAATTCTTTTTGATGTTCTATGTCTGATTTTGATGTTGAAGGCCAGTTTTGAATGTAAAATTAAATATTTTCCATGTACCTTTTGCTATTACACTGCTTTTGAAAGAATGGGGTTCTTTCTGTGCGTATACCTTTTTAACAATTTTCAAAATTCAGTGTTTTCTTGCTTTAATAAGAAAATATTCCTTTCCGAACTTCTACAGAAGTTCGTTCTGAAGGGAACACTTGGTGCTCTTAATTTTCGACAATGAATTATAAAAGAGCGAAATTAAGACTAACAAATGTATACAGGTATAAATAGTCAAATAAATAGATGGAAGAAAATTAAATATACTTGTTTACTCACAGGATCTCAAGGACGTATGGCGATTGCAAGGACCTACGCCAAGCAGAATGGAAAGATGCTAATATAATTTCTTATGAAACCAACTGTACTCTCACAGTGCCATCCCAACTCATGGATCATGACGTCACATATACTCCCTGCATTCCAAACTTCAGTCTCGCGAATAGGTGACCCTAGCCTGCACTCTGCTAATCACTAAACAACAAATTTTTACTTTTTGTCTTGCTCCGAAATAAAAATAGGTGAATATTACTAATAAGTGTACTTTAAATCTGAAGTTAAAACCCAAATTTCCCTATCACGTACCATTTTCCCCAAAAATGAATTGAATTTTTCTATAAAAAAAACTTATTTTTTTTATTTTTCACTGCTATTGATAAAATTACAAGTGTCTAGAAATTCAAAATGCCTCATAACACTTGAAAATGTGTACTGGATACGAAAATGATGTTACATAGTTTAAAATACAAAACAAACAATAATAAAAATATATCTTGCGTATAATGAGAAAAATCTCGGAATTTGAACTTATCATTTAAAAAGATTTTCTGGACGACTTCCGTTTATAACTAGACCCGGGACTATCTTTTACAAGTAACCAACAATAGTCTGCAAGCATGCTGGATGATGATCTTCCTTTATATCGCCTTTCCATTTCAGATATGTCTTGATGAAATCTTTCCCCATGCTGGTCGCTTATCGCTCCAAGGTTAGGAGGAAAGAAATCCAAACGAGAAATTAAAAATTGTATTTTTGAGAGCTATATTACTCCCCCATTTTCTCATATGCACTTAACATGGTTTCCACAAATTCTGCCCTAGATTTTCCGAGGAAATTTGAGCAAACATCTTGAAAGCACGCTATAGCATTTTTTCTGTAACGGAAAGTTTTTCCCCAAAGAAAGAGTCAACCAAAATTTTTCGAATTTGTGGACCGATAAAAATGCCCTCTTTTAATTTGCATTCACTCAAATTGGTAAACTTTTCTTTTAAATACTGAAAACCACACCCTTGTTTGTTCATTGCGTAGACCTCACTTTGAAGTGTTATGAAATTTACTGAATAGAAGGGACCAACATCTGTTTATTTATTACAAGTACAAAAGAACATGTCAACAACCATAATAAACCAGAAATAAGTCATAATCTCATAAAATGCATTAGCTCTCGTTTTGGTTTACAACCCCCTACCCGCGCCAGATGTTTCTTGGAAGAGAGCTTATCGAAAAGTGAAATCATAGTATATCTTAAAAACCTTACGTGATACGAAGAAAAGAGATGGATTTTCGGATTGAGCTCACACCAAACCATGAGGTGCATATTGTTTTAAATAGGAGCAAAATTCTTGTTGTTCAGTGAATCCAATAATTATACAGTTAATGGGAAGTAAATAGAACTATCGCAAAAATAAATAAAGGTAACTCAAAGTAGAAAAGATTGTCCTAGTGCGGACGACAGCGCATCACCTAAACGGACGTCGTAATGGAGCGACTGTGTAAGTCAGTGACCGGCATGTTCCGTGCTCTGTGACGTCATTCTACGGAGCCGCCACGCTCTTTGCTCGGCAATCTCTGCATACTGAGCACAGCGAGGAGAGAAGGTTCAACTGAACAGTGGTGGTACGGCGCCTATGCAATGACAGAGCGCGATCCATTCGTCTGAGGTAGTATGGGAACAGCACAATTACAATACATTTGTACGAAAACAAAACTGTACATCCGTGATAAATTAATGTAACAAAATATTTTGCTTTGTAATCAAATTTAATATTCTTATAATAATATGGAATTCATAATACAGCCAGCTGCAGAAGCGTTCGCATTATGTAAATGAGGCTCCGAAACTGCTATAAATATACAAATATAGAAATAAATAATTTAAGCAGTACTACAACACTTTGTCTATTCGGAAACTTGAAAAAAGTTCAAGTGTTTTTAACAGACATTTTCCTACACAATATACAGATTGAACTATCTAGGCTCTAACTTGGTGAGTAGTATGCAAAGTATATTTCAACTTTTGAAACACGCCATCACTTTGTGTTACTATCGTACCCAAGCTAAATGCTTTGTCGAGATTAAACTGTGTTATGGAGTATGGAGGAATGGCGAAGAGTTTGATTTGTGGCAAGCTGTTTCAGCATGTAAAGAAATTCAATATGCAATGCAATTATTCTGTATGCCACTCAAATGATTATGACAAATATGGGGGTGAATATCGACAAATACTGGTGCAGCAATTGAAAGATAAATTGTTAAGTGAAGCTAGGGAACACACTGTCAGTGAATCAATGGTAAGCTTAAGGCTTAAGATATAGGATTTCACTAGCCACTGCAAAGAACATGCGTTCTTTTAATGACGGGGAATTTGCCAAGAATGTTGCCATCATGGCCGCAGAGTAGTTATTCCCTAGCAAAATAAAGGAATGTGTTACCATCAGTTTATCTCCAAGAACTGTCGTATCATTGCTGCACTGACGCCACTGCGCTGGTGCGTGTTAACAGTAATACGACTCAACTGCTCGCTCTTCCAAGCTCTTGAGGCCTGACTGGCTCTTACGTCATAACTGCAGCTTCTGCCGGCCACTGATGTAAGTAAACTGTTTGGCTTGTGTGTCCCTATCCTCACCAACTAAATCACATGCGGCACTTCCAACGTATTTTCATCAAGTTTCCCTCTTGGACTTCATATTTTTTCGCAATGTTCGCTCCGTTATGAAGATCGGTAATGCGCAGAACTTAAATTCAGAGCTTGTTGTGAAATGCTGCCGTGGCAGATATCGAAACTATTTCACCACAAGTCGGGTAGGACGTTCATAATAATAATAATAATAATAATAATAATAATAATAATAATAATAATAATAATAATAATAATAATAATTTTCCTCTCAGCCAGTGACCCAAACAATTATTTTTTCTCTTCCTAATCACCCTCTTTCCAACACAGCTTCATTTCTTATTTGGCCGTCCATTTCACATGCTCCATTCTTCCCCAAATATACATTTCAAATGCTTCTAGTGCTTCTCTTCACTTCGTCGTAATGTTCATGTTTCTGCCCCATACAATGCCACACTCCACAAAAAGCATTTCACTAGTCTTTTTCTTAGTCCTTTTCCTAGAGGTGCGCAGAAGATGCTCCCTTTTCTACTAAAATCTTCCGTTGCCATTGCTATCCTTCTTTTGCCTTCCTCCCAGCAGCTCATGTTACTGCTTATAGTAGCCTACACAGGCTACACCCGAAATATTTGAAGCTGTTCACTTGTTCTACTGCCTCATTTCGAATTCGTACGTTTACCTTCTTTGTTCTTCTTCTGATAACCATTTACACTGTTTTTTTTATTTTATCATCAATTACTTGTACCGCGAGCAAAGATGTATTCACGTCAAAATAATAAATGGGGTATAATATGGGCATGAAATGGCAAAAGAAAGAATAGGAGAAAAAATATTACAAATGTACAGACATATCCAAAGAACGCTTGAACATAAATCGCGAAAAAAATATACGTCTTTCACTGTAACTAAACTAGTAGATGAGTCACTAACACCTTGAAGGTGCAGCACAAATCAAATGATGAGAAAGGGAGATTTGACAGATGAAGATGTCGAAGCTAGACAGAAACGGGGACTGAGAATTAGCAACAGAGTTACATTTGAAGTAAAAGTAAATTAAGGAAATAAACTATGAATATTAACATCAAGGCGACACGATATTGTAGGTCTAACTGCATCGTTATAAAAAGCGTAAAATCAATAACCAGAAATGTGAAACATATTCGTGACAATAATTTCGTGTAAGTTCACCAGTTATGAAACAAAGAAAAATAGGCTTTACACTGTTGAACAAAGAGACTGTTATTCCAAAGTTATTGACTGCTATGTGTATAGCCTGACTTACAGGCGCACAGGGTCAATAATAATCGTGCATTCAGTAATTATCAGATGTCGGAGATTTTTCATCAAATTTATCCAAGGAAACTTCATTTTATAAAATAGACATTATAGTTGAGCTTAGAAAGTAATATTAAACACACATGAAGTAGTAGTCAGGGAACCATTTTATGATGATCTCAACATTAAAAAAAATTTATACAACAGTCTTACAACATAAAATCTTTATAATTTCTACTTTTCAATGTTGGAAATTGCGGTACAGTAAGGGTTTTCATAATGATGAAAAGAAGTGTACGTTGTTTTCTGTAGCTATTGCGGAGGATTGTGTTTACCTCCGAAAATCCTAAATCAGAATGCAGTGTGGCATTTCGCATATACAGGGTGCGCTTGTTATTAATATAAAATACCGATTTTTGTTGGTTTGTATTCTCTTAATTTGGATATGAGAAGCAGAACTCCATATTGAACAGCTTTATTACCAGATGGGTCTGATTAATGTAGTAAGTTAGATAATATTGATACTGGTACTTCAAAATCGTATTATTAGGCCTATATATTTTAGTCCATCATTAAGACTATGTTTTTTTTCCCTAGCAATTGTGACACATTTTAAATAAAATTACTTATTTCTATTGTAAGTGTTTTTTTTTCTTTTGTGAAAGGAACGTAATGGTGTATATTAAAAATTTTGTTCGAATTGAATTTCGTTCTCGGCATCGCAATGACTTTACGTAGTCCCAACTTTCCCAGCTTCAATGCTATTGTCGGACCATCGGATCTGTGCTCCCGTAAGATATGCGAACTGAACACTAATTCCTTCTCAGCCTCGGTAATTCATTTCTCTCCCTGCATTCCTATCACTCTCTTTTCTTGCTCTCTCCCTTTCTCTCCTCCACTACTCACAATTTTGGGCCTTTTCGCAGGACAGTTTATTTGTACTTGCAGTCCAGTGTTGTCAACTCAACATGAACACTGTAGCACGGAGTGGCGAAAGAAA
The DNA here is from genome assembly GCF_040183065.1 of Periplaneta americana. Lineage (NCBI taxonomy): Eukaryota > Metazoa > Arthropoda > Insecta > Blattodea > Blattidae > Periplaneta > Periplaneta americana. Next base: position 186,656,417 of record NC_091120.1, on the reverse strand, counting down.
TATTATTAAGCAAATACGTAATATCATTTTGCGATGAAGACAAATAAACAAGTCAATATCTGTTTCCTATAAATCAGGCAACGAAAAGAGCAGCTGCGATCACAGGTGACGCTCATTTTATTTCAATTGATTACGTATTAAAATTACTTACTTAAATACTTATAATCAGGGAAAGGATTTATATGTAAATACATATTTACTTATAAAGCTAATATAATTTATATTTTGCATTATCTTTATGTTTCACAATGTGTAGGGTTGAAAAATCCTACTTTTATTTTCCATATTTTTCCATATTTTAGAGTTTAGTACATATTTTCGTTAATTTCCATATATTTTCCATATTTCATATAAAACAGTCCATATTATATTAGGTTTAACAATAAAACAAAACAAAATTCCATTAACTTTTAAAAATACATTTCAACAATAGAGATTTAAACACATGTTCAGTAATCCCTTTAACATCAGAGTTATTTGAAAATTAGCAGTCCTATCAACAATGGGAAAGTAAGTTACAAAACTGTATTAATTTAATTTAAAATTTTTAACAGACTTCAGTTGTGCAGCTCAACAGTTAAATGCCAGTCAGAGTACACATAGGTTCAGTTTTGTAAATCATACTATAAAGACGGTAAATATGCCAAAAGTACGTCATTCAGTCAATTTAAAATCAAAACTAACAAGTTACATTTCAGAATTTAAAGAAGATGGTTTATCAACTGACAATAAAATATTATTTTGTAATTTGTGTCAGTGTGCAGTATCATCTACACAAAAGTTCCTGGTGCAACAACACATTACAACTAGTAAACATCAGGCCAACAAACAACTAAATTCCAAGCAGAGACAATTGTTTTTAACACAACCAACAACATCGAATGTAAGATCTGAGTTTAACATCGACCTGTGCCGTTCTCTCATCTCTGCTGATATTCCTCTCTACAAACTAAAGAATAAGGTCTTCAGGGAATTCCTTGAAAAATATACTCAACATACAATCCCGGATGAGTCAACACTTAGGAAGACGTATGCTCCATCCATCTACGATGAGACAATACAGAAGATAAGAGATGAAATTAAAGATAGTTCAATTTGGGTTTCCATTGATGAGACTCCCGACAAAGAGGTAGACTTGTTGGTAATGTAGTTATCGGTTTGTTAAGTGAACAATATTCTGAACGAATTCTTTTACATTGTGATGTTCTAGAAAAGTGCAATAACAAAACTATAGTTAAACTGTTCAACGAAGCTATGGGTATCCTGTGGCCAAAGGGTATTATGTACGATAATGTGTTATTCTTTATTAGCGATGCTGCCCCTTATATGGTCAAAGCTGGACAAGCATTATCTGTTGTATATCCTAAATTGACTCATTTTACTTGTGTGGCGCATGCATTTCATCGTGTGGCAGAAGTGGTCAGAGACAATTTCCCTAAAGTAGATTTGTTGATTTCATCAGTGAAAAAAGTATTTCTCAAAGCTCCCAGTAGAGTTAACGTGTTGAAAGAAATGTACCCTGAAATTCCATTGCCACCAAAGCCAATTTTAACTAGATGGGGTACATGGCTAGAAGCAGTTGAATATTATGCCGAACATATAGACTCTATTAACAATGTTCTCCTTGCATTGGACTCTGAAGATGCAGTCTCAATTGATACTGCGAAAACAGTTACCTGTGACATAAGTGTGAAGAATGACTTAGCTCACATTCAGCATACATTTTCATGCATCATAAAAACGCTCAAAAGTCTCCAAAATAGGCACCTTTCACTATCTGAAAGTTTTGAAATTATAAATAGTACTGTGGAACAACTGAATCGTGGTAGAGGTAAAGTTGCAGATGCAGTAAGAGCTAAGGTGGACACTGTACTTTCAAAAAACCCTGGATATGAAGAACTACAAAAGGTTGTTGCTGTGATGAGTGGTGAATCAACAGTGAAGATTAACTTGGACTTATCCCCAGCAGACATTGTGAAATTGAATTATGTACCAGTTACTTCTTGTGACGTCGAACGCTCTTTTAGTCAGTATAAATCTATCCTCAGAGACAATAGAAGAAGATTCACTTTTCAGCACTTGAAAGAAATGTTTGTAACCTATTGTTATGGTAACAGACAATAAAAATTGAGTTTTGTTGAAACTACATTGGAAGATAAGGTATGTCCATTATATTTTTTGTTTAGTTTGATTAAAATGTACCAATATTTAACGTACATAGTCATTTTTTTTATAATTTTAAGTCCATATTTAATTCCATATTTTGGTAAAAATCCATATTTAATTCCATATTTTGGTAAAAATAACTACATATATATTTACATATTTCATATATTTTTAGTCCATATAAATCCGTTCCCTGCTTATAATACAACATTTTTATGTAATTTATATAGGCACAAGGCAGGTCAGAGCGCCTAATAAAGAAAATCTGGAGTCTGTGCAGGACATGAAAAGCTAGAATCACCAGAGAAGAACAGACGAAAGGAACCTTTAATTCTTGCAGATATTAACCAATGTATTTTAAGAAAAAAGATACAAGAATTTTATACCGTGCAGAAAAAAGTTCCGACATTGAAGAAATTACTGAAGGTTGCGAGAGAAGCAATAATTTCCAAGGTTGGAGAGAAACACTACGGAAAGTGATTCGAGATATGGGATTTGGGTTTAAAAAATGTATAAATACGAGATGTATTTTGATTGAAAGAAATGATATTGTAGAATGGAGGACCAGTTATTTATAACACCGTTTGACGGAAGTTTGGCAACATCCCTATTCGGCAAGGTTCGTAGCCTGCTGTTTGACGTTGTAGGAAGAAAGCGGTTGAAATGGAGTGACTACAGGCGTTAAGTGTTCCAAGAACGACGACAGAGCTGAAGGGGCACAGATCCGATTAGTGCTGCTTATGATTAGGTTTTCTTCGGAGCGGTTGTTTGCGCGCCTTCAATCGGAGACCTCCGGTTATCTCCGATTGATGCAGCGCAGGTTGTATATGTGCTGTGGCGCAGACATACACTTTCCGCTGAGCATTCCTTTAATGGGATCAGGTAGTGATTCGAGTCCGCTGACGTCAGCGTATCTTTTAAAATAGGTTCTAATTTGTTGTTGTTTAATCTCTCTTTTACGTTAATCTCTCTCTCTTTCTCCGGCTCTTTTTTGTGTTGCTTAAAGTGCTACGTTAGCTGACAGATTTTTTTTTTCTAGTTTTGAAATTCATAGTATATGTGGAAAGCCGTTTTAGTTTTATGTCATTGATCAAATTAATAACATTCAATTTAATTGCAAAACTAATGCAGAAGTAAAACATTTCAGTAGCTAATGTAAACATTTATACTTTAATTCTTCTAGAAACTCTCGTTTAATCGCAAACAAGGTTTGTCAATTATTATTCTAATCGGTTTAGTTAACGTAAAATATATTAAAGGAGCTTCAGAATGAAACAAAAGAAACGTGGGCTATCAATGGGATAAAGTTTACTGTCCAACATAATTTATTCAGAATCTTCACCGGACAAGATTGTGATTATTGTGTTAAAGGGTGTCAGTATTTGAACTACCTCTTCTAAAACGCGCCACTCCTGCTCTGTAATAAAAATATAAGTGGATATCAACTTAAGGATAATTGTAATTATATCATTACCAGATGTTTCTTTAGTTTCATTCAGAAATATTTTAATCCAAACCGTAAAATATAACTCAAGTTGTCTAAACAGTAAAATATAGCTCGAGTCGTCTCGTAAATATTTCATTTGTTTTTTATTGCCTCGAAAGTTACGTTTTAGAGAAATTTCAAGACATTTTCATAGACTGTGAGCGTTTGGGAACAATAGCACTAAAACAATTTAAAAAGAAATCGTTTCAAATGTTTTGTGTAATTGTTTTCATCAAGTTCGCGATTGTGCGATCGCTTCAAATGGTCTAACAAATTCGAAGTTCCACCACCCTTAGAGTAAATTCGCCCACAAAGTTTACAGTGTGCGACTTTATTATTACCTTCAACTAAATTAAAGAATTTCCATGCGACGGATATCCGATTTGATGCCATTTAATTCCCCTCACAACTACCGTCAGTCCGTACGCGCCGGTCGTCCTTGAGCTAACTGTCGCTTCGCTCCGAACCCCCGCATCCCTCCGTATGTCCCCTGTTCCACCTACGGTAGTATCGGAGATTACCGGTGGAGAGCTTTATTCGTATTCTCCGATTCCTCCGCGGTAGTAGTCACTCCGATGAGCAGCACTGGATCCGATGGTCCGACAATAGTACGTACGAAACCCTCAATCAGATCGGAAAAAGTAAACAAGTCCCAGCCTGTTCCCCCACCTCCGTTCAACACTCCGCTATCAGTCAACCTGTATCTCCTCCATCGGGACCTCTACTTCGAAGTCTAGTAATAACTACAGGGACATCACTTTATTTTTACCAACATTTTAAACATTAACCTGGCTATACTCGGAAACACTGTTGCCCTCTTCCATTAGAGGAGTTTGATGTTACTAGTGCAATATGTATACAAATCATTTTACAAGGTATAGGAGGAGAGAAAAGTAGTGTATCCATTTATGTTGTAGGGAAATACGATATTACGATTTTCAGTTTGATCATCACTTTTACGGAATTTATCAAAATACAGTAGAGTAGTAATATATTAAAAAAAAAAAACTCGACTTTTCAGGCGCCTATGTTCGTTATGTAATGTCTACTTTATTTAGCATATTAATTATTGTTGTTAACATACAATATAGAGAGTGCATTTAAATTGAGGGGGGTCATAAATAAAGGGCTGTAAGTGCACTTAAGTTACTTTTGAGAAAATGGGGTTTAAATATTTAAGCTTTCGTAAAACCGGTGAAATTTTTATTTAATTTTTAATGTGTGATGCGATTAAAATATCCCTTTGCCACTAAAATTTTAGATACTTTTGCTTACACTGGATGCACTTAACTCATGTTATTACAAATGGCACTAGCATTCCTTTGCTTCTAGCCACCTCAATTCAAAAAAAGCTAATCTGAATTTTTAAACAAGTTGCTGAAAATGGTTGCCGTTCATTACAATGCAGGCTTCAATACAGTACTCATATTATTAAAAACATTTTGAAGCATATTCTCTGAAATTGTATATATCGTTTCTTGAATATAATTTTTTAGTACGATATTATTAATATAGGTTCTTTCTTCTGTAGAAAACGCAACCTTATTTCTGAAACACACTATACACTGCAGTGTTTACTTCACTGCTTGAAGACTTCGAATGCAACAGCGGCCGTAAGTTTGTGTATCTGACGGGAGCAAGAATATTAGTGAAGGGGTGAGAGTGAAGTACATTCAGAAATGCAGGTACAATAAAAATGCAAGTAAAAATAAAATGATGTCCCTGTACAAATGAGGCCTCATCTCCAAATACAAGCTATAGAAAACGTATCTGATCTAATTCAATAACAGAGGCCCTCTGTGTAAAGATGTAGTTGGACTACCCTAGAATTAGAGAATAGCTGCCGTATCTAATTCGCTTTTCTGTGGAGATGAACTTAATGAGATAGTCGGTAATATATATTTTTTTTATTCAGATTAAAGAAGTAATATTTTAACATGACACAACTGCAGCATATCGTGAAGTGACTCTGTCACGCAAACATCCACTTGTCAGGTCAAAACCTACCCGCAATGTTGAAAGCATTTACACAGAAGCAGTGCTGCATAGCAAATGCTATTATTTATACGCAGATTTAAAATTATTCCGGTAAGAACAATAGTTTGTGTTAAGTGTTCGCGTAGGCTTCCGAGGCTGGTGTACATGGTGTGTGGATAAGCTTCAGGGCTTCTACCGCGTTGTCTTGGTGTTATTGACTGACGTTTCGACCGCTGTGTTGTGGTCATCTTCAGAGCAGTTGTTGGATAAGGAAATAGTCTGCCAGCTATTATATATATAGTAGTCTCGATGGGGGGAGTACTTGCTGTGATAGTACTCCCCCATCGAGACTACTATATATATATATAAGAACTGGCAGACTATTTCCTTATCCAACAACTGCTCTGAAGATGGCCAAAACACAGCAGTCGAAACATCAGCCAATAACACCAAGACAACGCGGTAGAAGCCCTGAAGCTTATCCACACAACAGTTTGTGTTCTTTGAGACTTTATTTCAGACGATAGGAGGTACCTGTTTATGAATTTCGTTCACTGTTAGTTAGTGCTTAACCGCATATTTATTTCACCTGCTGTAAAAATGGTTATTGTTCAAGTTACGTGCTTTAGCTATCACTAGTAACCATACTTTCTTCCTAGACGCTACAAGGTTAAGTATTACTGGAGCTTTACTGTAGCGGATGACGTGTTTGCATCTAGCAAGATAAGTAATTCTATCTGTTCACGCGACTCCTGTTTGGTCAAGTTTTGCAGAAGAAAACATAGGCCCTTTTCATTACATACACTAAAATACACATGCTTGAACCGTGATGTACATTTTCGTCGTGATCTTTGCAGTGAATAATAACGTGCATTCGTACGTTACGGAACTTGAACATATGCGGATGTCACTTGATATGATTTTATTATGCAAGAAATTCTTTCAATAACTGGCGTTCCAAGATAACTGACCTATGATTTTGTGATCGTGTAAGTGAATTTTTCAACCACGGGATAAGTTAGAACCAAAGATAGAAAAAATCGACAAAACTTTGGAAGTTCCGCTAGTTCTCAATAGCTGACACCAATATTGGGGGCCATTAAAAAGGTGCCAGGGAAAATTATTATGTAGATTAAGCATAAGGTATTCTCATAATTGACAATATCAGCAGTTTCCAACTAGTTTACAATGAGTAAAGTGGTCTGAAAAATTGAATTCTATAATGCGCGTATATTTATGTACGACTATCATCATCGCTATATATTCGTAGAAGTAATGAATGAAAAAGCTAGACTTAAATCAACAAATTATCGATCACTATTGATTAGTGGGGTCAGATATCTTTGAAAGTCGTGTATATGACGTTATTGGTGCATATGTGGTACAAGATATTTCTATTGTCTGATATTTTTTTCTTATTTCATTAGGATATTGCGTATGTCGCTTATCACTCAAAACTCATTAATTTTCTATGTACTGTACTTTTCTAGAAATTCCCTCAAATGTAGATTATTTAATTTATTATACATATTGATTAAACAATTTATTAATTGGGATATTGGCACTCAATATCGTGATAGGCTACACAAATCCATGCTAAACTTAGAGTTAATATATTCACAATATTCAGATTGTGATAGTACTGGTTCTTTTAGATTACTTTCAATATACTTTCTGTGCCTCTTGGTATTGCATTGTCTTTCAGTGCACTCTTTTTGTCACGTTTACCTTTATTTTTCATTTTTTTCATGTAATATTGTCTATATTTACAGTGAAAATATCAGTTCAAATATCCTCAACTATGCCCTGCAATATTACACACTTGAGCGTCTTACCTAAGGCATTTTACCTCTGCAATGAACCTTCAATCAGCCACAAAGATGTAGTTATTTAACACGTTCGCTGCCGACTGTATTGTTGCAAAATCTATCTCCAGGTGCTGATTAGTTTTTTGTGTTTATTTATCATGTAATAATGTCTATGAATAATTTTTAGCCTCATATACAATTTTCGAGTACAGACAATGTTTGAAATCTTGATGAAGCATTTACGCGTCACCGGCACCGCGTTTATAATTCCATTATCAGTGCCATTTGACGCGTTTACGCGTCACACTTATTTTTATTTTTACGTGACCGTATATTGAAATATTGTTAGAGAAAAACAAATTAGGCCTATTTTACTTCATTTGTGGTAGATTCCGAAGCAGGGATCGACACACAATCCAGGTTGACCAAGGCCATCAGGACAGTAGAATGTTGAATCTTTTCTTCTGCCATTCTCGTAACACACTTTGTAGCGTTTCCTCATTTTTTTTTTTTTTTGCCTTTCTCATTAGCGCGTTGTTTTGCAGGCAGGTGTTTCACAGCTGGTGATATCAGTTTGATTATTGGACTGCTGAGTGTTGCATACGAGAGCAAATATCGTGTTACTGAAAGTCTGAAATCATATAACGAAATCCTACTCCTTGTGGTGTACCGAGGATGCAAATTATGTGCGTTCAGTAACATTATTTGGAACAGATGGATGTCAATTTTTTATAGGTCTTTCACAAGGGTAATAGGAAAGCATTTGATCTTGCCAATCGACGCCTAACATGTGGTTATTATACTTTTCAATTGCATGCGGCTTTTGTACTTTTTGCCCTCTTTATTTACTGTTTCAACAATACTGTCTTCAAATTCAGTCGAGATAAATAAGACGTCGAAATATTCACATTTTGAACTGGAGTAGTACTTGAATTATTAGATGTTTCAAAATCAGTTTCACTTTCACTATCACTCACTTTCACTTTCATTTTCACTTTCACTTTGGCTTTCATTTGGATTGAAATCATTCTCACTGTCCGAATCAGGCATTGAAATATTCAATAGACGCGCAATTTCGTTATCCTTGCAAGTTTATATGGCGCACTTTTCCGATTTTTTGCATTTGAAGGACATGGAGGCATCTCAAAATTACCATGTAAATTGTCATCCATGATTCCTCTACTTAATTGAGCGGAAGGTAATAACCAAGAACGATAATAAGTAGCAGCACCCTTCCAGTAAGTAATACTACATAACAATGCAGGATAACCAAAATACTGAAGGAATAATGCGCGGGAAATCAAGAAAACAACTATGACGTGCATACGCGTCATTGGCATATGGCGCTAGGACACGTGTGACGTGAATTCGCGTCAAGTGGCATTCAACGTGTTAAAGAATACGACTACTAAGCGCAGTGATCGATAAGACACTATGACTGCGTCTCGGTTTTGACTTTCTAGAGGAAGAGGGCAGAGGATGTGTAACTATTTTGTATACGAACGTAACTGTACGTGCGCTGTGACGTCATATATACTTTGAATCAGGCAACCTCATTCCAGTTTATAGATAACTGAATTACGAAGCTCAGTTATTACACAGGTTACACACAATATCTCTAACATACACAACACAAACGTTTAATTGAGGGGGTCACAAGCAAAGGAGTGTAAGTGCAGTCAAGTTATTTTTGAGAAAATGTGGTTGAAAGCACTCAAGCTTTCGTAAATTCAGTGAATTTTTTTTTATTTTATTTTGTGTGTGATGTGGTTGCCAATAAAATTTTAGATGTTTTAGCATGGACTGGATGCATTTAACTCATGCTCTTAGAAAAGTCACTTGAAACCCTTTGCTTCTGATCTCCTCAATTTTATTATAATCATATTTTATAAATAACTATGAACTCTTTCACTCCTCAGGCAATAATGGCAAGAACACATCTCCAAAACAAATGGTCTGTGAAGATTTTCATTCGTCTTGCTTACTTCGCACACTGTTACGTGCACATATACGGAAAGACGAACATCCAGTATTTACCGTCTGAACACCAGCACATGGCTCTTTGTGTTCCTGCAATATTAAGTGAGTATTTCACTCCAGATGTTTCCATACTCGTATCAATGCCGAGCAATGACTATGGGACAGCCAGAAGTGGCATGCAACTCTCATCGGCAAGTGGTCAACAGATGCTGGTAGACGATATCCTAAGTATTCTGAACAAGCAGTCTCTCTGGAGCTTTGTGATCTCTCGTCCTGGTTTTGAAACCCTGGAAAATGCGATAGAGGACAAGGACAATCACAACTACATCATCTTCACGTGGCCCGACGAGGAAGAGGACATCTTGTTGAACGTCATCACTCAGATAGGAGATATAACTGCACAAGCTTCGATGCGTCCTCGAAAACGATTTTTGGTGCTGGTAACAGACACGGGCGATCAGATGTCGTCAGAAGTGGCGTTGTCTATCTTGCAGGAACTCTGGAGTTCTTCGTTGATTTTGGATGTCCTTATACTGACGTCGGCTGATGCATCAAACTCAAGCGTTTCAAATCAACCAACAGCTACAACAAGCAAATTCTATTTTTATACGTGGTTTCCTTACGGCGGTATAACCGAAGAAGCCACTCAATTAGGTGAAAGTATTATGGAAACTGAGGGAAATTTATCCTTGACTGATGGTCTATTCCCGTCCAAAGTTCCTCCTAAATTAAATATTCCACCAGTGAAAGTTTCTACTTACGACGTAGAAGCTCTTACTTTACTCGTGGACACTGACACTGACGAAGAAAACGAACGATATAACTTTACAGGACCAGAAATATATCTCTTGCGTCTCATTGCGCAGGAATTGAACTTTTCATTTGTGTTTATTCCTCCACCTCCTAGTGAGTGGGATTATCTCGACAGATTGATTACTGTCATAAAAAATGTTATTATGGGTGCCGCGGATGTTGCAGTCGGGGGTCTTCCCTTGCACGAGGAACCTGCTATGTTGTTGGATTATACTATGTCATATTTTATGACGGGCGATACATGGTACGTTCCTTGTTCAAAACCCTTAGACAGACTCGGTAGAATAACAGCAATATTTGACGAATCATTATGGATACTGATGGGAATAGTTATACTCTTGGTTACGTTGGTTACTTGGGGATTAGCTAGACAACAGCATTCGACGGAAGCCATGGGTTATAGGTCAGTGGGTGCTTGCTTCATGAATATGTGGGCCGTGTTCATGGGAGTTTCCGCATCTGAACTACCTCGAACATCTGCAACAAGGGTTCTGTTCATAATTTATGTTTCGTACTGCATCGCAATGAGCACTGTGTTTCAGGCATTCTTTACCAGCTTCCTTGTAGATCCGGGAATATTGGACCAGTTGCGATCTTTGGAGGAGATCATCCATTCCGGAATAGAGTATGGATACAATCGGAATGGAGATAAGTACTATTTTCCTGATCCAGTGGACGAAATAGGGAAAGTAGTATTAAGAGATTCAAAGAATTGTTCAGATTACAAAGAGTGTTTGACAAGAGTGATCATTAAAGGAGATCTGGCAACACTTAGATCAGAAATTTATACAGAATATTTTGTAGCGACCACAATGCCGAACAGGTTACATTCTATTTGTACCGTCGATTCTCGTTTTACAAGTTATTTGTTGAATATGTATGTAACACAGAATAGTCCATTACTGAGACCATTTAACATGGTTATCAGCCGCCTCACAGAAGGAGGTATAATTGAGAAGATTATTAAAGATTTTAAACACTCTTGGAGATACCAGAAAGCACCAGACTTTGATGAATTTTACATTGAAGAGAAAGATGAAGTATACTTTGTTATTACAACAAAACATCTGGCAGTTGCATTCTATCTATTGTTGCTAGGTTGTGGTTTAAGTGTTGTATTTCTGCTGGGAGAATTAATATATTCTAACTGTAGCAAAAAGTTTTCAGAAGACGAATATTCCTACAATCATACGCGTCGAAACTCACTGTGTTGTCGTGCAACTATGATTCGTATGCCTAGATCGAACGGACCTATTTTTTTTAAGAGATAACTTAATAGCTCTGTTTGTCATATGATTCAAAATCTTCAGAAACTGAATACATGAATTATGACAAAATCGACTTACAAAGATTAAGAATCAAAAAAGTTTCCTTTCTTACAGTTTCTGAGAAAATATCACCATTAACATCTTGAATCGGTTCTTGCAAAATTTCGATATTTCCTTTCTATTTACTCATGAAATTTATAAACAAAATAGTACTCTTTCAGGATTGAACTAAAATTTTATCTGTATTTACTATATTTTATGTTACCGTACAAGTAATAGCAAATAAAAAAAATATATGAGGTGGTCAGAAGCAAAGGGTTTCAAGTGACATTTCTAAAAAAAAGTACCTTTTTAAGTGCATCCAAATTAAGGTAATCACAAAATATTTTGAAGGGAAAGGGATATATGATTTAAAGACATAACACATTAAAATTTCAATTAGAGCTTCATGAAATTTACAAAAGTTTTTAGCATTTTGAATCGCATTTTTTCAAACGTAACTGAAGTACAGCTCTTAGCAAATGTTTAACTGCACCCCTCCAAAAGTGATGTTTCACATCTGCATTTATACTTATGTGAAACTCCCCGATGTTTATACAGAGACCAAATTTCTGTGAAAAGCTAAGATTTTACTGCAAACCCAATCTGTCTATCTTTCAAACTGTGAATTATATAACAATTTGTGTGTTATGAAAATTATTGAAAAATTACGTATTTTGTAAGAAAAAATTAATTACTCCAGAATAGATAGAGTTAGATCAGTGTGGTGCTTTGTTGTATCAGTAATGTTACTGCTGTCATCAAGAGCCAGTGAATAATATATGATTTTTGTAGTCCTTTTTTAACTTTCCTCTTGAATATAATCAGGAATTTTCTAAATTATTCTCTCGATACTTGGTCGAGCAATTCGTAGTTTTTCGAAATTTAAAACTTCCTATGGACAAGTTATGTAAACTATTTTAATCATTACTCTTTTGAGAAATTTTGTTCTATTAAAAATCTTTAAAGTACGAGATATTTCAAACCCCATTAGGTAGCTGACTTCCTTACATTTATTTATGTCAATTATGTAATCTTTCTCTTCCTGGCTATGATGTAAGACATGTGAATTCCTGGCTTTTAACAGTTTGTTAGCACGTAATATTGAATTAGTTCTTCTAGAATATTATTATTAAATGAATAACTAATAAATAGTTACCCTCATCTAAAGATTAAGAATATTAAAACTGAGATAAAATCTAATAATTTTATCCTTCTAGGGAGAAGATCTAAAAATATCAAATTCATGCACGTACAGAAGAATTATAGAAACATATACTTAGTGGTCAATAATAATAATAATAATAATAATAATAATAATAATAATAATGCATTATGCAGTGTGGCAATTAATGTTTCTATTTACTCCTAATTGAATCGTTGAGCAAAGTGAACATATTACATTTTTTCCGACAGAACAACAAAGAAATTATCTTTCTCATTCTTTACGAAATTACTTCTTACTGCTTGTAGAGACAAAGTTTGTAGAGCGACATGATACCGCCACTGCTTGCCTTCAGCACGTGAATGAAACACACAGCAATGTACAGGAAACTCCTCGTACCCGTTTCAAATTCTGTGATTACACGATTTAATCACGACACCTGCTTTGGTCACCGCTACCTTAAACCTTTGCTTCTGGCCCACACATTATGTAATTGATAGCCAGTGTTAACACCATTTCTTAGTAGCCTACATACAAGTGAGATAGCATAATTATGACAATACTGAATATAGATTAACTTAACATCATTAAATAAAACAAGTTAAATATTTTAGTGAGCCGACACGAACAGCATTACTGTCAATATTTAAGCTCAATATTAATGCGCTTCTTTTTCAGTACAGACGCACAAGTACAATGGATCCGAATAAAAGGAAGACATGTTTAGTTATAATACTAGCACTATTCTGTTCGAGAAAGAAGAGTTAAACGAAAACGATATCTTAAAGCAGGCATCATGGATGAATATATAATAGGATGCGAATCTTACTGAGTTTCCCGTAACGCATACTACAGGCGCTGATGTAGAAATTGATCTTGCTGCCACCTGTTGGGCGGAGGGACTTTATTACATCTAGCAGCGCACCAAGTAGCGAAAAGAGTAACTAATTACTCCATGCATTTAGCAGCGCACCTGGTGACAAAAATGTTAAACTGTGCAGAAAGTATTCCCTCCCTACCTTCATCGATATTCAAAACTAACCCAATTTAAAATAAAACATTTGCATTTTTATTCCTCACAGCATCTTCTACTGAAAATTCTTACCGGAGCCAACAGGAAGATAAAAGAGACGATCTATTTTACACTACCCAATTAAAATATAACCAGACAGAGACAAAAAATAAAGCAAAAGGTTAGATAATGGGGATCGTATTCTTTGGGTATTTATTGTACAGCGCAATGGAAAAGTCTGCAAGAACTACTTAGATAGTTCAATTTATTATATTACTATTACTTTACAATACATTCAACAACACTATTTTTACAACGTCCATAAACATCACTGTTTAATATACGCTGCTTATACACACGTAGTATCACTTTATGTTCACTTATTAGCAAGTTTCTGTGCGCCATCTTGTTTTCTCGAGCAATATCTCGAACGGATAAATAGAGAACTCTGGGTAATGTACCCAACACGTAGTTCAAATGTTTACCACCTATGACGTTGGGCGCTTATCATCTTATTTGAGCCCTCTGCCGCCAGATGCTACTGACCGCAGTTTCGCATCGTATTATATATTTATCCATGCTGGCATGTTCAAAGCAATAGGTAGCGCAGAATCACTGCTGAATGCAGCCCGCAATACTTGAGTCTATGTTTGAGGAGTAGGGATGGAGAGGTAGCTGATATTGAGCTCTATACAGCGGAAAAAAGGCAAATAAAAATCATGTTTACGGTTTACAAGTACTGTACGCATAGACTATGGCTAGATGTGTGCATGCATCCCAAGTAGGTATAACACGGTACTGTCTGCAGAGAGCACCACGCCAACACCGAAAACAACTGCCACTCTGCGTTCTCAGTCAGTCCTCGTCCGTATGTGAACAGAGAACATTGAAATACGTAAACATATTATTCATTTGTGTTCGGAGAAGGGATCATAATGCCGAAAACGTTAAAAACATAGGGTGTATTCTTTAATACAAGAATATGGTGTTCACATTTTTAGTAGTGATACTGGTGAAACAATTAAGTGTCGGTTATGTATGTGTTTGAAGAGTTGGACAGGGTCAGCAAAGAGGCAGGCTTGTCCATGAACCCAGAAAAGACGAAAATAATGACTAACGCGTTTGAAGACCGGATTTACTTAAATGGCCGCTACTAGAATATGAGGAAGATTATACCTACCTGGGCCAGAAGCTGTCTTCCTCCAGAAATTCAGAGAAAGAAATAAAGAGACGAATCAGCATGGCATGGAAGAAGTTCTGGTCTCTAAAGTTCATACTTACAGACAAATTCCAGAGGCTAAGCTTAAAGGTTGAGACCCTGGAAAAATGTGTATTACCTGTCCTACTGTATGGATGCCAAACCTGGTCCCTATCATCAAAACAGAGTCATATGCTTCAAACCTGGCAACACAGTATGGAAAGAAAAATCCTGCAACTTTCTCTGAGGAACAAAGTAAGGAACGAGGAGCTACGCAACCGTACCGGTATGAAAGACGTCCTAATCATCGCAGAAAGCCTGAAGTGGAAATGGGGAGGGCTCGTGGTAAGGATGGACCACAGACGATGGACGCACAGACTGACATTGTGGGATCCCAGGATCGGCAGAAGAAGAGTGGGACGCCAGACAACTAGATGGGCCGATTTCTTCAAGCAGAAGGCAGGAGCACATTGGACGAGCAGTACAAGAGACAGACAGCTATGGAGAGATCTAGAAGCCAACGTCCTCAGTGTGTAGTGTGGTGCGAATCTTACAAGTGCATATAGCGTTTTCATTGTGTACATAGAAACGAAGTAGTGCAGCCAAGTTCGCTGATATCACTCCTTACGACCAGCTCACCTAACGAGTGAAGTCTCTGAATCAAGCCCTGTCAATCAGGAGGCCCTTGCCCTTACGGGATCTAGCAGGCTAAATTTATTTATTATTTATTATTTATGTATGTGTGCATTAAGACAGACGACAAAACAATCGATTGAACATCACTGTAATGCACAGGAATACATGAAAAATGTTGCTGATATGTTAGAAGAAAGTAAGGGTTCAAGTTCAAATTCCGCCTCAAATAAGAAATATGACTTTTGCCAGGATTTGTGTCGAATGATGATAAGTTGCAATATTCCATTCAAAACGTTGAACAATCCTCACTTTAAAGGGTTTATAGAAAAGTACATAACATATGTCATTACAGTAGTTATAAGTTATCAAAGTACAACCCATATTCAGCCATTATTCCGTGTGTCAATTTACATTTCCCCTCGGTCAACATATATACGCGTCTCTAGTGTACCTACTGTGCTTACGTAAGCAACAACCCTCTGACGAGACAAATTAGTAGCGTTGTAGTTACCTTCAAATCCGAATGACTTTTTTCCGCTGTCTACTGATCACTAAAGTTCGGATAAAGTAGCTGTATCAGTAATTAAGTATGGGCTCTTTATTCCTTGCCTTTTGTTTACAAACATTAATTACTTTGTAGCGTGTTTCCCAGCCAACAGTAATGACGACGTGCTTGTTCCTATCGGCTGTTCTGTTCATTCACTGATGTTTTAGCTAGGGCAGGGGAGCGCTGTTCACAACGGGAAGAGTTTTATCTAGTGGAAGGGGTAGTGTTTACTTAGTCTGCAGCAAGTCAAGGCCCTATCCTATACAGTTATACAGCCTATCCTGATACAGCATACATGGGCACAATTTTCGGTTACGTGAGGCACTCGATTTGAAATAGTTTACTAGGAGAGGAGACTGCAGAGTAGGATGGGAAATATAAACTGCTGTGACCTGCGTCACCTTATCGTAATCGCTAAGGCGGTCAGTGGCGAATTATTAGGAAAGCGCTTGGTTAATATGAGAGACTCGAAAACTTTTATTCAATTTGACAAATTAATTCGGCAGCTTTAATCATAAACCTCTTTACTAATTCTCCATCACTGAATTGATTTAAATCACAGGCGAGAAATTGGGTAACTAGCCAATAATTCGCCAGCTTTAATCATAAACCTCTTTACTAATTCTCCATCATTGAATTGATTTAAATCACAGGCGAGAAATTGGGTAACTAGCCAATAATATTCCATCACGTTGTCTACGTTTACTTTCTTGAATATTCTGGCGTTTCTCAAGATTACTTAATAGATTTGCACGTTCTCGACCTAAAATAATTTCAGAAAATCATATTTCGTTTTCTACGCACATTTGATATTTTTTTTTAATAAATTTCTTTTGGAAATAATACGTGCAAACAACATTTAATTCCTCGTAGGCTACCTTTTAATGTAGCGCGTTTAAGGTATAATGTCGTATTTAGTAGATATACTATGCAAATGTTAAGATCATAAATTTTCTTCGGAATAGTACGAAAAATAACATTTAACTTGTCTTACCTTCTAATTCAGCATGTTCTTTATGACATAAGGAGTAATGTCGTTGTACATTAAATTTATTAATGCCTAATAGGATTTTCGAGCATAACATACATCGTATGTTCTCCCCTTCTAAACAGTAAAAAAAAACTCTTCCTCCCATTTCTCATGAAATAATCGTTTTCTAACGCGTACACACTGCTTTGATATTGCCATTATGCCACCACTGATATTGCTTATGAAACTGATATAGAAACTGCCCACGCATAGGAGAAGGGTCTGTGAAAATGATGTCACTCAGAGCGATAAGCTCTGTGAAGGTCAGTGAGGCACAAATTCTCTAGTGAGGCACGATGTCCAAGTATGTGATACAGCTACTTTATCCGAACCTTACTGATCACAAAGTGAAACAGTTGTGGATTACGTCATTTAGCCGTTACCGATGGTTGCTTATTTAACGAATTATCAACACAAATAATACGTATTTGCACAAAATTATTCCCCCGAAATATTTCTCTACAGTTACTTCTTTCAATACAACACAATCAACATTTGTATGAAAATGAATATACCTAATGCATACTGCTCTATTCAGTAAGCCAATGTATAATGCTTATGTGGCATTTGATATATTAATGAACTGTTACTGTATTAACTCATTATTAATTACATCGTTCCTATAGCAATTCAATAAATAATTCATTGTAAAGAACTTGGTTTATGTATGTGCTTAATAATAAATAAAAATTATGTTTAACCATTATTGTTCTCTAATCTTCTTTATTGACTCGATTAAAAAAACAACTTTAAATCTGGTGTTATGTCTGATACAGCCACAGCCAAAAGGTTCTTGTACAATATACGTATCCTGTATTTTAATTTTACAATGTTCATCACTAGAGTGCGAAATGTAATGAAATTGCATGTTTTTATTGATTCGGCACAATGGAAACGTAAATATTGGATATGATTTTCAAGTTCGAATCAGGCCAACTTTATTTTTCATAAATGGATATTTTCGAGCATTTTCCCTTTTAAATGCATGTCTTTTTTAATGAAAATATTAACACCTTTCCTTGTTTTCCCCGATTTAATACCTAGTTCCAAAATTTATCTGTTATAAAAATAAGGATAATTCCCAAGACGTATACAAATTATGTGAAAAATAAAACAAATAATTAGTTCATTACTCTTGAGGACATGAAATTGCTGCGACCAAAATGGATAGTTCTCCTTAATGTATAGGTTTCATCGTTTTCCACATTAGCATGACGCTGTGTACAGATGGTAAATGTTATGTTTTATTTAACAACGCTCGCAACTGCAGAGGTTATATCAGCGTCGCCAGATGTGCCGGAACCTTGTCCGGCAGGAGTTCTTTTACATGCCAGTAAATATACTGACATGAGCCTGTCGCATTTAAGCACACTTAAATGCCATCGAACTGGCCCGGGATCGAACCCGCATCCTTGGGTATAGAAGGCCAGTGCTATACCAACTTGCGAACTAGGTTTACTGTCTGTACATATATGGAATTAAAATTTGGAGCGAGTCTTGATGGGAGTCCACCTGTATGTAGGCAGAAATTTCACACGACAGTTTACAAGTAGCATGTACACAGGAGATCTTGTTTACTACACACGCGCAGTGTGCTGTAAGTGAAACTTATACAATGAGGAAGCTCCAAATTTTATTTCCCTATCTGTACATAAGAAGGTAAGAATGAGTCAGTCCTCTCCCTTTCCTTTATGGCGAAGGATCTTATGGTCGAGGAAACCATCAGCACCGCCTACCACCCCATGAAACTAGGGTACTGCAATAATATTCCTGATTTAACTACTTTTTCTGCATTACTTATGAAGCTTCTGACTGTAGATTCCTTAGGCCTATATACTCCTCTAAAAGAAGTCTAAAAGGCGTCTTATTACATAATGGAAATACAAACCCATCTATCCCTATTATCTTCTGATCGAGATTCTTGCTGATATGTACATCTATCATCAGGCAGTACATCTCACTTGACGATATGTGTCAGAGGTAGAACATTAGAGTAGAAATTGTAAGGGTCTAAGTATCATTTTTGTGACATTTATTTTATTGTCTCATAAGGAGCTACGTATCATCGCCACTAACTTCCATAAAGGGCTACAGTAGAGCGTCTCGTTTAGGCACAGTGAAAAAGCAAACAAAGTGCAGGTAACGTTTGGAGAGAGGACGAGCCGTACGATAAACGCGAGGGATGCAAAAGGTTTCAGTTACAACATTTATGGCGGAACATTAATTGAAACTACATTTTCCGTAAACACACAAAACAAAAGAACACAAATTGCATAACTTTATCATATACACATTTTAACAAACAAACAATAAAATTGTAACGTTGAAATAATTCAATATAACAAATCAAATATTGCTACTTACATGTTGTTGCTTTCAAGCAGCATTTTTTTACGGTCATCAATTTCATTCTCTGGCTATACTTTTAGATTAATGGTTGACAACCGAAAACACGTTTGCTACCCCCTTCCACAACTGTAGTTCGATGATACTGGCATAAAATACAAACAAACCACTTTACTACGTATAGGAGAGAAGAAAAGCACTTCATCCATTTACATAAACTAGGAAATATCGCGATTTTGAGTTTGATCATTTTTATTCGTGAATTTCATGTTGAAGATATACCGATAAGCTGTCACAATTTGACTATAATTATGTGTTTATATTCCGCCTATGCTTATCATACAATATGAATGAATTAATTAGTCATATTTTCTCATTAACTTTTTCGGTACGTAAATTGTACCATCTTCAGATGTTTGTATATGATACTAATTGTTAACCAAGCCTGTGGGTGCATGTATCTGGACTTAAATGGTCAGTGTTTTTGTGCATGCTGTGCGATGCCGGTGAAGTGTTGTCATGATTACACAAATGATCACCTTAACTCTTATATACTATTTGCTGGTACAACACTTTATCAAACTTAAATTAGAATGTTTCAGTCGTTATTTAAAAAACACTATTTAAAAACACTGTTTAAAACTATTTAAAACTATTTAAAACTATTTAAAGCACTTAGTTTTTACATCACTTTAACTATGTGGAGTATGTGATCACTTATTATGTGGCGTTTGCCGGTTTGAAGTTAAATGAGGCACTTGTGGTGATCTTGTTTAGCGTTGAGCTGGACGCAATCTCGTAATATGGCTATGTTTTCTAAAAGTGATGTTGAAACACTTCTATTAGGTTGATGGCATATGTAATATTATAACAGAATGATGGTTGTCAGGTCCGTGGCTTTAGTATCGCCTGGCGTGTAGTTTTAACGTTAATGAGAAAATATGACTAATTAATTCATTCATATTGTATGATAAGCATAGGCGGAATATAAACACATAATTATAGTCATTTTTATTCGGTTTTTGTTTAATCAAAATACAGTACTGTATTAACAATGAGTGTTTTTACTCACGAACTGAGCTATCCATTCGGATGTATTCATGATTTTAAATGAAAAATTAAAAAAACATGCTGAAACTTTCCTTCTGGAGTGTCAAAATGGCTTTAGAAAAGGAAGATCATGTGTAGATCCATTATTTAGTATCAAACTATTGTTGGAAAAAAGAAGAGAATTTAATTTAGAAACCCATATAGCTTTTATTGATTTTGTGAAAGCTTTTGATAAAGTCCGAAGAGACCTTTTATTCGACATATTACAAGAAAAAAATATTCCAAATTTGCTATTCCAAAATATAATAGAAATCTACACGGACAGCAAAATAAGTGTCAAAATAAATAACTGTATATCCGAAAGAAAATTAGTTAATAATGGAGTTCGACAAGGTTGTCCACTATCACCAACTTTATTTAATATTTATATAAATGAAATTATTTTAAAATGGAACCAAATCTACACATCAGGAATCAAAATAACCAGTGCTCTAACATTAAATACCTTACTCTATGCCGATGATCAAGTCATAATTTCCAATTCAGAGGATAATTTACAAAGAGGATTGTATACATTAAATGAAATATTAAAAGATTTTGGGATGGAAATTTCAGCACAAAAATCAAAAGTAATGGCATTTTTAGGACAAGACCCAGTGAGAAGTAAGATAATACACAATAACCAATGCCTCGAACAAGTGCAAAATTTCAATTATCTGGGTTGTGAAATATCTTATCAAAATGAAAAAGATGTGAATAAGAAAATTACCAAATTTACACAAATTCTAGGAATAATAAACAATACATTAAAAGCTAAATTAGTACAAAAATCTACAAGAATAAAAATATATAATACACTAGCATTACCCACCCTTCTATACGGAAGCGAGATTTGGACATTAAAGAAAAAAAGACATGAACAGAATCAAAGCAACGGAAATGAAATTTTTCAGGAGAACAGCAGGATATACTCTTTTAGACCGAAAAAGGAATGAAGAAATTTTAGAACAATTAGAAGTAGAGTCAGTAGAAGAAAAAATCACCAGATACAAATTCAATTGGCTAGATCATGTAAGAAGAATGGAAAATTCAAGAATCCCAAAAATTATGATGCAATATAAACCTAGAGGACATCGTCGACCAGGAAGACCGTTAAGAAGACTGCTAGATGGGGCCGAAACAGGTCTACAGAGGCCTAATTCGTGAAGGATGATGATGATGATGATGACAGTAAGATAGATGAGCCAAATTTAAATGTGAACTAGGAGCTTAAGTTTAAAAAATAATAAATTTGTACATATATTTGTAACAATCACACACTACCTATCACTATCACTGTACCTACTCTATAAAATAGTACCTTGCGTATTGTAAATTCAATCTTCACTTCTGCCCGATCCGAAAAGATAAAATTACTCAGACATGGTATCTACTGTCGGTCCAATTGGTTTTGTCGTAGAAAGGGAGGAAATCACGTGACAGTTAATTACTTAACGAAGCCCTTTTATTTAAGTTATTTTAAAGACTTGTATAATATAATCTAGTATAATATAATAATAATAATAATAATAATAATAATAATAATAATAATAATAATAATAATAATGGTATGGTATGGTATTGGCATCTCCAGAGAATGTCGGCCGACCGCGGGCCTAATAAGGTCTTCAACTGTACTCCCCGGAAAAAAAGAGAAGAGGAAGGCCAATGCAAAAAATGGAGCAAGGAGGTTCAGGAGGATATGGTCTGCAGGGATCTACAAGTGGGCGATTGGCAAAACCGGAGTACCTGGAAGTTCAAAAGCGGGAGACGGCGACAGTCGTAAAATTACTCGCAATACATACATGTATAATGTTAAGTAGACGTCCAATTCCTAACAGAATTTAATGTTTTCAGAAAAGAACTAAGACAGTCCAGCTACTAGACTTTACAGAGGGACGAACAGAAGCAGGTGGGGGAAACCGGGATGCGACATAGGCAAACGGACGACAGTACCTGTGTGAAAATATGATTCAATATTGAAAGATCTTTTGTCACTGGAAAACGCGAACATATTTCTGGAACGTACTATACTCACTGACTCAGTTCTGCATACGCAGCCTTGGTTCTGTGTGGAGAACGATTGGGAGTTTACTAGTAGCGGGGGTGTGAGTGAAGTACATTAAAAAACTCAGGTACAATAAAAATTGAAGTAAAAATAAAATTATGTCCCTGTACAAATGAGGCCTCATCTCCAAAGACAAGCTATAGAAAACGTACCTAATTTACTTCAATAACAGAGGCCCTCTGTGTAAAAATGTAGTTGGACTACCCTGGAAAGACAAAATAGCAGCCGTATCTAATTCGCTTTTCTGTGAAGACAAACTTAATGAGATAGTCGATAATAACTTTTTTTTTTTTACATTTATATTAAAGAAATAATATTTTATTCCCACACAACCACAGCACTTCGTGAAGTGCTGTGTCACGCAAACATCTACTTGTCATAACAAAACCTACCCGCAATGTTGAAAGCATTTACTCAGAAGCAGTCCTGCGTAGCAAATGCTATTAGTTATACGCAGATGAAAAATTATTACGGTAAGAACTACAGTTTGTGTTCTTAGAGATTTTATTTCAGACGACTGAGGGTAACTATTTTTGAGTTTGGTTCATCGTTGGTTAATGCTTGCTCACCTACTTATTTCACCTGCTGTTAAAGTGGTTACTGTTCATGTTACGTGATTTATCGCAAGGGAACGGAATTAAAACAAACTAGTGGCTTGTGCAGCAAATGCTGCGAACTAATTTCATTAGACGTTCAAATAAACATTTTTCAGATGTATTTTAAATGAAAAATACCAAACTTTTGAAAGTTATTTGCATCTATAATAATGAAACATATTTCCTCTGAATGGTTTTTATGCCAAATACTTTTTATTAAATCTATCCACCTTCAATTTTTCGAGTTTCAACGCGAAAATGCAAGTAACAATGTCAGGGCGATCAGTGGGTTTTTCATGTGGGAGTAATGCAATAGCTATTTCAGGTCATTGTGGATTGTAAGTGAAAGTTAAAAAAAGTCAGGTTTGCAATGCTTTAGAACAATAGACATAGCATCTTGGTATAGCTGCTGCATGTAGAGCTTGAAATGTAGAGAGTAAAAATCGTTTTATCCTCCTAAGAGATCTTGCAGAAATGATCGGGAGACTACAAAATTTTGTAGGCCTCTTATTTTATCAGTACGTAATACTGTCTTTCCTTAGGAACTGTAATATTTGCGCTCTCTCACTCAAGCCAATACTGAAGAGAATGACACATATAAGTACAGTATCTACACCTCACCGCCATTAAGAATATGAAAAAGACCCAACCCCACTTGATTAATAACTATAAAAATATTCTATTCTTAATAACAATATTATTATCGTACTTAAGTTTTGTAGTTATACTATACAGCCGCCACTCAGTAAATTATAGAAATGAAGATCTAATTTAAGATATTCTCTATATCTACTTACATAACCCCAAAAGTTTCACTTTCATATCATCAATATAGCATTGATATGTATAATTAATGAAAAATAGTCTCATCATGGCATTAACTGTAATAAAATTTCATTTCTAATGGTAATAATGCCATCAAACCACCTCAAGTTTTGTAGTTTTTAAAATCCAATAACCAGCTGTACTCAGAAAATTACACACCGCAGAATCAGACCTGTAAATTATTTTGAAGTTTTTAATAACCAATTGAATTTGAACTCTAAATATGTCAGCAATCCTGCAGGTCATGGCCTTCGTGTAATAGCCTATTGTTTATTGCAGTGTGTGTTTTGTTTTATTCTGAAATCACGGCCGACTTGATGCTCGCTTCGCGAAGGGAGCATCAATTCGGCCGTGCTGAAATGCAATTAGTTCTCAAAACTGACGAAAGATGGATTTTGGAAAACAGGAAAATAATGTAGGAAAATAGATATTTCACTGAAAACTACTATTTTTCCAATTAAACTTTGGGTTCCAAGCTTCAAAATGAGGGGTCATTTATTAAAATTCGTTCAGCCGTTTTCCCGTAATTCCCATTACCAGTTCAAATTATATATATATATATATATATATATATATATATATATATATATATATAGATGTTGAAGGAACTATGTAAATGCCTAATGCGGAGAAACGAGAAAACCCTGAGAAAACTGCTTCTTGTCCGTCAGAAGTGGCCCGGCCGAATCTCAAACTCGGAACGCCTCCATGACAAACTGAAGGTTTTGACCATTCAGTCACAGTAGGGAAAATTGAGGCAGCCAGGCTTCAATCCTTCCTGAATATCAAAGAGATGGAACCCATCAACCTCGGAACGCGGCGTCCCGTTAAATGCGCTGTCCTGGATTGACGGCTACAGTCCGCGTCACCGTTTTTGGCGTGTGAAATACATAATGGGAACGTTAAGTGCGAGTGTTTTACATTTGCCGCAATCAGTTTGACAACTGTTTGGCAAATGGCTAATGTGACGTGTATAGGAAGTGGCACCATTCTCAGCTGCACTAGCAACATGTTCACAAACTGGGCACTATATATCTAGGACAAACGCCAAAACCGCTGGCGCCACCTGTACACACGCTTGCACACACGCACACACAGAGCTTATAGCATTTTATTTATTTTACTTTTTTTTATTTATTTTTTTTTGAGGATCTTTGGTGGGGTGGGGTGGAGTTTACCTACAAAACCCTCTCCTCCTCGCTGCGCCAGCGATACTTATAACCAGGCTTCGAGACTTCGGACCCAATAGAGCAGTTCATTAGGAAATCCGCATAACGGCGTACTGAGTATAGTGATAAAGTGTACAGTGGGTTGGGGTACCGTAGAATGAATGCCAACAAATACGCAAAGGAAAACGCTCTGGATTTGAAGATTCTGACGAATAATTAATAATAATAATAATAATAATAATAATAATAATAATAATAATAAATTACATTAGAAAATGATACAGAGAATTAATGAGACATCAAGTACATAGGTTATTGAATGTGTAAAACAGAAGTGGAAATCAATTTTATGTAAAAATAACGGATATGGAACATTGTGCAACATAAACAGCAAATTAGTGGACATAGAGTCACCCGAGAATAAAGGACTGTCTCTTAGAGACTGCAATGATGTTAGGTTTTTTCGTTTTGCTCCTATCACATCATGCGGCGTAGAGAGTAGCTTTCTACAGTACTAACTTTGGCAGATAATCGAAAAAGATTTACGTTTGAGACACTAAAAATGTATCTTGTAGTAGGTGCATTGCAATTAGCTACTGTAACTGCACTTCCAAAAGACGACCAATAGGATAAATGAAAAAATTAAAATTGCTACATGCTTATTTCCACCATTAACACTGTGTATAATTAACAGGGAAAGGATTTATATGTAAATACATATTTACTTATAAAGCTAATATAATTTATATTTTGCATTATCTTTATGTTTCACAACGTGTAGGGTTGAAAAATCCTACTTTTATTTTCCATATTTTTCCATATTTTAGAGTTTAGTACATATTTTCGTTAATTTCCATATATTTTCCATATTTCATATAAAACAGTCCATATTATATTAGGTTTAACAATAAAACAAAACAAAATTCCATTAACTTTTAAAAATACATTTCAACAATAGAGATTTAAACACATGTTCAGTAATCCCTTTAACATCAGAGTTATTTGAAAATTAGCAGTCCTATCAACAATGGGAAAGTAAGTTACAAAACTGTATTAATTTAATTTAAAATTTTTAACAGACTTCAGTTGTGCAGCTCAACAGTTAAATGCCAGTCAGAGTACACATAGGTTCAGTTTTGTAAATCATACTATAAAGACGGTAAATATGCCAAAAGTACGTCATTCAGTCAATTTAAAATCAAAACTAACAAGTTACATTTCAGAATTTAAAGAAGATGGTTTATCAACTGACAATAAAATATTATTTTGTAATTTGTGTCAGTGTGCAGTATCATCTACACAAAAGTTCCTGGTGCAACAACACATTACAACTAGTAAACATCAGGCCAACAAACAACTAAATTCCAAGCAGAGACAATTGTTTTTAACACAACCAACAACATCGAATGTAAGATCTGAGTTTAACATCGACCTGTGCCGTTCTCTCATCTCTGCTGATATTCCTCTCTACAAACTAAAGAATAAGGTCTTCAGGGAATTCCTTGAAAAATATACTCAACATACAATCCCGGATGAGTCAACACTTAGGAAGACGTATGCTCCATCCATCTACGATGAGACAATACAGAAGATAAGAGATGAAATTAAAGATAGTTCAATTTGGGTTTCCATTGATGAGACTCCCGACAAAGAAGGTAGACTTGTTGGTAATGTAGTTATCGGTTTGTTAAGTGAACAATATTCTGAACGAATTCTTTTACATTGTGATGTTCTAGAAAAGTGCAATAACAAAACTATAGTTAAACTGTTCAACGAAGCTATGGGTATCCTGTGGCCAAAGGGTATTATGTACGATAATGTGTTATTCTTTATTAGCGATGCTGCCCCTTATATGGTCAAAGCTGGACAAGCATTATCTGTTGTATATCCTAAATTGACTCATTTTACTTGTGTGGCGCATGCATTTCATCGTGTGGCAGAAGTGGTCAGAGACAATTTCCCTAAAGTAGATTTGTTGATTTCATCAGTGAAAAAAGTATTTCTCCCAGTAGAGTTAACGTGTTGAAAGAAATGTACCCTGAAATTCCATTGCCACCAAAGCCAATTTTAACTAGATGGGGTACATGGCTAGAAGCAGTTGAATATTATGCCGAACATATAGACTCTATTAACAATGTTCTCCTTGCATTGGACTCTGAAGATGCAGTCTCAATTGATACTGCGAAAACAGTTACCTGTGACATAAGTGTGAAGAATGACTTAGCTCACATTCAGCATACATTTTCATGCATCATAAAAACGCTCAAAAGTCTCCAAAATAGGCACCTTTCACTATCTGAAAGTTTTGAAATTATAAATAGTACTGTGGAACAACTGAATCGTGGTAGAGGTAAAGTTGCAGATGCAGTAAGAGCTAAGGTGGACACTGTACTTTCAAAAAACCCTGGATATGAAGAACTACAAAAGGTTGTTGCTGTGATGAGTGGTGAATCAACAGTGAAGATTAACTTGGACTTATCCCCAGCAGACATTGTGAAATTGAATTATGTACCAGTTACTTCTTGTGACGTCGAACGCTCTTTTAGTCAGTATAAATCTATCCTCAGAGACAATAGAAGAAGATTCACTTTTCAGCACTTGAAAGAAATGTTTGTAACCTATTGTTATGGTAACAGACAATAAAAATTGTGTTTTGTTGAAACTACATTGGAAGATAAGGTACGTCCATTATATTTTTTGTTTAGTTTGATTAAAATGTACCAATATTTAACGTACATAGTCATTTTTTTATAATTTTAAGTCCATATTTAATTCCATATTTTGGTAAAAATCCATATTTAATTCCATATTTTGGTAAAAATAACTACATATATATTTACATATTTCATATATTTTTAGTCCATATAAATCCGTTCCCTAATAATTAAACACAAATGCTTAAAAAAGACAGAAGAATAAATGCGTTTCATATTCTTTTGACATTATTATTGTGTAATGTATATTTACTTTCAGAATGTACATATGTGTGTTTCCCCATTCTAACGTACTCTACTCTAAATAGCAACGTTGTTACCTCAACACATCTCTATCTACCTGCAGCGAGTCAGCAACCTATAGTGCATGCACAGTAAACTTATTGTATCGGGTCCAAAGTCTCGAAGCCTGCTTATAACTGTTACATACTAGATAAATATTACAATATTAGATTGAAGATAATTACAATACCTAGAATTTTGTGAATATTTAGTATTATGTCTAATAATTCAGACATTAGACTTGTAGGCCTACGTGCATTGTAGAAAAAACCGATGACAATAGTTGTTAAAACCGTTAATGTACAATATGTAAACCAAAACATGTACAGAAACGGAAATAAAATTTGGAGGGAGTCTTGATGGGAGTCCACCTGTAAGTAGGCGACAATTTCGCATAACTGTCCAGAAGTAGCATAATGTATTTATAGCACACCTGTTTTTGACTTGCCATATACTCTTGTAATTTCTGGCTGAATAAAGATTGATTGATTGATTGCATGATTGATTGCATTAAACAATAAACAATAAACATGAGCAGTGTATTGTAAGCGAAACTTATACAATAAGGGAGCTCCAAATTTTATTTATTCACATGTATTTCATTTATTGTCAGTCGGCTGACCTAGGGATGAGGGGGGATGCCTGCTCGAAACCTGGGTACGCAATAAACCTTAGTGCAGTTAGCCGGTGTGGGTTTGGGAGTGCTATGGAACGATGACGAAATGGAGAGTATCGCTATGGTTTTTTCCATGAAAAATCCCAGACCTGACAGGGACTCGAACACGGGCCGTCTCCGTGACAGGCCGGAGATCTGACCACTCAGCCACCGCAAGGGTTACCACTTTGGTCTGATTGTGAAGCTTCCAAACCGAATGTTCATCCTATTATATGGATACATGGAACTTTTGGTTTTAGTACTAGTTGAAGAAATTAATCTGAAAATACCGATGTAGTTGACAATGTATAATTTATTCACTGCTACAAAGCAGTGTTGCCATTTTCGCGGGAATTTTTAAATGTGTACCAGCAGTGGGCAAAATTCGGCTTGAAGCGATTGGTCTAAGCGACTGTCGTTTCAATTTTGTTTCGGTCTATTTGCGCGCCCGCACGCAAGCATAATAATTGTGTACTGTACTATCTAATTTGTAGTCGTTAGTAATGTACAGTTTTCTAAATAATTCGGTAAATGATAATTATTATTTATTGCACATCTTAGAAGAAATACATACATAGGCTACATACATACATACATACATACATACATACATACATACATACACATATCTTTCACTGCAAACCCAGCATTTTCCAATCTTTCCTATTCCTGCCTTCCTCTTGGTGTCTGCATAAGATCCTTATATCTTAATGTCGTCCATCATCTGCTATATTCTCCCAAACCGCTGAATTCCGTATGTAATCTTCTTCTTCTTCTTCTTCTTCTTCTTCTTCAGTAGGTGCTACAACTTCGTCGAAGTTTTGACCTTCTTAATTAATTTACGCCATCCCTTTCTGTTATGAACAAGATTTGGCCAATTCTTTATATTCAGTGTTTTCAAATCGTTGGATATGTTTTCCTTCCATCTACTTTTTGGTCTTCCTTTTGCTCTTTTACTGATGGGGTTCCATTTATATATTTTCTTAACTGTTTTACCTTCGTCCATACGATTGATATGGCCAAACCATGCCATCCTTTGCGCTTTTATATAATTTACTAGGCCTATGTGTTGGTTTTGTATTAAAATATTTAACTCTTTATTATTTCTAATTCTCCACTCATCGTTCGCATCTTTTATTGGGCAAAATATCGTTCGTTATATTTTCCTTTCAAAAACCAGGAGCTTTTGTTTAGACAACTCAGTTAGGGTCCAGGTTTCACTTGCATATGTTTCAATTGGACTTATTACTGTTAAATATAGTCTTAATTTTGCTTGTTTGGATGCGTATTTGCTTTTGAATAGGTTGAGATTTGCAAAATATGCTTTGTTTGCCATAACAATTCTATTGTTTATTTCTTCCTCGAAATTGTTTTCGTCGTTTACTACTAATCCCAAGTATTTTAAGGATTTTACTATTTCAAAAATAGTATTATCCATCTGTAAGTTTTGTGGTTCATTATTTTTGGCTAAACATTTTAAAAATCTTGTTTTCTTTGCATTTATGATTAATCCATATTGTGCTTATTCTCCCGTTAAAGTTTCGAGCTTTTCAATTAATGCTTTCTTTGATCTTGCTATTAATACTACGGTATATCATCTGCATATGCTGTATGTAATCTACTTTCTGGAATAGAGACCCCTAAGTAAGAATGTAGTTGGACTACCCTGGAATTGCAAAACAAATGCCGTGTCTAATTCACGTTTCTATGAAGCTGAAAATATTCAGGTGGTGGATAGTCTATTAGCATTCTCTTTATGCGTGCTAAATATATAAAATATTCATCACAATAATTACATGCCCAAAAATGATTGTCACGCAAATATCCATTTATGAGTTCGAATAGATATTCTTGCTTATGGTACTTAATTAACAACACATTGGACCATCTAAATTTGATACTGAAAGATTTCTACTTTAATAAATACGCCGGTAAAAACAGCTTGAATTTCAATGTCTTAAAAATCCAATTTTTACGCTAATGAAAGCGATTCTATTTTCCAACATTTAACTCACTTAGTTTTATTCCTAATACAGTTTAATGTCAAGAATGACCTTTCTAGAACACAAGGAAATAGTAAATATGTATAAATATAGACTTTATTTTATTATTACATAATCCACATAAAAATAACGCGACGAAATAAATTCCCGTTGAGCTATAAAAAACAATGTTCTACAAAAAAATGAAATTCATTTTTCTGGGTATAACATTCTTGATTAACATGGAAATTTACCTCCTGAATTCAAATCTGTAATTAGTTTCTCTGTGTCACGCATAGTTTTCAAGTTATATGCAATTTCATTTTTTAAATAATTTTCGTTTCGTATTTATGTAGGCAAAATATGTAACTATTAATATTTTAGTCACTTACAAAGTTATTTACAAACATTTTATGCACTATAAAACAAAAAATAAATACAAGCCTCAATATAATAATTATATTATATGGAAAAAACGTATTTAAGGTTAGAAAATATGAACAAAATACACTTTTCCCTAAGAATTTAAATATCTTATCTTTTTCTCCTGTGTTCAATTTTGCAGTCTCTAATAATGTTCAAGCAGTAGTCAGCAAGAATCGCAGGCATCCATTTCCCTTAATACCGCTTTTCCATGGATATTATATCTTTATGGAATCTTTCACCATGTTCGTCGGAGACATCACTGCAGCTCTCAGGAAAATGATATAGATGAGAATCTTGGAAATACACTTTTAAAGATATGTGACATCCTAGATCTCTATATGCATTTATCATTTGTTGAACCAATTGTTCGAAGTCGTTAACTATTTTTCTTCCCAGAAAATTTTGCGTTACAGTCTTGAAACAAGACCACGCTCTCCTTTCTTTTGGTGCAAGGCATTGTTCAAAATCTGAATCCTTCTGAAGTCTCTAATTTAGGGACTCACAAACACGCCCTCTTTTATTTTTGCTGCAGAAAAACGAAGAAACGTTTTTGAAAGGTACATAAATCCTCTTCCAGATGTGTTCATGGCCTTAACGAATTGTTTAATAAGGCCTAGCATGATTAGACTGTATTTTGAGGCATCTATAAATGTCTCCACTCCTGTGGCTCGTATTTGAAGTTCAAAGTATTCATTAGGTCACAAACATCATTGCAGAATGTCATTATGAGTTCAATTGTGCATATGCAGAAACAATATTTCATGTAAACAAACAATACTCACTTCTTCTAACAAGAATTTCAGGTTAAACTCAAAATCTCTCTCTCTCTCTCTCTGTTAGAATCTGTCTATTTTACTTCTATGATTTAGGAGTGAAAGAGAAATATGTAAAGTTTTACATATTTTATATACCACAGATGTCGGAATATTATGGTTGAAAATGAATATTTACTCACATGATAAGGAATGTCTCCAAATAATGCCAGTTTAACTCAATTTTAAATCCTGTGGCAACGACTTGCTTATTAACATAACATTTTACTAGCAACAGGAATGCCACAATTTGAAAATGAAAACCAATGAAGAACAAAATTAACTGTAAGCAACTGTTGTTAAGCAAAGTTCACCATCTTTATCACAAACTTAAAATGTAAGTTAAATGAGACGCATATTCTCGTATAACTAAAAATCTGTGCCTGATAGCGAATTTCTGTTTTCAGATTTGAATTTGCCATATAAAAATCCTTTGGAATCACATATTTTCATATAAGAAAAATGACCCTTGTAGAACAGTGAAATTTGCACTTAAACGTAGCAATGAGTTTGCGTTCCAAAGAAAACTTATAGTGTGTAGCAATGTGAAAAAAGAAAAACTTTCGCAGTCACGTGCAGTCGTGAGTAAGTTACGCGGGATATTTCGGTGAGAGCCTGTATTAGCGCATGTGGCAGCCATGGAGGCTCGCACCACGCATCTTCAATCAGCACTCTTACATTGGCACTATCACACTGTGTAAATTTCTGCAGATACTTATTAGCAGGCTTCGAGACTTCGGACACAATAGAGCAGTTCAGTGGGAAATCCGCATAACGGCGTACTGAGTATATTGGTAAAGCTTACAGTGGGTGGGGGTACTGTAAAATGGATGCCAACAAATACGCAAAGGAAAACGCTCGGATTTAAAGGTTCTGACGAATAATTTGGTTTTCATACAAACTGTGTCTGAAACTATTACACTATTAGAAAAGTCAGAGCAAGAGATGCTGGAAGCCCTCAAATTAATTGAGAAAATGATGCAGAGAATTAATGAGACACCAAGTACACCGGTTACGGAACGTGTAAAACAGAAGTGGAAATCAATTTTATGTAAAAGTAACGGACATGGGACATTGTGTAATGTAAACAGCAAATTAGTGGACATAGAGTCACCCTAGAATGAAGGACTGTCTCTTAGAGACTGCAATGATGTTAGTTTTTTCGTTTTGCTCCTGTCACGTAATGCGACGTAGAGCGCAGCTTTCCATAGTACAAACTTTGGCAGAAAGCCGAAAAGGATTTACGTTTGAGACACTGAGAATGTATCTTGTAGTAGGTATATTGCAATTCGGTACTGTAACTGCACTTCCTAAAGACGACCAATAGGATAAATGAAAAAAATTAAAATTTCTACATGCTTATTTCCACCATTAACACTGTGTATAATTAAACACAAATGCTTATAAAAGACAGGAGAATAAATTTTTTCACATTCTTTTGACATTATCATTGTGTAATGTATATTTACTTTTAGAATGTACATATGTGTGTTTCCCCATACTACCGTACTCTACTCTAAATAGCAACGTTGTTACCTCAACACATATCTATCTGCAGCGAGTCAACAACTTATAGTGAATGCACAGTAAACTTATTGTATCGGGTCCAAAGTCTCGAAGCCTGCGTATTAGCATAGGTAGGAAGTTCGTACCAGAAAAGCAGATTTCAGTTAAGTACAGCGAAGAGCATAGGTCTCACCCACGCCTCGCTCTGCCTAAATTTTGTCTTGAAGTACAGTATTTAATACTTAAAGACAAAATTTGAACATTTTATTAGTTTCTTTGACAATTTTTAAGTTTGCTTCTCCGATAAATCAACCTTTCAGTGTTTGATGGACAAAGCAATGTTTGTTCGTCGACGAAAGGGAGAAAATTTTGCTCCTGGATGCCTGGTTAACACAGTTAAACACCCAATATCAGTCATGATATGGTCTGTGACATCAAGCAAAGGTTCAGGACGACTGAACATTGTTCAGCGAACAATGAAACAAGATCAATGTATCCAGGTATTAGAAAACAGGCT
This sequence comes from Periplaneta americana, assembly GCF_040183065.1. Lineage (NCBI taxonomy): Eukaryota > Metazoa > Arthropoda > Insecta > Blattodea > Blattidae > Periplaneta > Periplaneta americana. The sequence goes on along the minus strand of NC_091120.1, from coordinate 186,622,305 downwards.
TATCCCTCAGCTGAACGAATGGTTCCCAAATGGGGAGAAATATATTTTTATGCAAGATGGTGCACCTTGCCACACTGCTAGGAGAGTCAAAACGTTTCTGGCTACCAAAAACATTCCACTTTTCATGGCCAGGAAATTCACCGGACTTGAATCCCATTGGGAACGTCTGGGATCTCATGAAAAGAGAGATGGCAAAAGAATTTATTATTACCAGAGTTCGACTTATTGAAAGGCTGATACATGTTTGGAATCACAATCAGAGGATCCAGGAAATAATACAGAAGTGTATTGTAAGCATGCCAAAGAGAATTGAAGCTGTAATTAAAGCCAAAGGAGGTCGTACGAAATACTGAAATTTCTGTAAAAATGAGATGTGGTTGGTTATTTATCAATATTTCTTTAATTAACATTGTTATCATTGTAATTTTACTTAATATTGTTTAAAAATTAAATATGTGATGTGAATTCTGCTTAAGAAAGGAAACCAGAGTTCAAATGAGGAAGTAATATGTAAAGTACAGTAAAAATGGGAGTGATTATAATAATGTGGCCAGGTACTGTATCTTGAAAACTGTATCTGCAATAACAGAAAAGTTTTTCTGTTCCCTTGGTTCACACACGCCTCTTTCAACACAGTGATTCTACACACATAGTGGTGGCTTGGCTATGTTCTATTCTCTTTTTTAGTGAAATTACAGTTGTAACTTTGGTTTTTAACGTCATATACCAAGTGTTCACTTTTTATAACATGTTCCATTCGACTTACACGACCTGAAGATGCCAATCAAAATTGGCGAAAACGTTTGTTTTTAACGCTATTTAAATGTTGCCATAACATGTTTTATTGTGTTTTATGTTAAGTATTGACTGAATGGAACTCTTTTTTCAATTAACTTTCATTTAAGATAAAGTAAAGACAGTTTCTTCACTGCTTATTTTTTAACTTATGCTTTATGTAGTACTATACATCAGAAGAATCCATATTCACGACTACATCCCGCTTTGGTTTGAAGTCAAGGAAGAATTTCGCAGCGATCGCGAGATTACAAGTTTCGCTGTCGCTTCCGCGTCCCGCGTACCGCGTTACTTTGAGCAGACATTCAGAAGAAGAAGAAGAAGCTATCATTAATTACTGTCGAGGCCAGATTAAGTAAAACAACGTAAGTTAATCCGAAAAGTAACTAAGGAAGAAATGTTAATTTGTATCCATCTTATCATCGGGTACTAGCACCTGAAGAACATTGTTACCTAGCAAAAGCGTCAATTATTTTCAATGAAACATCTGTAGAAGTGAAACTGCAGAAATTGTTGGTCCATACAGCCAGACGTCTAGTAAAATTACGTCACACTGTAATTAGATCTTTAGATACAATGAATCCAGATGGTTTTATGTTAGTGTGAAAGTGGGGATTCGATGGCAGTAGTGGGCAAACGTCATAATATAAACAAAAGTTTTGTAATCCCACTTACAGCGACAATCATGTCTTTATAACATAATATGTAGTGCTAGTTCACGCGAAATATAAGAAAATGCTGTCCGTTCTGTTACATGTAAACTTACAAAATGTGATACTGATTTGATTTGAGAAAATTGTTTTCTATTTATAGGTATTGCCTTTGACGACATATGAACAGTCATCGTTAATTAGAAACGACAGGAATACACTCAAAATTGGAATCAAATTCTTGACGTATGACTCAAGAATTGACGTTTAATTGAGGGGGTCACAAGCAAAGAAGTATAAGTGCAGTCAAGTTATTTTGAGAAAATGTGGTTGAAAGCACTTAAGTTTTCGTAAATTCAGTGAATTTATTTATTTCAATTTGAGTGTGTGATGTGGTTGACACTAAAATTTTAGATGCTTTAGCTTGCCCTGGACGCACTTAACTCATGTTCTTGGAAATGTCACTTGAAACCCTGAAACTCCTGACCCCCTCAAATCAATTATAATTATATTTATAAATAACTATGAACATTTTCACTCCACAGGCAATAATGGCCAGAATACTTCTCCAACACAAATGGTCCATGAAGATTTTCATTCGTCTTGCTTACTTCGCACACTCTTATGTGCACATATACGCAAAGACGAACATCCAGTATTTACCGTCTGAACACCAGCACATGGCTCTTTGTGTTCCTGCAATATTAAATGAGTATTTCACTCCAGCCATTTCCATACTCGTATCAATGCCGAGAAATGATTATGGGACAGTCAGAAGAGGGATGCAACTCTCATTGACAAGTGGTCATCAGATCCTGGTAGACGATATCCTAAGGATTCTGAATAAACAGTCTCTGTGGAGTTTTGTGATTTCTCGCCCTGGTTATGAAACACTGGAAAATGTGATAGAGGACAAGGATAATCACAACTATATCATCTTCACGTGGCCCGACGATGAAGAGAACATCTTGTCGAACGTCATCAATCAGATAGGAGATATAACTGCACAGACGTCGATGCGTCCTCGAAAACGCTTTTTGGTGGTGATATCAGACACAGGCGATCAGATGTCATCAGAAGTGGCGTTGTCTATCTTGCAGGAACTCTGGAGTTCTTCGTTGATTTTGGATGTCCTTATACTGACGCCGGCTAATGCATCAAACTCAAACGTTTCAAAACAACCAACAGCTACAACAAGCAAATTGTATTTTTATACGTGGTTTCCTTACAGAGGTATAACCGAAGAAGCTACTCAATTAGGTGAAAGTATTATGGAAACTGAGGGAAATTTATCCATGACTGATGGTCTATTTGCTTCCAAAGTTCCTCCTAAATTAAATATTCCACCAGTGAAGGTCTCGACTTACAACGTAGAAGGTCTTACTTTACCCGTGGTCACTGACACTGACGAAGAAAAGGAACAATATAACTTTACAGGACCAGAAATATATCTCTTTCGTCTTATTGCGCAGAAATTGAACTTTTCATTTGTGTTTCTTCCTTCACCTCCTAGTGAGTGGAATTATATCGACATATCGGTTGCTCTCCTACAAAATGTTATTTTTGGTGCCGCGGATGTTGCAATCGGGGGTCTTCCCTTGCATGAGCAACCTGCTATGTTGCTAGATTACACTATGTCATATTTTATGACGGGCACTAAGTGGTACGTTCCTTGTTCAAAAACCTTAGACAGACTCGGTAGAATAACAGCAATATTTGACGAATCACTATGGATACTGATGGGAGTAGTTATATTGTTGGTTACGTTGGTTACATGGGCATTAGCTAGACAACAGCATTCGATGGAAGCTACGGGTTACAGGTTAGTGGGTGCTTGCTTCATGAATATATGGGCCGTGTTCATGGGAGTATCCGCATCTGAACTACCTCGAAAATCTACAATAAGGTTTCTGTTCATAATTTATGTTTCTTACTGCATTGCAATGAGCACTGTGTTTCAGGCATTCTTTACCAGCTTCCTTGTAGATCCGGGAATGATGGACCAGTTACGATCTTTGGAGGAGATCATCCAATCCGGAATAGAATATGGATACAATCGGAATGCAGATGGGTACTATTTTCCTGATACAGAGGACGTGATAGCAAAAGTAGTATTAAGAGATGCAAAGAATTGTTCAGCTTACAAAGAGTGTTTGACAAGAGTGATCATTAAAGGAGATCTGGCAACACTTAGATCAGAACTTTACGCAGAATATTTTGTAGCGACCACAATGCCTAGCAGATTACATTCACTTTGTAGCGTCGATTCTCGTTTTGTAAGCTATTTGTTGAATATGTATGTAACAAAGAATAGTCCATTATTGGAACCATTTAACATGGTTATCAGCCGCCTCACAGAAGGAGGTATAACTGAAAAGATTATTAAAGATTTTAAACACTCTTGGAGATACCAGAAAGCACCAGACTTTGATAAATATTACATTGAAGAGAAAGAAGAAGAATACTTTGTTATTACAACAAAACATCTGGCAGTTGCATTCTATCTATTGTTGCTAGGTTATGGTTTAAGTGTTGTATTTCTGCTGGGAGAATTAATATATTCTAACTGTAGCAAAAAGTTTTCAGAAGACGAATATTCCTACAATCATACGAGTCGAAACTCACTGTGTTGTCGTGCAACTATGGTTCGTATGCCTAGATCGAACGGACCTATTTTTTTTAAGAGATAACTTAATAGCTATATTTGTCATATGATTTAAAATCATCAGAAACTGAATACATGAATTATGACAAAATCGACTTACAAAGATCAAGAAACAAAAAAGTTTCCTTTCTTAATATTTCTGAGAAAATATCACCATTCATATCAGGAATCGGTTCTTGCAAAATTTCGATATTTCCTTTCTATTTACTCATGAAATTTACAAACAAAATAATACTCTTTCAGGACTGAACTAAAATTTTATCTGTATTTACTATACTTTATGTTACCGTACAAAAGCAAATAAAAAAATATATGAGGTGGTCAGAAGCAAAGGGTTTCAAGTGACATTTCTAAAAAAAAACAACCTTTTTAAGTGCATCCAGATTAAGGTAATCACAAAATATTTTGAAGGGAAAGGGATATATGTTTTAAAGACATAACACATTAAAATTTAAATTAGAAGTTCATGAAATTTTACAAAAGTATGTAGCATTTTGAATCGCATTTTTTCAAACGTAACTGCAGTACAGCTCTTAGCAAAAGTTTAACTGCACCCCTCCATAAGTTATGCTTCACATCTGCACTTAATACTTATGTGAAACTCCCCGATGTTTATACAGAGGCGAAATTTCTGTGAAAAGTTAAGATTCTACTGAAAATCCAATCTGTCTATCTTCCAGACTGTGAATTATATAACAATTTGTGTGTTACGAAACTTATTGAAAAATTACGTATTTTGTAGGAAAAAATTAATTACTCCAAAATCGGTCGAGTTAGATCAGTGAATTTTGGAATGGAGTTAGATATTATCTCCAGTCATTCTTCCACATCTCAATAATCTGAGACTTTACGTCTACACTCACTGAATTTTGAACTATTTTAATTTGTTTTTCAAGGAAGAAGTCTAACCTTTCCATACTTATAGCAAACTCCACAGCTGATTACTAAAAATGGGGAATAATAAAATGATTGACCGATGTTACCAACTTCCAATGCTATGATGTAAGTGACAGTGGCGGTCCCGGGCCCATTTGCCGTGAATTTCAAGCTCAAGAGAATTTTAGAAAACGACAATTTTTCCTAGAGAAAAAAAGACAATCTGGAATACAATGAGTGTACAATTTGTCACAATTTGTTTAAACAAAAAGCAATAATTGCACAAGAAGTCTTTCAGATATGTTTAACTCTATCCCAAAATTCACTGATCTGATTCAACCATTCTGGAGTAATTATTGTTTTTCCTACAAATATGTAATTTTTCGATAAGTTTTAATAAAAGAAAAGTTGATATATAATCCACTGTTTGGAAGATAGATTGGGTTTGCAGTAAAAATTTTACTATTTTACAGACCTTTGGTCCTTGTCTAAACATCAGGAGATTTCATGTATGTACAAGGCCAAGAGTGTAACAACGCTTATGGAGGAGAGTCCTTAAACCAACGGTGACCAAAACTCGAACTGCAGTGATTACATGCGACAGACAGCCTATGAAGTAAGGAGACGGAGGAAAGGTACTTTGATGAAAACTACAATCAGTGGTGGTTCCTGTACTAACATCTTGATCAATACCGCGGATAAAATCTCACGCTTTGCCAGTGAATAATATACGATTTTTCTAGCTCCTTTTTTTTTTTTAACTTTCCTTTTGAACATAATCAGGAATTTTCTAAATTTTCTCTCGATACTTGGTCGAGCAATTCGTAGTTTTTCAAAATTAAAAACTTCTTATCGACAAGTTATATAAGCTATTTTAAACATTACTCTTTTGAGAAATTCTGTTCTATTAAAAGTCTTTAAAGTACGAGATATTTCAAACCCAATTAGGTAGCTGACTTCCTTACATTTATTTATGTCAATTGTGTCATCTGTCTCTTCCTGGCTATGATTTAAGACATGTCAATTCCTGGCGTTTAATAGTTTGTTAGCACATAATATTGAATCAGTTTTTCTACAATATTATTATTAAATAAATGACTAATAAATATTTACCCTCATCTAAAGGTTAAGAAGATTAAAATTGAGATAAAGCCTAATAATTTTATCCTTCTAGGGAGAAGATATAGAAATATCAAATTCATGCACGCAGAGAAGAATTATAGAAACAAATACTTTGTGGACAATAATAAAAATAATAATAATAATAATAATAATAATAATAATAATAATATATTATTCAGTGTGGAAATTAATGTTTCTATTAATTGCACCGTTGAGCAAAGTAAGCATATTACATAATGTTGAACAGAACAACAAAGAAGATATCTTTCTCATTCTTTATGAAACACCTCTTACTGCTTGTAGAGACAGAGTTTGTAGAGCGACATGATACCGCCACTGCTTGCCTTCAGTACGTGAATGAAAAACACAGAAATGTACAGGAAACTCCTCGTACCCGTTTGAATGTCTGTGAATACACGATGTAATCAAGACACCCGCTTTGTTCACCGCTACCTTAAACCTTTGCTTCTAGCCCCACATAGGCCTACAGTATGTAATTGATAACCAGTGTTAACACCATATCTTAGTAGCCTACATACAAGTGAGATAGCTTAATTATTACAATACTGAATATAGATTAACTTAAAATCATTAAATAATACAAGTTAAATATACACCAGCCGTAGCGAAAATGTAATCGTGCGCCGAGCCTCTGTATAACCTGCAACGTGCATAGCACCTATGGAAGGAGGCGGACACCCGAGGGGGAAGTGAAGCAACTGTCTGGCTTATTAACGGATTTTCATTTTCCTTACGTCAAGCACTTAAATATAATTTTATACAGTACAAGGCTACAAACTAATGTTTAGTACGTGTAACGAAGAAAGAAATTAACAATAAATGAACAATATCACAACCTAAAATTAACTGTCTTCAGAATGTCTCTACGCAATGTTTCAAAATCAGGAATTATGTCACTTACTGCCAGTCGTAGTTGATCACGAAGGTGTCTGTCTCTCAGCCATGATCTAAATTTGGTTTTTACTATTTTAAATGTTGAAAATAATTTTTCACAGACGTAAGTTGTAGCGAACATGGCTTCAACAGGGCAAGCGAAAGAACGAAGCTTCGGATATTTATTTTTTGGCAAAGGTTTGAAAGTTCAACATTTTTCAAGTCCTTACATCTAGCTTTCATTTGACATCACATAATAAATCAGTGAGTTCAAATTGAAGAGCTAACCGCATTATTCGTACATCTACTGGAAAATGGTCGACGTGCAGAGATGATGATGATGATGATGATGATGATGATGATAACGATAACAACAATAACACTTAACCTTTTAATGTTTCATCAGTGACATGTAGCATAATGCCGTTTTATGTTATACAACCGTTTTCCTCGTAATACTTGTGAACAAATCATACATTTAATATTCTCATTCATATTGACAGCAAAAAATGCGTCCTCCCAACCTACATGGAAATTTCGTACATGGTTTCGAGAGAGACATATGCCACTCGCAGGTCAGAAACAAATACAAATGGAACGGAGTTTGACTGCAGTGAGTGAGAGGGTGGGGGTTGGCGGAGGTTAGAAGCAAGCGAAATGCACAGCTATCACTTGCGGGCCACAATGTCTCGCGAGTCACGTTCTCGCCACGGCTGCCCTACACGGTCAGTAATCATTACTGCCAATATTTAAGCTCAATGATAATGGGCTTCTTTTTCAGTACAGACGTACAAGTACCGGATCCGAATAAAAGGAAGACATGTTTAGTTATAATACTAGCAATATTCTGTTGGAGAAAGCAGAGTTGAACGAAAACGATGTCTTAAAGCAGGCATGTTCAAAGCTACAGGTAGCGCAGAATCACTGCTGAATGCAGCCCGCAATAATTGAGTCTAGATTTGAGGAGTAGGGATGGAGAGGTAGCTGATACTGATCTCTAGACAGCGGAAAAAAAGCCAAATGAAAGTCATGTTTACAGTTTACAAGTACTGTACGCATATACTATGGCAGTGATGTCAAAGCAAGCGCATTTTTCTGACCTTGACGTCGTGCGCGGGCATCAAGCGCTAAGTATGGAAAGAGGAAGGGTTGTATATATGAATAAGCAGCCTGTTGGAGTAAGAAAACAGTGGTGCACAAACTTCAAAAGGAACGTGAAATTTTATGTCGTTATTTTATATGGCTTCTTTCTGTTTGATATTATCTATATTTTCTGTAAAACAAAAGTACTAATACTAATTTTCTTTATATTGCACTTGTGTTTTAAACGTTAATAACATAATAAAGAGTTAAGAAGGGATATTTACATAAAGTCCATAATAGTACAACTATACTGTACTAAATGGATGAAACACATCATTCATAAAGAAAGTGATATCCCCCCCACCCAAAAAAAAAGGAAAGGATTAAGTATGACATGATAAGTTGGAATTATGGTACCTTTAGCCTTATAAAAGTAATCAATAAACCAATCAAAACAATATTACAGGACACAGCAAAGTTACCTAGGTGCTGTATATGTTTTAAGTGTAACTAATATTACATAACAAAACCCTTATCGCATTATGCTTTTAAGGTCATATTGGTGAGCAACTTCCTGTCATCAGAATATTAAATTATTTTCTCGAAATGTGCTAAAGCTATAGAGCTGACATTTTTACAACACATGGGCACTATCTTTTGCTTATTATGTAAAAGTAGTTGCTTTGTTAATTCATTTCCTTACAAACAATTTCCATGCGAATATTTTCAAAATGTTCAATACACTATCTTCAGTAATACGTGTTTACGGTATATTAGATTTACGAAAACATTCTGTAAGGCTACTAAATAAATAGGCCTATATCTTAAAATTTCACTTTTCTATAAAAAAAAGTTAAGAAAATATTTCTTTTGAATAAAAAAAATCAAACTTGTTAAAAAATCAACATTAAAATTAAACCTTACATTCTTATAATGCACTTATACTTCTCAGACAAATCTAAAAATTAACATGGATGCAGTTTTAATAATTTCTCTTCCCTTTATCTATTGAATCAGTGCTGGCCATCCCTGAATATAGCTCGACCAAGCGGTATATACCACCGCTTTCTTTTGTCTCTTTCCTTTCCGCTGTCAAGCGCTCAGGCTCTCCTAGGCTCTAAAACGCGCGCTTGCTCCTGTGGGCATCAATTGACATGACTGGACTTTGGCATGAGGTGAGCATGCATCCCAAGTAGGTACAAACCGATAACGTCCGCAGAGAGCACCACGCGAACATCGAAAACAACTGCCACTCTGCGTTCTCAGTCAGTCCTCGTCCGTATGTGAACAGAGGACATTGAGATACGTAACATATTATTCATTTGTGTTCAGTGCAGTGATCAGAATGCCGAAGACGTTAAAAACATAGGGTGGTTTCTTTAATACAAGTATATGGTGTCCACATTTTTAGTAGTGATACTAGTGAAACAATTAAGTGTCGGTTATGTATGTGTGCATTAAAAGAGATGACAAAACAATCGATTGAACATCACTATAATATACAGAAACACATGAAAAATGTTGCTGATATGGTAGAAGAAAATAAGGGTTCAAGTTCAAATTCCGCCTCAAATATGAAATATGACTTTTGCCAGGATTTGTGTCAAATAATAAGTTGGAATATTCCATTCAAAACGTTGAACAATCCTCACTTTAAGGGGAGAGGATGGTATTTTTTAAAACTTTTTTCCGATGTGGTGTAAAATGTTAATTTTTTGTATGTAAAGAGCTCATAGCTGTGGCAAATTTGAAAAAAAAAACATACCCAATGCAGGATTGTACTAAAACCGATATATCTAAACCGTTTTTAAATATAGATTCAAACTGTTTTCTGCAATGTATTTGCAAAAGAATGTTCTACAAACTGTCTGTAACAGAATTTTTATGTTAGTCCCTACGTTTTTGTACAATAAACAATTAAAATTTAATAACAATTTTCTGATTTCCTTTCTTGCAAACAAACGGACGTATTTTTTAAATGAAATCAATTAACAAAATTCTGTTGCAGACAAAAGTTTTCTAATAGTCTAAATAATGTGTGTTCTAAATTTCATGCATGTATCTTTAATAGTTCAGAAATTATATCCATTTTTGTCTGGGAATGTAGCAAAAAAAAATGAAGTTACCGGAAACCGATAAAAGGAGGCGTGTGATTTAAAAATCCATAACGCAGAAAGTTTAAAAATGACGCATGAACATCCGATAAGGGCACAAATACCCACACAATATTATGCAATGCATTCCACACATATCAAAGGGTATTAATTTTTTTTTAATTTAATTTACCGGAACAACAATGAAAGGGGGCGAGTGATTTAAAAATCCATAACGCAGGAAGTTTGAAAATGGCGACTCAACATCCGATAAGGGTACAAATACCCACAAAATGTTATGCAATGCATTCCACACATATCAAAGAGTATTAATTTTTTTTTAAATTTAATTTACCGGAACAACAATGAAATGGGGCGAGTGATTTAAAAATCCATAACGCAGGAAGTTTGAAAATGGCGACTCAACATCCGATAAGGGCACAAATACCCACAAAATATTATGTAATGCATTCCACACATATCAAAGGGTATTAATTTTTTTTTTAATTTAATTTACCGGAACAACAATGAAAGGGGGCGAGTGATTTAAAATTCCACACATATCAAAGAGTATTAATTTTTTTTAAATTTAATTTACCGGAACAACAATGAAAGGGGGCGAGTGATTTAAAAATCCATAACGCAGGAAGTTTGAAAATGGCGACTCAACATCCAATCAGGGCAGAAATACCCACAAAATATTATGCAATGCATTCCACACATATCAAAGAATATTCTTCTTTTTTAATTTAATTTACCGGAAACAACAATGAAAGGGGGCGAGTGATTTAAAAATCCATAACGCAGGAAGTTTGAAAATGGCGACTCAACATCCGATAAGGGTACAAATACCCACAAAATGTTATGCTATGCATTCCACACATCACAGAGTATTTTAAAGATTTTTTTTTTAATTTACTCATTTTTCACCAAAAAATACCATCCTCTCCCTTGAAGGGTTTATAGTAAAGTACACAAAATGTGCCATTACAGTAGTTATATCAACGTACAACCAATATTCAGCGATTATTCCGTGTGTCAATTTACATTTCCCCTCGGTCAACATATATACGCGTCTCTAGCTACTGTGCTTACGTAAGCAACAACCCTCTGACGAGACAAATTAGTAGCGTTGTAGTTACCTTCAAATCCGAATGACAATTTTTCCGCTGTCTCCTGATCACTAAAGTTCGGATGAAGTAGCTATATCAGTATGGGCTCTCTATTCTTTGCCTTTTGTTTACAAACATTAATTCCTTTGTCGCGAGTTTCCCAGCCAACAGTAATGACGACGTGCATTCAGGTCCTATTGAGTGTACTGTCCATTCACTGATGTTTTAGCTAGGGGTGGGGAGAGCGCTGTTCCCAACAGGTAGTGTTTACTTAGTCTGAAGCAAGTCAAGGCCCTATCCTATACAGCTATACAGCCTATCCTGATACAGCTACTTTTTCGGAACCTTACTGATCACTAAAGATGACGGGTTTGTGCGCAGCACGAAAAACACGTTGACTCGACAGGGAGCATAGGTGGACAGACAGGTGAACGACTACGACCAGTGCAACCAAAAGAAATGCAACTACAGTACACGCTATCCTTTTGCCTACTTGCCGTCTTATCATAACATGAAACGAACACAGACCTTCATAGTCCAATGCACTACAGTGGTGAACGGACGTAGTGAGCAGTAGTTACCTACAGTGACGGAAATTAAACAAACACAGAATGTGAAATTAAATACTTCGTTGCGGAGATACAACAGTGATATGTTGCGCATCCAAGCAAACAGAATTTTATGTACAGTATTTGAGCATGAAATTACAATATTATGTAGGAAGTATTACGTAGAAAGACGTTGTAACAGCAGAAAATATAAAGATAATATTGCACGCGCTTTAAAGGCGGTGATTTCCTCAACATCAAAATCAGTATCAAACGCAAAATCAGAATTTGCTGAGGATTTATGTGCGATGACGATTAAAGCAAATATTCCATTCGAGGATTTTTGGAAAAATACACCAAGCAGCGCGTTCCGAATGAGACAACTCTCCGTAAAGACTATGTATCTGACTGCATAGCAATAATAAAAGAAGTTTCAGAAAAAGTCAAGAAAGGACCTCCAGGACCTTGCACACAGAGAATAACAGAAAAATAAGAGCTATTTAACAATTTGTAACATGCTGAATAATGCAAAATCATCAGACGATAGGATAGTATCCTTGACATATGCACCGTTAACATCCTGTGACGTTGAAAGAAGCTTTTCGCAGTTCAAAAACTGTATGAGTGATCGACGACGGCGTTTGACATTCGATAATTTAAGAATGTTAGTAGTGCAGTGCAATTCGGCTTGTGATGGCTCTGAAGCTATGGATGAATCATAAAGGCAAGCTTCTTCTTATAACTTTACTAATGTTTCTACATATTCCACATATTTGTATATTGTCATCTGCTAGACCTTAACGGAGCGTTGCATTTGTCATTTCTAGGCTGTACTCTTCGCGTGGTTTGTTTACGTCGGAAGTCAACACAGGCACTGTGCATACAGCTGTATAACGTCTATGCACACGCAACCTGACGACAAACCGCACAAATCCCTCATCTTTACTGATCAAAAAGTAAACAGTGGTGGATTACATCATTTAGCTGTTATCGATGACTGCTTATTTTACGAATTATTAACACAAATAATACGTATTTGCACAAAATTATTCCCCCGAAATATTTCTCTGCAGTTACTTCTTTCAATACAACACAATCAACATTTGTTTGAAAATGAATATACCTAATGCATGCTGCTCTATTCACTGAGCCAGTGTACAATGCTTCTTATGTAGCATTTGATATATTAATGAATTGTTACGTATTAACTCATTATTAATTACATTGTTCCTATAGCAATTCAATCAATAATTCATTGTAAAGAACTTGGTTTATGTAGGTGTTTAATAATAAAAAAAATTATGTTTAACTATTATTGTTCTGTAATCTTCTTTATTGACTCGAGTAAAAAACAACTTTAAAATCTGGTGTTATGTCTGATACAGCCACAGCCACAAGGTTCTTGTACAATATACGTACGTATCCTGTATTTTAATTTTACAATGTTCATCACTAGAATGCGAAATGTAATGAAATTGCATGTTTTATTGATTCGGCAACGTAAATATTGGATATGATTTTCGAGTTCGAATCACGCCAACTTTATTTTTCATAAATGGATATTTTCGAGGATTTTCCCTTTTAAATGCATATATTTTTTAATGCAAATATTAACATCTTTCCTTGTTATTCCCGATTTATTACCTAGTTTCAAATTTATCTGTTATAAAAATGACGATAATTTCCAAGACATATACAAATTATGTGAAAAATAAAACCAATAATTAGTTCAATACTCTTGAGCACATGAAATTGCTGCGACAACAAAGGATATTTCTCCTTAATGTATAGGTTTCATCGTTTTCCACTTTAGCATGACACTGTGTACAGATGGTAAATGTTATGTTTTATTTAACGACACTCGCAACTGCAGAGGTTATATCAGCGTCGCCAGATGTGCGGGAATCTTGTCCGGCAGGAATTCTTTTACATGCCAGTAAATATACTGACATGAGCCTGTCGCATTTAAGCACACTTAAATGCCATCGACCTGGCCCGGGATCTAACCCGCAACCTTGGGCATAGAAGGCCAGCGCTATACCAACTTGCCAACTAGGTTGACTGTGTGTACATATATGGAATTAAAATTTGGAGCGAATCTTGATGGGAGTCCACCTGTATGTAGGCAGACATTTCGCACGACAGTTTACAAGTAGCATATACACAGGAGATCTTGTTTACTACACACGCGCAGTGTGCTGTAAGTGAAACTTACACAATGAGGAAGCTCCAAATTTTATTTCCCTATCTGTACATAAGAAGGATCTTATGGTCGAGGAAACCATCAGCACCGCCTACCACCCCATGAAACTAGGGTACTGCAATAATATTCCTGATTTAACTACTTTTTCTGCATTACTTATGAATAGGGAAAGGGATTTGGAGTATTATAAAGAATGGTGAAACGTAGTATAGATATTTGTAGCTCAGTGACTGTCAAGCGAGCTGCGTAACAGAGCATGGACGAGTACAGTCAACTTGATACAAACTTACACGCAACGTGCTTTAAACGTACTATATGGAATAGTTTAATGTCATATAGTGGCCCACATACACAATCTGCATTTCATTTTGAACTACATGTGTTTTTCTTGGCAACGCATAAGACCCTAATAAACGACATTACAAATATACATAATTAAATATCAACCTCTGCATCCTGGAAATGTTGATGGTTGATAGACAATTGTCTTCTGTACGGAACGCGCTTCTGAACATGTGTGTTTTTCTGTCAGGAGTGTGTTAAATTAAATACTCTTATTTACAATATCATGAAATATGACAATATGTATACAACGTACAGTATACTACAGTATTTACAATATATACAATACACTACAATATTTACAACATAGTCTAATACAGTAATATTGAATGTTGAACAAAATGTAGAAATTAACGACATGGCATTTTCAATTAATGCTATGTTTTGGTGATGAAACAATTATTCCTGCTGTGTCTTGTTATAATAAATTGTAAATATCATTTTCAAATTTTCAAAAGACAACTTTGCTTTGTTGCAAGGAAGAAAATTTTTTAACATGGAAAAACTCCGCTCTAAATCTGCAGAAACAATTGGAGAGTACTTGAAACAAGATACGTCAATTAAATTCACATGTCGAATGACGTCATTGGGACACGTCTTTGTTAGTACATCAGAAATCCGACTAAGAATACTGTACCCATCATTTTTAATCAAAACTCTGTTCATTTTCTCACCAACACGTTTTCCTACTTCACCTTCTACTGCACTCAGTTTATTTACAATAGTCCTCATAATATTTATTTGCTCATCTAGTTCTACTCCTGACTTTTCTAATTGAATAATTATTTTTTAATTCGCTGAGTGGAATGTTCGCACTAATAAATGCATTACACATTTCTTCATAAAATGAGTGCAATAGGGCACTGGAACCTTGCTGTAACCTTTCGTCTATTCTCGCACAAGCTTCTTTATTTTTGTTTGTGTTCACATGACGCTTAACATTGAAAGTCCTATCACATGACTCGTAACTATTACAAGGCCGGCAGAATAGTTGTTCATTCGCAATACTGAAAACAGTTTCTCCATACTCCCAAATATAGTCTTTCAATACTGTATTGTTAGTTGGTTTCACTTTCGGCATTGTACCTGCACTTCATTACTCTGAACTGCAAACCTGCATGCTGAAGTTCTTATGCGACAACTGTCCCGTTCACCTGTTGTTGACCTGCAGAGATCTGCGAGTATGCCATGGAGGGGAGAACTTGGTATAAAGGGTTGTAAACAAATGACTGTGTAGTTGCCAATACTAGCTTTTACTGCTCCAAATTCCCTTCCCTACAGTTATGAAGCTTCTGACTGTAGATTCCTTATATACTCCTCTAAAAGAAGTCTAAAAGGCGTCTTGTTACATAATGGAAATATAAACCCATCTATCCCTATAATCCTCTGCTTGAGATTCTGGCTGATATGTACATCTATTATCCGGCAGTACATCTCACTTGACGATATGTGTCAGAGGTAGAACATTAGAGTAGAAATTGTAAGGGTCTAAGTATCATTTTTATGACATTTATTTTATTGTCTCATAAGGAGCTATGTATCATCGCCACTAACTTCCATAAAGGTCTACAGTAGAGCGTCTCGTTTAGGCACAGTGAAAAAGTAAACAAAGTGCAGGTAAAGTTTGGAGGGAGGACGAGCCGTACGATAAACACGAGGGATGCAAAAGATTTCAGTTACAACATTTATGGCGGAACATTAATTGAAACTATATTTTCCGGAAACACACAACACATAAGAACAAAAATTGCATAACTTTATCATATACACATTTTAACAAACAAACAATACAATTGTAACATTGAAATAATTTAATGTAAGAAATCAAATTTTGCTACTTATGTGATGTTGCTTTGAAGCAGCATTTTTTTTACGGTCGTGAACTTCATTCTCTGGCTATACTTTTAGATTAATGGTTGAGAACCGAAAACACGTTCGCTACCCTCTTCCACAACTGTAATTCGATGAGACTGGCATAAAATACAAACAAACCACTTTACTAGGTATAGGAGAGAAGAAAAGCACTTCATCCATTTACAGAAACTAGGAAATATCGCGATTTTGAGTTTGATCATTTTTATTCGGTTTTTGTTTAATCAAAATACAGTACTTATTAACAGTAAGTGTTTTTACTCACGAACTGAGCTATCCATTCGGATGTATTCATTATGCAGTTTATATTATATTGTTTACAGCACATTAGCGTACAATATAGAGAATGAAGTTAAATTGAAAAATAATCATAATATGGATATTTAAACACATTTTTGAAAATGGTGACCGTTCATTTCGAATACAAGCTTCAGTTCTTTTGTGCATATTATCGCACTATAGACTATTGTACCTAATTCCAATTACCAGTATCGTCCTTCGTATTAATAACTCATGTTGAAATAATTCTGTACCTACTCTATAAAAAAGTACCTTACGTACTGTAAATTCAATCTTCACTTCTGCCCGATCCGTAAAGATAAAATTACTCAGACATGCTATCTACTGTCAGTCCAATTGGTTTTGTCGTAGAAAGGGAGGAAATCACGTGACAGTTAATTACTTAACGAAGCCCTTTTAATTTAATTTATTTTAAACAGTTGTATAATATAATAATATAATCTAGTATAATATAATAATAATAATAATAATAATAATGTATAATAAGGTATCAGAAAATATCTTACAATCAGTGGAAACTAAACGCCTGGTATGGTATGGGCATCTCCAGAGAATGTCAGCCGACCGCTGGCCTAATATGGTCTTCAACTGGACTGCCCCCCCCCCCCAAAAAAAACAGAAGAGGAAGGCCAATGAAAAAATGGAGCAAGGAAGTTCAGGAGGATATGGTCTGCAGGGATCTACAAGTGGGCGATTGGCAAAACCGGAGTACCTGGAAGTTGAGAAGCGGGAGACGGCGACAGCCGTAAAATTACTCGCAATACATACATGTATAATACTAGGCGCATCCAGAAAGTAAGTTTCCCGATTTTTTCCCCTTGAAAGTAAACGTAATTAGCCGTGTCAATTGCGTAACAGATCTATGACGTATCAATCATATGCCAGCCGGACAGGTCCCGCCTGTTGCCAGTAGCGTGGCAGCAGTGGTCCGAAATGGAATCTGTTATTCCTTCTCCCGCCGCCTGCGAGGTTCGGTCGCTGATAAAGTTCTTTAATACACAAAGCATTGCGCCAATTGAAATTCATCGGCAGCTCTGTCAGGACTATGGGCCGAACATCATGAGTAAGCAGATGGTGCGTCGCTGGTGTAGGCAGTTTTCCGAAGGTCGTCAAAGTGTCCATGATGAAGAGCGCAGTGGGCGACCGTCCCTCAACAATGATGATCGTGTTGAGCTGGTGCGGCAGTGCATCATGGAGAACCGTCGCTTCACGATTACGGACCTGAGCAGCCATTTTCCGCAGATATCGCGATCCTTGTTGCATGAGATTGTCACTAAGCACCTGCTGTTCAAAAAAATGTGTGCCACGTGGGTGCCGAAAACCCTGACACCCGGACTCAAAATGCAACGTTTAGGAGCAGCACTGACATTTCTGCAACGGTATCACGATGACGGCGACGACTTCCTCGACAGGATCGTCACGGGCGATGAGACTTGGATTTCGCACTTTACCCCGGAAACCAAGCAGCAGTCAATGCATTGGCGGCATAGTGGATCTCCGATCAGGACGAAATTCAAACAGACGCTGTCGGTACGGAAAGTGATGTGCACGGTGTTCTGGGACAGGAAGGGCATTCTGCTCATTGACTTCCTTCCAATAGGTGAAACAGTGAACGCTGACCGTTACTGTGAAACACTGCGAAAATTGCGACGTGCCATTCAAAACAAGAGGCGTGGAATGCTTACTGCAGTTATTTTGCTCCCCCATGACAATGCTCTTCCACATACGGTTCGGCGCACAGCAACTGTTTTGACGGAATTTGGCTGGGAGTTGTTTGATCACCCACCCTACAGTCCCGATCTTGCTCCCAGCGATTTTCACGTTTTCTTGCACCTCAAGAAATTCCTGTCCTCCGGAGAGCGTTTTGGCAACGACGAAGAGCTGAAGACGTCTGTCACACGCTGGTTCCATTCACAGGCGGCAGAGTTCTACGACAGAGGGATACAAAAGTTGATCCCACGATACGACGAGTGTCTCAATTCTGATGGTGGCTATGTTGAAAAAT
Source organism: Periplaneta americana (assembly GCF_040183065.1). NCBI lineage: Eukaryota > Metazoa > Arthropoda > Insecta > Blattodea > Blattidae > Periplaneta > Periplaneta americana. Next base: position 186,603,745 of record NC_091120.1, on the reverse strand, counting down.
AGATGAAACATTGCTGTACCTGTTCCCAATAAATGTTTTCCTGAAAGTGATTGTTTTTAAATAGGGAAACTTACTTTCTGAATGCGCCTCGTATTACGTAGACGTCCAATTCCTAACAAAAATTAATGTTTTCAGAAAAGACAGCCCAGCCAGTAAACTTTACACAGGGGCGAGCAGAAGCAGGCGGGGGGAAACAGGGATGCGACGTAGGCAAACGGACGACAGGACCTGTGTGAAAATATGATTCAATATTGAAAGCTCTTTCGTCACTGGGAAATGCTAACATATTTCTGGAACGTACTATATTCACTAACTCAATACTGTCACTACAACTGTAAGGCGACTTTGACTGCATACGCGGCCTTGGTTCTGTGTAGAGGACGGTTGGAAGTTTACTAGTGGAAGGGGTGGGAGTGAAGTACATTAAAAAACTCAGGTTCAATAAAAATTGAAGTAAAAATAAAATGATGTCCCTGTACAAATGAGGCATCAACTTCAAAGACAAGCTATATAGAACGTACCTGATCTACTTCAATAACAGAGGCCCTCTGTGTAAAGATGTAGTTGGACTACCCTGGAAATACAGAATAGCCGCCGTATCTAATTCGCGTTTCTATGAAGACGAACTTAATGAGATAGTCGATAATATTTTTTTTTTTACATTTATATTAAAGAAATAATATTTTATTCCCACACAACCACAGCACGTCGTGAAGTGCTGTGTCACGCAAACATCCACTTGTCATAACAAAACCTACCCGCAATGTTGAAAGCATTTACACAGAAGCAGTCCTGCGTAGCAAATGCTATTAGTTATACGCAGATGAAAAATTATTACGGTAAGAACTACAGTTTGTGTTCTTAGAGATTTTATTTCAGACGACTGAGGGTAACTGTTTTTGAGTTTGGTTCATTGTTGGTTAATGCTTGCTCACCTACTTATTTCACCTGCTGTTAAAGTGGTTACTGTTCATGTTACGTGCTTTAACGCTTGGGAACGGAATTAAAACAAACTAGTGGCTTGTGCAGCAAATGCTGCGAACTAATTTCATTACACGTTCAAATAAACATTTTTCAGATTTATTTTAAATGAAAAATATCAAACTTTTGAAAGTTATTTGCATCTATAATAATGAAACATATTTCCTCTGAATGGTTTTTATGCCAAATACTTTTTATTAAATCTATCCACCTTCAATTTTTCGAGTTTCAACGCGAGAACGCAAGTAACAATGTCAGGGCAATCAGTGGGTTTTTCATGTGGGAGTAAAGCAATAGCTATTTCAGGTCATTGTGGATTGTAGGTGAAAGTTAAAAAAAGTCAGGTTTGCAATGCTTTAGAACAATAGACATAGCATCTTGGTATAGCTGCTGCATGTAGAGCTTGAAATGTAGAGAGTAAAAATCGTTTTATCCTCCTAAGAGATCTTGCAGAAATGATCGGGAGTCTACAAAATTTTGTAGGGCTCTTATTTTATCAGTACGTAATACCGTCTTTCCTCAGGAACTGTAATATTTGCGCTCTCTCACTCAAGCCAATACTGAAGAGAATGACACATATAAGTACAGTATCTACACCTCACCGCCATTAAGAATATGAAAAAGACCCAACCCCAATTGATTAATAACTATAAAAATATTTGATTTTTAATAACAATATTATTATCTTATGTAAGTTTTGTAGTTATACTATACAGCCGCCACTCAGTAAATTATAGAAATGAAGATCTAATTTAAGATATTCTCTATATCGACTTACATAACCCCAAAACGTTTCACTTTCATATCATCAATATAGCATTGATATGTATAATTAATGAAAAATAGTCACATCATGGCATTAACTGTAATAAAATTTCATTTATAATGGTAATAATGTCATCAAACCACCTCAAGTTTTGTAGTTTTTAACATCCAATACACAGCTGTACTCAGAAAATTACCCACCGCAGAATCAGACCTGTAAATTATTTTGAAGTTTTTAATAACCAATTGAATTGGAACTCTAAATATGTCAGCAATCCTGCAGGTCATGGCCTTCGTGTAATAGCCTATTGTTTATTGCAGTGTGTCTTTATTTTATTCCGAAATCACGGCCGACTTGATGCTCGCTTCGCGAAGGGAGCATCAAGTCGGCCGTGCTGAAATGCAATTAGTTCTCAAAACTGACGAAAGATGGATTTTGGAAAATAGGAAAATAATGTAGGATAATAGATATTTCACTGAAAACTACTATTTTTCCGAAAGATTTGGGTTCCAAGCTTCAAAATGAGGGGTCATTTATTAAAATTCGTTCAGCCGTTTTCCCGTAATTTTCATTACACATTCAAATTAAATATATAGATGTTGAAGAAACTATGTAAATGTCTAATACGGAAAAACGAGAAAACCCTGAGAAAACTGCTATCTTATCCGTCAGAAGTGGCACGGCCGGATCTCAAACTCGGAACGCCTCCATGACAGATTGAAGGTTTGACCATTGAGTCACCGTAGGGAAAACTGGCGTCAATATTTCCTATATATCAAAGAAGTGGAACCCATCAACCTCGGAAAGCGTCGTCCCGTGAAATGCGCTGTCCTGGATTGAAGGCTACAGTCCGCGTCACCGTTTTTGGCGTGTGAAATAAGTAATGGGAACGTTAAGTGCGAGTGTTTTACATTTGCCGCAGTCAGTTTGACAACTGTTTGGCAAATGGCTGACGTGACGTGTATAGGATGTGGTACTATTCTCAGCTGCACTAGGAACATGCTCACAAACTGAGCACTATATATCTAGGACACACGCCAAAAACGCTGGCGCCACCTGTACACACGCTTGCACACACGCACACACAGAGCTCACAGCATTTGGTTTTTTTATGAGGATCTCTGGTAGGGTGGGGTGGAGTTTATCTCCAAAACCTTCTCCTCCTCGCTGTGCTAGCGATACTTATAACCAGGGAACGGATTTATATGGACTAAAAATATATGAAATATGTAAATATATATGTAGTTATTTTTACCAAAATATGGAATTAAATATGGATTTTTACCAAAATATGGAATTAAATATGGACTTAAAATTATAAAAAAATGACTATGTACGTTAAATATTGGTACATTTTAATCAAACTAAACAAAAAATATAATGGACGTACCTTATCTTCCAATGTAGTTTCAACAAAACACAATTTTTATTGTCTGTTACCATAACAATAGGTTACAAACATTTCTTTCAAGTGCTGAAAAGTGAATCTTCTTCTATTGTCTCTGAGGATAGATTTATACTGACTAAAAGAGCGTTCGACGTCACAAGAAGTAACTGGTACATAATTCAATTTCACAATGTCTGCTGGGGATAAGTCCAAGTTAATCTTCACTGTTGATTCACCACTCATCACAGCAACAACCTTTTGTAGTTCTTCATATCCAGGGTTTTTTGAAAGTACAGTGTCCACCTTAGCTCTTACTGCATCTGCAACTTTACCTCTACCACGATTCAGTTGTTCCACAGTACTATTTATAATTTCAAAACTTTCAGATAGTGAAAGGTGCCTATTTTGGAGACTTTTGAGCGTTTTTATGATGCATGAAAATGTATGCTGAATGTGAGCTAAGTCATTCTTCACACTTATGTCACAGGTAACTGTTTTCGCAGTATCAATTGAGACTGCATCTTCAGAGTCCAATGCAAGGAGAACATTGTTAATAGAGTCTATATGTTCGGCATAATATTCAACTGCTTCTAGCCATGTACCCCATCTAGTTAAAATTGGCTTTGGTGGCAATGGAATTTCAGGGTACATTTCTTTCAACACGTTAACTCTACTGGGAGCTTTGAGAAATACTTTTTTCACTGATGAAATCAACAAATCTACTTTAGGGAAATTGTCTCTGACCACTTCTGCCACACGATGAAATGCATGCGCCACACAAGTAAAATGAGTCAATTTAGGATATACAACAGATAATGCTTGTCCAGCTTTGACCATATAAGGGGCAGCATCGCTAATAAAGAATAACACATTATCGTACATAATACCCTTTGGCCACAGGATACCCATAGCTTCGTTGAACAGTTTAACTATAGTTTTGTTATTGCACTTTTCTAGAACATCACAATGTAAAAGAATTCGTTCAGAATATTGTTCACTTAACAAACCGATAACTACATTACCAACAAGTCTACCTTCTTTGTCGGGAGTCTCATCAATGGAAACCCAAATTGAACTATCTTTAATTTCATCTCTTATCTTCTGTATTGTCTCATCGTAGATGGATGGAGCATACGTCTTCCTAAGTGTTGACTCATCCGGGATTGTATGTTGAGTATATTTTTCAAGGAATTCCCTGAAGACCTTATTCTTTAGTTTGTAGAGAGGAATATCAGCAGAGATGAGAGAACGGCACAGGTCGATGTTAAACTCAGATCTTACATTCGATGTTGTTGGTTGTGTTAAAAACAATTGTCTCTGCTTGGAATTTAGTTGTTTGTTGGCCTGATGTTTACTAGTTGTAATGTGTTGTTGCACCAGGAACTTTTGTGTAGATGATACTGCACACTGACACAAATTACAAAATAATATTTTATTGTCAGTTGATAAACCATCTTCTTTAAATTCTGAAATGTAACTTGTTAGTTTTGATTTTAAATTGACTGAATGACGTACTTTTGGCATATTTACCGTCTTTATAGTATGATTTACAAAACTGAACCTATGTGTACTCTGACTGGCATTTAACTGTTGAGCTGCACAACTGAAGTCTGTTAAAAATTTTAAATTAAATTAATACAGTTTTGTAACTTACTTTCCCATTGTTGATAGGACTGCTAATTTTCAAATAACTCTGATGTTAAAGGGATTACTGAACATGTGTTTAAATCTCTATTGTTGAAATGTATTTTTAAAAGTTAATGGAATTTTGTTTTGTTTTATTGTTAAACCTAATATAATATGGACTGTTTTATATGAAATATGGAAAATATATGGAAATTAACGAAAATATGTACTAAACTCTAAAATATGGAAAAACATGGAAAATAAAAGTAGGATTTTTCAACCCTACACATTGTGAAACATAAAGATAATGCAAAATATAAATTATATTAGCTTTATAAGTAAATATGTATTTACATATAAATCCTTTCCCTGCTTATAACTGTTACAGACTGGATAAATATTACAATATTAGATTGAAGATAATTACAATAACTATCATTTTGTGAATATTTATTATTATGTCTAATAATTCAGACATTAGACTTGTAGGCCTAAGTGCATTGTAGAAAAAACCGATGACAATAATTGTTAAAACCGTTAATGTGCAATATGTAAACCAAAACTTGTACAGGAACGGAAATACAATTTGGAACGAGTCTTGATGGGAGTCCACGTGTAAGTAGGCAACAATTTCGCACAACCGTCCACAAGTTATCCCTTATATAGGGGTTCTTGTTTACTGTAATGTATTTATTGTACACCTGTTTTTAACTTGCTATATACTCTTTGAATTTCTTGCTGAATAAAGATTGATTGATTGCACATGAACAGCGTGTTGTAAGCGAAACTTATACAATAAGGGAGCTCCAAATTTTATTTATTCACATGTATTTCATTTATTGTCTGTCGGCTGACCTAGGGATGAGGGGGGATGCCTGCTCGAAACCTGGGTACGCAATAAACCTTAGTGCAGTTACCCTGTGTGGGTTTGGGTGTGGTATGGAACGATGACGAAATTCAGAGTATCACTATGGATTCTTCAATGCAAAATCCCAGACCTGACCGGGACTCGAACACGGGCCGCTGGAGACCTGACCACTCGCCATCACTTTGGTCTCATTGTGAAGTCCCGAAGCGAATGTTCATCCTATTATATGGATACATGGAACTTTTAGTACTAGTTGAATAAATTAATTTGAAAATACTGATATAGTTGACAATGTATAATCGTTATTCAAATATGGCTTTCAGATATTAGCTCCCTGTAAAGCACGTTTGAATAATTTGAAAGAAAAATTATTCCGTGGCCGGGTATCGATTCCGGGACCCTTCGCTTAGCGCACGAATGCTCTCCCAACTGAGCTACCCCAGGAACTATACACGACACCGTCGTGTGACGTGTGACCGTGTGACGGTATCGTGTATAGTTCCTGGAGTAGCTCAGTAGGGAGAGCATTCTAGCGCTAAGCGAATGGTCCGGGGATCGATACCCGGCCCCAGAAACAATTTTTCCTTCAAATTATTCAAATGTATAATCGATTCACTGCTACAAAGCAGAGTTGCCATTTTCGTGAGAAATTTTAAAAGTGTACTAATAGTGGGAAAACTTCGGCTTGAAGCGATTGTCCTAAACAACTGTCGTTCCAATTTTGTTTCGGTCTACTTTGGTGCGCGCGCACCCTCGCAAGCATAATAATTGTGTACTGTATACTATATACATTAATTTGTAGTCATTAGTAAAGTACAGTTTTCTGAACCATTCGGTAAATTGTAATTATTATTTATCGCACATCTCAGAAAACATACATACATACATATTTCACTGCAAACCCAGTATTCTCCAATCTTTCCTATTTCCTGCCTTCCTCTTTGTCTCCGCATAAAATCCATGTATCTTAATGTCGTCCATCATCTGCTATATTCTCTCAAACCGCTGAATTTCGTATGTAATATACTTTCTGGAATAGAGGCCCCTACGAAAGAATATAGTTGGACTACCCTGGAATTGCAAAACAAATGCCGTGTCTAGTTCACGTTTCTATGAAGCTGGAAATATTCAGGTGGTGGATAGTCTATTAACATTCTCTTTATGCGTACTAAATATATAAAATATTCATTACAATAATTACATGCCCAAAAATGATTGTCACGCAAATATCTATTTAAGAGTTCGAATAGATATTCTTGCTTATGGTACTTAATTAACAACACATTGGACCATCTAAATTTGATACTGAAAGATTTCTACTTTAATAAATACGCAGGTAAAAACAGCTTGAATTTCAATATCTTAAAAATCCTTTTTTTATGCTAAAGAAAACGATTCTATTTTCCAACATTTAACTCACTTAGTTTTATTCCTAATACAATTTAATGTCAAGAATGACCTTTCTAGAACACAAAGAAATAGTAAATATGTATAAATATCAGTGGCGTAGCATGAAATTTTGAGCAGGGGAAGCTAACTCAAGTTGTCTTTCATGCAATATGAGAAAGCGTATTACAGTCTTAAAATAAATAGTAGTCAATTTTAAGTCAGCAGTCGAAGATTGGTTGGAACATCGTAAGTAACACCAATAAGGCATGACCTCAAATGATACGTAGTAAAATATGATTTCACGATTTAAGCATATCTCTTAACAAATAGACACGTATACGTATAACATTAGCTCACTCCCTGTCATACTTAGAGAAATCACAATATTAGTATCATTACGTAAGTATGCGTCTGTCTTTTGGTTGTGTCCTTCATTGACAGCAAGGGAGTCGGTCATTTGTTTTTTAAATCACACTTTTGTTCGTAAGTCAGTTTTGATAATACAATTGTCCTAAAAAAATGCAAGTAAATTAGTGTCAGGAACTGTTATTTCGCTCATTATTTATTATATCAGCCACAATGCACACTAACACTTCAACTGAAAACAACTGACGAAAAGGGATAACTCGGAAACTACTTATTTTAAATGTTAAAGCTAGCTTCTTTGCGAGCCTTGCGACTAGGGTAGCTTAGCTAGAAAGGGATGGAAAATCTGCGGGGTGGATTACACAGAAGAAACCGGTCTCCTTGGAAGCTGGTGTGTGCAGGCTTCTTGTTTACTGCTGCATCACAAATCATCCTGAGCTGCCGCATCACAATATTTAACGCGTAAATATAAATTCTATTAAAATTAATAAATAATTTTCTCCATAAACTGCAGGTTTGAAATTATTATTAACTGGGGAAGCTAAGCTTTTTAGCTTACATTGACGCTACGCCAATGATAAATATGGACTTTAATTATTACATATTCCACATAGTCGACCTGGTTGGCAAGTTTGTATAGCGCTGGCCTTCTATGCCCAAGGTTGCGGGTTCGATCCCGGGCCAGGTCGATGGCATTTAAGTGTGCTTAAATGTGACAGGCTCATGTCAGTAGATTTACTGGCATTTAAAAGAACTCCTGCGGGACAAAATTCCGGCACAACCGGCGACGCTGATATAACCTCTGCAGTTGCGAGCGTCGTTAAATAAAACATAACATTTAACATTTATTCCACATAAAAATAACGCGACGAAATAAATTCTCGTTGAGCTACAAAAAACTTTCAATTGAACGTAGCAATGAGTTTACCTTCCGAAGAAAACTTATAGTGTGTAGAATGTGATAAAGAGAAAAACTTTCGCAGTCACGTGCAGTCGTGAGTAAGTTATGCGGTATGTTTCGGTGAGAGCCTGTATTAGCGCATGTGCCAGCCATGGAGGCTCGCACCACGCTTCTTCAATCAGCACTCTTACATTGGCACTATTACACAGTGTAAATTTATGTAGATATACTTATTAGCAGGCTTCGAGACTTCGGACCAATAGAGCAGTTCAGTGGGAAATCCGCATAACGGCGTACTGAGTATAGTGGTAAAGCGTACAGTGGGTGGGGGTACTGTAGAATGGATGCCAACAATTACGCAAAGAAAAACGCTCGGATTTGAAGGTTCTGACGAATAATTTGGTTTTCATACAAACTGTGTGTGAAACTATTACACGGTAAGAAAAGTCAGAGCAAGAGATGCCGGAAGCCCTCAAATGAATTAAGAAAATGATGCAGAGAATTAATGAGACACCAAGTACACCGATTACTGAACGTGTAAAAGAAGAGTGGAAATCAATTTCATGTAAAAATAACGGATATGGAACATTGTGTAACATAAACAGCAAATTAGTGGACATAGAGTCACCCGAGAATGAAGGATTGTCTCTTAGAGACTGCAATGATGTAAATTTTTTCGTTTTGCTCCTATCACGTCATGCGACGTAGAGCGCAGCTTTCCAAATTACAAACTGTGTTTGGAAGATAACCGAAAAAGATTTAAGTTTGAGACACTGAGAATGTATCTTGTAGTAGGTATATTGCAATTCGGTACTGTAACTGCACTTCCTAAAGACGACCAATAGGATAAATGAAAAAATTAAAATTTCTACATGCTTATTTCCACCATTAACACTGTGTATAATTAAACATAAATGCTTATAAAAGACAGGAGAATAATTTTTTTTCACATTCTTTTGATATTATCATTGTGTAATGTAGGCTATATTTACTTTCAGAATGTACATATGTGTGTTTCCCCATAGACTACTATCGTACTCTATTCTAAATAGCAACGTTGTTACCTCAACACATATCTATCTGCAGCGAGTCAACAACTTATAGTGAATGCACAGTAAACTTATTGTGTCGGGTCCAAAGTCTCGAAGCGTGCTTATTAGCATAGGTAGGAAGTTCGTACCAGAAAAGCAGATTTCAGTTGAGTACAGCGAAGAGTATAGGTCTCACCCGCGCCTCGCTCTGCCTCGCTACGACAAAAATACGTTACTCAGCTTGAAAAAAAAAAAAAGAAAATTACTAGGTACTCACCAACCACATTTGAGTGCTAATAGTTGGCCGAGAATTGCAGTGAACAACAAAGGTCATCTCCAAATTCGCCATCACAATTGCATGCCGATTATCTCCGAACGACTTATACTGTGAAAACGATCTTTCCACATCACAGACGTCAGACGTGGATATTTAAAGAGAGGAATGTCACAAACACAAACACCGTCAATTTCACCTACAGGCACAGCCTTCAATACTTGAGCAACTTTACACATTTTTTTATATTCACTGTTTTTCCCAAACACAATATGGAATTTGTCCCTTAGTACTTGTACTTCTGAACCTGGTAGCGAGTCTAGTTTAATATTCACGGCACGCACCTCCCTGTTTCAGACAACAGGCTTTTGGAAGTTTCGAGTTTTTTTATGGTGTCACACAAAAAGCTTAGATTTGCTAATAGGAAAGCCAAATCGTTTTTTAAACAACCATCTTTCAGTATATCTTGAAGGATATCGATTGACGAAGCCCGATAACAGGGAATCACAATAAGATATATTGCCTTACTTGATATACATGAGCGAGAGGAGAGAGATTTTTTAAAATTAAATAATGTTCATACCCGAGTTCTTATCTGTTGTGTTTCACAAACAAAGCGTGCAATGAAATCATCTTCAGCAACAATAAACACTCCTAATTATGTGTTGCAAGATCTCTCCTCCTTGTGTATGTAAATTTATTCTCTAATAATAACACTGATATGCTGCCTAGCAGTTCTCAGAACTTGAGGCGAAACTATTACAAAAATGGATCACGGATACACCACACAGCGCGTAGAAACACGAAGCAACCAAGAATTCTTAAAAAGATAACGTACTTCTGAATGATATAATTGATATAGTTTTAAAATATTTAAAAGTTATTGTAAAAAAATTATTTAAGTAAAAAAACTCCAAGATTTATGTGTTTATAATAGATTTCCTGAGAATATGTATTTACATAATTTTTTGTGAAAATGTGTGTTTTTATGTGAAATAAAATTCCGGGTTTAAACTTGAAACTTCGTGTTCGGAACTTATAACTTTTTTAATTGTGTTTTATCACACACAAATAGAATATTTAAATACATAGGAATCCGCTCCTTACTCATACCCAACGCTTAGTGGCATTCTGTGGAGCTGTGTAGAGTCGTGAATACTTCGAAGAATATTGTTATTTTATATTAATATTTTAGATTCTGAACAAAGTCAGCTATTCTATTATTATTATTATTATTATTATTATTATTATTATTATTATTATTGCACTATTTACGTACCGTTAATATTATGAATGATTTCAAAAGAGTAAACTCATCTGTTATTAAATAATTATGCAAACAGGAGTGTAACACGTTTATTTTTCCTCGGATTATTCTTCGTTAAATGTTGACGTCTCGTGCTGCTATACATTCGGTTGCGTTGCAGTCCAAGTTGAACATCGGAATTACGATACGAACTTCCTAGCTGCCATTACAATAGAAATAAAATAATAGTACATTATGCAACGAGCCTATAATGGTAGTAATTAAGACGGAAGTATGATTGTATATGAAACTCGCTTGCGCTCGTTTCATAATTTTCATACGAGCGTCTTAATTACCATTATAGGCAAGTGTCATACGACTTTTTATGCTCGACCATATTTCTAACTTGAAAGTATTGAAAATTAGGTCTTTTTATGGTTATGTGCGAACTGACCTGAATTGTGAGATGTGCGCAGACGCGAAAGTAATGATTTTTTCCGAGGCCGTATGTTATTGACCTTGGCACAGAATAAGAATGAACATTAGTCTGATATAACCTGGAAATTGATTTAGAATTGAAAAACGAGATGACAAATTGAATTTATTTGAATATTATTTACAATTAACGCTAATTATTATAGTAACAGAACATAACCTTCTGCGACAGTATTGGATTTCCAGCCTCCGTGACTTTTCGCTAATTGTCTGTCGATTGCATATCCGAGAATAATCGATATAACGGTACAAAGCTGACTTCTGATTGGCTGAAGACCTGTACTTTAATGAGTAGGTGTACTTTAATGACATGCATTAAAGGACTGCTACCAGGTGTATAACTACTACATTTCCGCATGGTCGAGCATAGAATTCTTTAAAACAATTAGGAGTTTAAAAATTATGCGCCACATACGAGCTACACTGTTCGATTCACAAAATAGATAGTAAGAAAAATACTGCAGGCCTATTATATTTCAGATTTGCTCCAGTAACGCCTTGTAACGTAGAACGAATATTTTTAGAGTAAAAATATTGTTTTTATTTTTTTCTGAACATGAAAGGAGTACTTCTTTTCATAAAAATGAAAATTTTCATTGCTATTTGTTATAATGAGGCTAGAACATCATATGTTAATACGAAAAGTAACTAAAGGAAGAAATGTTAATTTGTATCCGCCTCATCATCGGGTACTAACACCTAAAGAACATTGTTACCTACCAAAAACATCAGTTATTTTCTATGAAACCTCTGTAGAAACTGCAGGAATTGTTGGACCATACAGCAACACTTCCAGTAAAATTACGGAATGTTGTAATACAATGAGTCCAAATGGTTTTATGTTAGTGTGAAAGTGGGGATTCGATGGCAGTAGTGGGCAAACGTCATAATATGAACAAAGGTTTTGTGACCCGACTTACAGCGACAATCATGTCAGTATAACATAGCCTAATATGTAGTGCTGGTTCACGAAAATATTAGCAAAATTCTGTCCGTTCTATAATCTTATAAATTTCGACACCGATTTTGTATGAGAAAATTGTTTTCTATTATAGGTATACCTTACCTTTCACGAGACCAAAAACAGTCATCGTTGATTAGAAAAGACAGAAATATACTCAAAATTTGAATAAAATTCTTGCCCTATGGCCTAAGAATTGACTGTTAAAATGTTTTATTATTTACTACTTATACAAACTTCCTATAAAATTTATATCAGGAAAACATTATTCTGTCTCATGCTTTGTCTAACAAGTAAGATTTTCAAGCAAAATAAATGTAAGGTTTTACATGTAAATTATTACTACAGACCGTTTCTTTATCCCAACAATATTGGAATGAGTATAAGTGTACACGGGGCATGCATTACGTCACGTGTCCTTCAGTAGACACTGCTCACAAACACAAGTACCGCGCACTAAAGGGTCACTCTAATATAGGTTCCTTACTCCTAAACAAGTACAGTATACTTCCGTTTAGCAATATTTATGACATTATGCACTAGTAGTTGAAATAAAGGTGTCTAAAACAAGTGTACGAAAGTACAGAAGTAGGTACAGGAATTTGGAAGACAGTCTATGTAAATGGTGACATAATTGTGTGTAATTTATGTAAGATTGACATAATCAGATCTAAAAGATGGTATTTACAGCAGCACTGTAACTAAAAAAAATAAATATACGATTTGCAATTGATAGAAAGAGGTGTCTCTCACGATCTACCTTCAATCAGTGCCAGCGGATGAATTTAGCAGACATCTATGTGAAATGATGGTGCTTACCACCATTTCTTTCAATAAAGTTGAGGGCAATTTTCTTGGAAGGTACACTATTGTACAGAAGGTGTTATAGCAGTACCGTTATCTTAAATTAAATTTTACAGCAAAGATTATTGTAATATACAGAAACCTATGTTACAGTTGTACCGGTGCTTTGAGTTAAAATTTTATAACAAAGATTATCATAATATGAGCTTAAACATTACGTTAAGAGCAGAACCTATGAAGCAGTATCATTTTAAGTTAAAATTATACACCGAACGTTGTTGTAATATTGACCTAAACATGTTCACAATTGATTCTAGTTCATGTTAACACTTTGTTTAAAAACTTAAAATTGTTTAGTCACACGTTAAAAAGTGTTAACATTTATTAAAAAAAAGGTTATATACCTTGGACAGACGGCCCGTTTCGACGCGGTGTAGCGTCTTCATCAGTGTCTCACGAACTACTGTTGATCTTGAATTCTGCCTTTTGCATTCGTCAGTTCTAGGGTTGGGGGGTGTGTTGCTCTTATGGTGGGGGTGGTTGTTTGTATGTTATGTATCATGATATCGAACAATGTGTGGGTGTTGAAGTGCAATTGTGTATTAAGTATATATTGTGGGTAAGTTATTGTATGTTTATATATTTCGTATTGCTCTAAGATGTATAACTTTGAACTTTTTGGTGTGATGTGTAGAATTTCCATATGTGTTTCTATATTATTGTGGTCATGATTATTGTTGATAAAATAATATAGCTAGCACAGACGGGAAGATCCTTTCAAACAAGATATAATCAACATATTAAAGCTATAACCAAACCCTACATCAAATCAAATTACGCAGAATCTACAGTATTATCAACAATAATCATGACTACAATAATATAGGAACAGATATAGAAATTCTACACATCACACCAACATTTTCACAGTTATACATCTTAGAGCAATACGAAATATATAAACATACAATAACATAACCACAACATATACTTAATACACAATCACAGTTCAATACCCACATATTGTTCGATATCGTGATACATAACACACAAACAACCACCCAGCACCATAAGAGCAACACACCCCCACCCATACAACTGACGAATGCAAAAGGCAGAATTCAATATCAACAGTAGTTCGTGGAATACTGATGAGACGCAACACCGCGTCGAAACAAACCGTCTGTCCAAGGTATATAACCTTTTTTAATAAATTTTAACACTTTTTAACATGTAACTAAACAATTGTAACTTTTCAAGTTTCTAAACATGTTGTTAAGAATAGTGCCTCTAATACAGTAACACTTTGAGTTAAAATTTTACATCTAAGATTATTGTACTATAGGCTTAAACAGTGCATCTGGTACAGTAATATTTTGAGTTAAAATTTCACATGAAAGATTGTTTTAATATCGGTTTAAACATTTCATTAAAAGTAGTGCCTTTCAAACAGTAATATTTTAAAATTTCACAGCAAAATACAGAACACAGCCCTGCTCTTGAAATTATTCTTTTATGTGTGTACTGTGGTTGTTAACAGCACCGCGCTCCAGTATGCTTCGTTGTCATTTGTTCATTGTACAAACTCCATATTCACTGAACTTCAAAGGGTAGTGACTAACATTCTAGTCTATAGTTATTACATACGTTACACACAATAACTCTAACATACGCAATACAAGCTTTTAATTGAGGGTGTCACAAGGAAAGGGGTATAAGTGTAATCAAGTTATTTTTTGGGAAATGTGGATGAAAGCACTTAAGCTTTCGTAAATTCAGTGAATTTATTTATTTCAATTTTAGTGTGTGATGTGGTTGCCACTAAAATTTTAGATGTTTAGCTTGCCCTAGATGCACTTAAATCATATTCTAAGAAATGTCGCTTAAACCCCTTTGCTTCTGATCCGCTCAATTCTATTATAATCATACATATAAATAACTATGAACATTTTCACTCCTCAGGCAATAATGGCAAGAATACTTCTGCAACACAAATGGTCCATGAAGATTTTCATTCGTCTTGCTTACTTCGCACATTGTTTTGTGCACATATACTCAAAGACAAACATCCAGTATTTACCGTCTGAACACCAGCACATGGCTCTTTGTGTTCCTGCAATATTAAGTGAGTATTTCACTCCAGATGTTTCCATACTCGTATCAATGCCGAGCAATGACTATGGGACAGCCAGAAGTGGCATGCGACTCTCATTGGCAAGTGGTCAACAGATCCTGGTAGACGATATCCTAAGTATTCTGAACAAGCAGTCTCGCTGGAGTTTTGTGATCTCTCGTCCTGGTTTTGAAACCCTGGAAAATGCGATAGAGGACAAGAATAATCACAACTATATCATCTTCACGTGGCCCGACGATGAAGAGAACATCTTGTCGAACGTCATCACTCAGATAGGAGATGTAACTGTACAAGCGTCGATGCGTCCTCGAAAACGATTTTTGGTGGTGATAACAGACACGGGCGATCAGATCTCATCGGTAGTGGCGTTGTCTATCTTGCAGGAACTCTGGAGTTCTTCGTTGATTTTGGATGTCCTTATACTGACGCCCGCCGATGCATCAAACTCAAGCGTTTCAAATCAACCAACAGGTACAACAAATAAGTTATATTTTTACACGTGGTTTCCTTACAGCGGTATAACCGAAGAAGCTACTAAATTAGGTGAAAGTATTATGGAAACTGAGGGAAATTTATCCATGACTGATGGTCTATTTCCTTCCAAAGTTCCTCCTAAATTAAATATCCCACCAGTGAAAGTTTCTACTTTCGACCTAGAACCTCTTACTTTACTCGTGGATAATGACACTGACGAAGAAAAGGAACAATATAACTTTACAGGACCAGAAATACATCTCTTGCGTCTTATTGCGCAGGAATTCAACTTTTCATTTGTGTTTATTCCTCCACCTCCGAGTGAGTGGGATTATCTCGACAGATTGATTGCTGTCATGAAAAATGTTGCTTTCGGTGCCGCGGATGTTGCAATCGGGGGTCTTCCCTTGCACGAGGAAGCTGCCATGTTGTTGGATTTTACTATGTCATATTTTATGACGGGCGAGACGTGGTACGTTCCTTGTTCAAAACCCTTAGACAGACTTGGTAGAATAACAGCAATATTTGACGAATCATTATGGACACTGATGGGAATAGTTATACTGTTGGTCACGTTGGTTATATGGGCATTAGTTAAACAACAGCATTCGACGGAAGCCATGGGCTACAGGTCAGTGGGTGCTTGCTTCATGAATATGTGGGCCGTGTTCTTGGGAGTATCCGCATCTGAACTACCTCGAAAGTCTGCAACAAGGGTTCTGTTCATAATTTATGTTTCGTACTGCATCGCAATGAGCACTGTGTTTCAGGCTTTCTTTACCAGCTTCCTCGTAGATCCGGGAATGATGGACCAGTTACGATCTTTGGAGGAGATCATTCATTCCGGAATAGAGTATGGATACATTCGGAATGCAGATGGGTACTATTTTCCTGATACACAGGACGAAATAGCGAAAGTAATATTAAGAGATGGAAAGAATTGTTTAGATTACAAAGAGTGTTTGACAAGAGTGATCATGAAAGGAGATCTGGCAACACTTAGATCAGAAATTTTCGCAGAATATTTTGTAGCGACCACAATGCCTAGCAGATTACATTCACTTTGTACCGTCGATTCTCGTTTTCTAAGCTATGTGTTGGATATGTATGTAACAAAGAATAGTCCATTATTGAGACCATTTAACATGGTTATCAGCCGCCTCACAGAAGGAGGTATAATTGAGAAGATTATTAAAGATGTGAAACACTCTTGGAGATACCAGAAAGCACCAGACTTTGATAAATATTACATTGAAGAGAAAGATGAAGTATACTTTGTTTTTACAACAAAACATCTGGCAGTTGCATTCTATCTATTGTTGCTAGGTTATGGTTTAAGTGTTGTATTTCTGCTGGGAGAATTAATATATTATAAATGTAGGAAAATAGTTTCAAAAGACGAATATTTGTACAATCATACGCGTCGAAACTTACTGTGTCGTCATGCAACTGTGGTTCCTATGCGTAGAACGAACGGGCCTATTTTATATAAGAGATAACTTAATACCGGGAGCTATATTTGCCATATTATATAAAATCCACAGAAACTGAATACATGATCTATGGCAAAAGTGGTTTACAGAGACTAAGAAGCAAAAAAGTTTCCTTTCTTAGTGCTGCTGAAAAAATATCACTATTAATATCTTGAATCGGATCTTGCAAAAAATTTCGACATTTTCTTTCTATTTACTCATGAAGTAAAACAAACGAAATAATACTCTTTCAGGAGTGTGCTAAAATTTTATTTCTATATACTAGCCTATATGCTATGTTACACGTAATAGCAATTTAAAAAAAATATATATCAGAGGTCAGAAGCTAAGGGCTCAAGTGACATTTATAAAAAAACGATTAAAGTGCATCCAAGGTAAGGTAATCACAAACAAATTTAATGATAGAGGGACATATGTTTTAAAGACATAGGTCTAACACATTAAAATTTAAATTAGAACTTAACGGAATTTACGAAATCTTAAGCTTTTTCAAAGGTAACTAAAGTACAGCTCTTAACAAAAGTTTAAGGACATCCCTCCATAAGAGATGTTTCAATTTTGTCGTGATACTTATGTGAAACCTCTTGATGTTTATACAGAGGACAAATGCCTATGAAAAGTCAAGTTTTTACTACAATCCCAATCTGTCTATCTTCCAAACTGTGGATTATATAACAAATTGTCTCTTACGAATCTTTTTGAAAAATCACGTATTTTGTAGGAAAAAAATTAATTACTCCAGAATAGATCGAGTTAGATTAGTGAATTTTGGAATGGAGTTATATATTATCTCCTGTCAATCTTCCATATCCCAATAATCTGTGACGTCACGTGTACACTCACTGAATTTTGAAGTATTTTCATTTGTTTTTCAAGGAAGAAGTCTAACCTTTCCACACTTGTAGCAAACTCCACAGTTGATTACTAAAAATGGACGGAATAAGCCGATTGACCAGTGTTACCAACTTCCAATATTATGATGTAAATGACAGTGGTAGTCCCGGGTCCATTTGCCGCGAATTTCAGGCTCAAGAGAATTTTAGAGAATGGCAATTTTTGCTAAAGAAAAAAAATAATCTGGAATACAATGCCTGTACGAATTGTCACAATTTTTTAAACAAAAAGCAATAATTGGACAAGAAGTCTTTTAGATATATTTAACTCTATCCCAAAATTCACTGATCTAAGTGAACCATTCTGGAGTAATTATTGTTTTTCCTACAAAATATGTAATTTTTCGATAAGATTTTATAAAAGAAAACAGTTAGATTGGTTTTACAGTAAAAACTTTACTTGACAAACATTTGCTCCTTGTATAAACATCAGGAGATTTCACATAAATATAAGGAGAAGAGTGAAACATCATTTATGGAGGGTGTCCTTAAACCTTTGCTTCTGGCCCCCCACATATGTAATTATAACCAGTGTTAACACCATTTCTTAGTACATACAAGTCAGATAACCTAATTATGGTAATACTGAACACAGATCAACTTAACATCATTAAATAAAACAAGTTAAATGTTTTAGTGACCCTACACGATCAGTATTACTGTCAATATTTAAGATCAATGTTAATACGCTTCTTTTCAGTACAGACGCACAAGTACAATGGATCCGAATAAGAGGAAGACATGTTTAGTTATAATGCTAGCGCTATTCTGTTCGAGAAAGCAGAGTTAAACGAAAACGATATCTTAAAGCAGGCATGTTCAAAGCAATAGGTAGCGCAGAATCACTGCAGAATGCAGCCCGCAATACTTGAGATTACATTTGAGGAGTAGGTATGGAGAGGTAGCTGATAATAATCACTTAAGTTCGGATAAGGTAGCTGTATCAATATAGGCATCCTTGGTCCGTGTGTTTTGTTTAGAAACATTAACTAGTTGTCGCATGTCATCCAGCCAACAGCAGTGACGACGTGCATTAAGTTCCTATCGGCTGTTCTGTCCATTCACTGATGTTTTAGCTAGGGGGTTGAGAGCGGTGTTCCCAGGAGGTAGAGTTTAACTAGTGGAAAAGGTAGTGCTTACTTAGTCTGAAGCAAGTCAAAGCCCTATCCTATACAGCTATACAGCCTATCCTGATACAGCTACTTTATCCGAACCTTACTGATTAAAAAGTGTGGCATGGTGGATTACGTCATTTAGCTGTTACCGATGACTGCTTATTTAACGAATTACAACACAAATAATATGCATTTGCACAGAATTATTCCTCGAAACATTTCTGTAGTTACTTTTTTCAATACAACATAATCAACTTTTGTTTGAAAATGAATATACCTAATGCATGCTACTCTTTTCAGTGAGCCAGTGTGTTACGCTTCTTATGTAGAGTTTGATATACTAATCAAGTGTTACCCTATTAACTCATTATTTATTACATTGTTCCTATATAAATTCAATCAATAATTCATTGTAAAGAAGTTAGTTTATACATGTATTTAATAATAAATAAAAAATATGTTTAACCATTATTGTTTTCTAATCTTCTTTATTGATTCGAGTAAAAAAAAAAAAATTGAAAATCCGGTGTTATGTGTGATACAGCCATAAGTAATTTTATAGTTACGAAAGGTTCTTGTACAATATACATATCCTGTATTTTAATTTTGCAATGTTCATCACTAGACCGCTGAATTTAATGCAATTGCATGGTTTTATTGATTTGACTTATTGGAAAATTGAAATATAGAATATGACTTTTACGTTCGAATCAAGCCAACTTCATTTTTTATTAAAAGCATATTTTCCGAGGATTTTCCATTTCAAATGCATATTTTTTATTTTGCATATTTAAATGCTTATATTAACAACTTTCCCTGTTTTCCCCGATATATTACCTAATTAAAAATTTTCTCGGCGTTGAAAATGAGAATATTTCCCAAGACATATACAAATTATTTGAAAAATAAACAAATAATTAGTTCATTACTGTTGAGGACATGAAATTGCTGCGACGACAATGGATTCTTGTCCCTAATGTATAGGTTAAGTCCTTCTCCACTTTAACATGAGGCTAGATCTGTGTACAGATACGGAATTAATATTTGGAGCGAGTCTTGATGGGAGTCCACTTGTATGTAGGCAAAATTTTCGCAGGACTGTCCACAAGTAGCATATACACAGGAGCTCTTGTTTACTGCACACGCGCAGTGTATTGTAAGCGAAACACACAATGAAGGAGCTCTAAATTTTATTTTCGTATCTGTACATAAGAAGGTAAGAATGAGTCAAGCCTCTCCCTTTCCTTTATTGTGAAGGTCTTATGGTCGAGGAAACCATCAGCACCGCCTACCGCCCCATAAAACTAGAGTACTGCAACAATATTCCCGATTTAACTACTTTTCCTGCATTACTTATGAAGCTTCTGACTGTAGATTCCTTATATACTCCTCTAGAAGAAGTTTAAAAGGCGTCTTGTTACATAATGGAAATATAAACCCATCTATCCGTATTATCCTCTGATATGTACATTTATTATCTGCGGTACATCTCACTTGACGATATGTGTCAGAGGAAGAACAAGTGTAAAGTAGAAAATCATGAAGGGTTAAGTATTATCACAGTCAAGTAGAGTGGTCGTCAGCACTCGTTGAAATGTGCAAAGGGTAAGCGGAGCCGTCCCGTGTGCCCCGTCGTGCAGCAGGAAGAGGTAGAGAGTAGAGAGCTTACCCGCTAGCAGCTACGAGTGCACTACTGTGCACTGTGTTCCCAGCGGGTAAAAGACGCTAGCCACAGGATGCTCTGCGCTGACGACCGCTGGTCTAGTATATAGTCACAGTCTAATATATACAGTCGCGCAACTCATACGTATAAAATATGCCAACATTTGACAGCTGGCGCGACAGTAGCCCTCTAGCGGCAGGCAAGTTAAAAGTGTGCACACGACATATGATAACACATCAGAAAAAGTTAATCTACAAGCTTCAGAAGCTGGGAATGTCACTTGAAACCCTTTGCTCCTGAGCCCCTCAAATATATTATAAAGATATTTATAAATAACTATGAACATTTTCACTCCACAGGCAATAATGGCCAGAATACTTCTCCAACACAAATGGTCCATGAAGATTTTCATTCGTCTTGCTTACTTCGCACTCTGTTACGTGCACATATACGCAAAGACGAACATCCAGTATTTACCGTCTGAACACCAGCACATGGCTCTTTGTGTTCCTGCATTATTAAGTGAATATTTCACTCCAGATGTTTCCATACTCGTATCAATGCCGAGAAATGATTATGGGACAGTCAGAAGTGGGATGCAACTCTCATTCACAAGTGGTCAACAGATCCTGGTAGACGATATCCTAAGTATTCTGAAGAAACAGTCTCTGTGGAGTTTTGTGATTTCTCGCCCTGGTTTTGAAGCACTGGAAAATGTGATAGAGGACAAGGATAATCACAACTATATCATCTTCACGTGGCCCGACGATGAAGAGAACATCTTGTCGAACGTCATCACTCAGATAGGAGATATAACTGCACAAGCTTCGATGCATCCTCGAAAACGCTCTTTGGTGGTGATAACAAACACGGGCGATCAGATGTCATCAGAAGTGGCGTTGTCTATCTTGCAGGAACTCTGGAGTTATTCGTTGATTTTGGATGTCCTTATACTGACGCCGGGTGATGTATCAAACTCAAGCGTTTCAAATCAACCAATAACTACAAGAAACAAGTTGTATTTTTATACGTGGTTTCCTTACAGGGGTATAACCGAAGAAGCTACTCAATTGGGTGATAGTATTATGGAAATTGAGGGAAATTTATCCATCACTGATGGTCTATTTCCTTCCAAAGTTCCTCCTAAATTAAATATTCCACCAGTGAAGGTCTCTACTTACAACGTAGAAGGTCTTACTTTACCCGTGGTCACTGACACTGACGAAGAAAAGGAACAATATAACTTTACAGGACCAGAAATATATCTCTTTCGTCTTATTGCGCAGGAATTAAACTTTTCATTTGTGTTTCTTCTTTCACCTCCTAGTGAGTGGAATTATATCGACATATCGGTTGCTCTCCTACAAAATGTTATTTTTGGTGCCGCGGATGTTGCAATTGGGGATCTTCCCTTGCATGAGCAACCTGCTATGTTGCTAGATTACACTATGTCATATTTTATGACGGGCACTAAGTGGTACGTTCCTTGTTCAAAAACCTTAGACAGACTCGGTAGAATAACAGCAATATTTGACGAATCACTATGGATACTGATGGGAGTAGTTATATTGTTGGTTACGTTGGTTACATGGGCATTAGCTAGACAACAGCATTCGATGGAAGCTACGGGTTACAGGTTAGTGGGTGCTTGCTTCATGAATATATGGGCCGTGTTCATGGGAGTATCCGCATCTGAACTACCTCGAAAGTCTACAACAAGAGTTCTGTTCATAATTTATGTTTCTTACTGCATTGCAATGAGCACTGTGTTTCAGGCTTTCTTTACCAGCTTCCTTGTAGATCCGGGAATGATGGGCCAGTTACGATCTTTGGAGGAGATCATCCAATCCGGAATAGAATATGGATACAATCGGAACGCAGATGGGTACTATTTTCCTGATACAGACGACGAGATAGCGAAAGTAGTATTAAGAGATGGAAAGAATTGTTCAGACTACAAAGAGTGTTTGACAAAGTGATCATTAAAGGAGATCTGGCAACACTTAGATCAGAACTTTACGCAGAATATTTTGTAGCTACCACAATGCCTAGCAGATTACATTCACTTTGTAGCGTCGATTCTCGTTTTGTAAGCTATTTGTTGAATATGTATGTAAAAAAGAATAGTCCATTACTGAGACCATTTAACATGGTTATCAGCCGCCTCACAGAAGGAGGTATAACTGAAAAGATTATTAAAGATTTTAAACACTCTTGGAGATACCAGAAAGCACCAAACTTTGATAAATATTACATTGAAGAGAGAGAAGAAGAATACTTTGTTATTACAACAAAACATCTGGCAATTGCATTCTATCTAATGTTGCTAGGTTATGGCTTAAGTGTTGTATTTCTGCTGGGAGAATTAATATATTCTAAATGTAGCAAAATAGTTTCAAAAGACGAATATTCGTACAATCATACGCGTCGAAACTTACTGTGTCGTCGTGCGACTGTGGTTCGTATGCGTAGACCGAACGGGTCTATTTTATTCAAGAGATAACTTAATAGCTATATTTGCCATATTATTTAAAATACGCTGAAACTGAATACATGAACTATGACAAAAGCGACTTAGAAAGACTGAGAAACAAAAAAGTTTCCATTCTGAGTGTTGCTGAAAACATATCACCATTAATATCTTGAATCGGATCTTGCAAAAAATTTCGATATTTTCTTTCTATTTACTCATAGTGTAAGAACAAACAAAATAATGTAAGGAGATCAGAAGCAAAGGGTACAAGTGACATTTCTAAAAAAAAACGATTTAAGTGCATCCAGGGTAAGTTAAATCATAAAAAAAAGTGGTGAAAAAGGGATATGCAGTGTAAGTCAGGATGAAATATACATTGTTTGAGGGGTGATAATAGTGGTGATTCTGAAGAAAAGGTTTATATGAACTTATGTGCTCTTATTAACGGTTTATGGAAACAATGAGGAACGAAAAGAGTGCAGACGATACTAAATTAAAATATTGTTACCTTGTGTTTTGTATAATTGTGTACTTTTCATTACAGAACATGTTCAAAAAGTCCACCTTCAACTTCACTGCACTTTGCAGCTCTTGTAAACAGCTGCTGTGTTACTGACCTGAGCTGATTTGGATATTCCTTTAACTATTGAGCAGAAGCATGTAAAATGCTAGCGAGAAGTTTCTCCCTTATTTCTACTTTGCTCATGTAGATTTCGCTGTTAAGCCAACCCCACACACAGTAATCAAATAGAGTAAGGTCGGGTGACCTCGATGGCTAAGAAATTACTCCATGATTTTCAAACATCTATATGTGAGATACTGTTAAGAACAGGACATATGTTCATATAAACTTTTTTGTTCAAAATCATCAATATTATTACCCTAACAGCATGTACCATTCCTCCTGACTTACCTTTTATGTTTTAAAGACATCACACATTAAAAATTAAAAGTAGAACTTCATGGAATTTACGAACGCTTAAGCATTTTCAATCAGATTTTCTCAAAAGTAACTAAAGTACACTTATACATCTTTGCTTCTGACACCCTCATATGTAATTGATAACTAGTGTTTACAAGATTTCTTAGTACGAGGGGGATCCAGGAAATAACGACCGTTTTGTTGTAATAATTAAAAAAATATTTATTTGAAAAAACAAAGTCTGTTATATAACTGAAGCTTCCTTTACTACTTCTCTACATTATCACCACCTACATTTAAACATTTGTCGTATCTGTTCACTAGCTTTAGTATTCCCGTGTTATACTCCTCTGCCGCCAGTTCATTAAGCAAGGTGTTCACTGTCTTCAACTCTTCATCACTTCCAAAACGATCCCAGAAGACAGTAGCCATGACTTTTTGTGTTGAGAGAGTCTGTTTGAATTTTCTCGGTTTCATGGGTGGTGAGGGATGATGCCACTGACGTGATTGGCGCTTGGTCTCTGGGGTGTTGTGAGACACCCAGGTCTCATCACCAGTCACAATTTGACCCAGGTCTCATCACCAGTCACAATTTGATCAAGAAAGGCGTCTCCATCTGTGTGATATCGCATCAAGAATGTCAATGCTCAGGCCATTCTCTGAGTTTTGCGTTAGTCACTCAGTTGCCGTGGAACCCATCGTGCACAGATTTTGTGGTAGCCAAGATGTTGCGACACAGTTTCACCAAGCAAAGAACGAGAAATGTCAGGAAAGGCAATATGCAATTAGTCGAGTGATGTGCGCCTGTCTTGCAAGATTCTGTCGTTCACTTTAGTCTTCAGGTCTTCTGTGATGAGTGATGGGCGTCCGGGCCGAGTTTCATCGTGGACATTTGTTCGCCCATTGTTGAACATTTCGCACCATTTTCTCACATTTCTTTCATTCATTACAGTATCACCATACACTTCTTTCAATTGCCGGTAAATTTCTGCAGGTTTCAAATGTCGGGCATTCAAAAATCGAATCACACTCCTCACCTCACAGTCGGCGGGATTATCAATCACGTCGTTCATTTTGAAGTAACACAAAATGCACAATGGCGACTTGTTGCAACCAGTACTCACAACATTATGAGAACACATGTTAAGGAAGCCAGTTGACCTTCAAACAAGGAAGGGGAGACAGCTGCGCGGCGGGTATGCGCGAACGGTCGTTATTTCCTGGATCCCCCTCGTACAAGTGAGATAATCTAATTATGACAATACGGAAAACAGATCAACTAAACATCATTAAATAAAACAAGTTAAATATTTTAGTGCTTCTTTTTCAGTAGAGATGCACAAGTACAATGAATCCGAATACAAGGAACATGTTTAGTTATAATACTAGCGCTATTCTATTCGAGAAAGCAGAGTTAAGCGAAAACGATGTCTTACAGCAGGCATGATTACAGTGGCGATTCTAGACGCTTAAAACTGGGAGAGTCCAGATTGGAACAGAAAGCAAAGTGTGTCCATGTGGAAGAAAAATTAATAGGCTGGTCAAAGTGCATGAAAAACTATTTTAAAAGAACCACGAATTTCGCACTTATTCGCAGAAACTCCTATATTTCGCATTTTGTATCAATTTCGCATTTCATCGCGGATTAAAAAACCACCTTAGGGTTTGAAATTCCCTCTCTAAGGCACAATTACGTGATTACGTAGCATTTGATAACTTTTCGCATATATCGCGACTACGAAAATCTACCATCTCTAATAATTAATAACAAATATTCTTGGGGTCAAAAGATCCCAGATAAATAGCAGCTAATTTGTGAGGGTTAATAAGTTGTAAAATTTCATTGTCGTTATCCGAAACAATTTTGCGATGACGTCTAAGTCCGTCCTGCAGAGCACAAAGTAACACGACCCGGGCCATTGTTCCCATAGCTGATCGGTTACGCAATATGTCATCTTTGAGTTCATCGCTAAGCTTTGAAGTCATTGTGCCGCTACGTTCATTTTCCAGAAAAACTGTTCCATTTTACTATTCACATTCACTATCAACATGCTTTGCAAGTTTTTCTCTTATTTTTTTATTGCAAAATCCAGATTTACTGAAAACATGTTCAACATTGCTTGAATCAAATTGAACGAAATGGCAGCATGGACAACAGAAAACTGCATAATTCTGCTCAGAGTATCAAATCGTTTACTGTTAAAACTTCTGTTCTTATTACACAATAACGTTTGTTTGTAAAATGACTTACATGGTTTGGATGGACCATCGTAGATCGATGCACTGATATCATATGGTTCGTCTATATTAGAAACATTTGCACACACCTTTACGTCACGGAGTTGGACAGATAACGGTGCATTATTATCACGTAGATGTTTGTGTACATTAGAAACATTTGCACACACCTGTACGTCACGGAGTTGGACAGATAACGGTGCATTAATATCACGTAGATGTTTGTGTACATTAGAAACATTTGCACTCACCTTTACGTCACGGAGATGGACAGATATCGATGTATTTATATTACGTGGATATTTGTGTACATTAGAAACATTTGCACTCACCTTTACGTCACGGAGATGGACAGATATCGATGTACTTGTATCACGTGGATATTTGTGTACATTAGAAACATTTGCACTCACCTTTACGCCACGGAGATGGACAGATATCGATGTATTTATATTACGTGGATATTTGTGTACATTAGAAACATTTGCACTCACCTTTACGTCACGGAGATGGACAGATATCGATGTATTTGTATCACGTGGATATTTGTGTACATTAGAAACATTTGCACTCACCTTTACGTCACGGAGATGGACAGATATCGATGTATTTGTATCACGTGGATATTTGTGTACATTAGAAACATTTGCACTCACCTTTATGTCACGGAGATGGACAGATATCGATGCATTTATATTACGTGGATATTTGTGTACATTAGAAACATTTGCACTCACCTTTACGTCACTGAGATGGACAGATATCGATGCACTTGTATCACGTGGAGTTTTGTGTACATTAGACAAATTTGAACTTGCATATAAGTCACAAAGTTGGGGGGAGAGTTTAAGACATTTTTTCGGTTCACTGAGTTCACATACACTTTCATCGCACTTAAGCTTACACCACGGGAGGGGGAGGAATCTTCAAAACATTACATTGTTTAGACGAAACGCAACTAATATAAGAAAACAACTATCATCAGCGACTAATCTCTAATCATTTGAAACTGAAAACTGTTGTGAAACAATGAATTCTTTTTGTGATTGTTAGAATAACTGACAGAATTGTTGGTTGAACAGGACTATCTAAGAATGTTGATTGTGGTGTGCATGTATTGGATATATTAAGCATGGTAAAATATTACGCTTAAAATTTATTTCATTTCTTATATTTTTTAAATGGAATAAATAAACTGTATGTTAAAAATAGCATACTGTTACCTTAATTCCAAAAACTCGTAACTCTCTCGGATGTCCATTTTCACTTTTTGCGCGTTATTGAAAGTATATCCACAGATCCATCTACTGACAAAGCAGTGGAGCTTAATTTAAAATACTATCTCTAGCTAATATTGGGCTACTAATTAATTTCTTTCTCTGTGAATACACTTTCAAAACGTGCAAGAGGTGAAGATCGATATACGAGCGAGTTACGAGGTTTTGGAGTTAAAATGACGATATATAGAAAAAATAAAACTTTAAAATTAATGTGAACTTAAAGTTCATTAAATTCATTAGTTTGCTTTATATCAAGTAAATGAGCAATTTAGTCAGTAATAATTAAGAAATTTTAAAATAAATATTTCATTAAAACTGGGGGAGCCTGGGCCCCCCTGGCCCCGGGCTAGAACCGCCTCAGCATGTTGGAAGCAATTGGTAGCGCAGAATCACTGCTGAATGCAGCCCGCAATACTTGAGACTAGATTTGAGGGATAGGAATGGAGAGGTAACTGATAATGACCACCTAAGTTCGGATAAAGTAGCTGTCTCAATATAGGCATCCTTGGTCCATGCGTTTTATTTACAAATATAAACTACTACCGCGTGTCCCCCAGCCAACAGCAGTGACGACGTGCATTCAGTTCCTATCGGCTGTTCTGTCCATTCACTGATGTTTAACTAGGGGTGGGGAGGTCTGTTTCCAGCAGGTAGAGTTTTAGCTAGTGGAAGCGGTAGTGTTTACTTAGTCTGAAGCAAGTCAAGGCCCTATCCTATAAAGCTATACAGATACTTTGTCTCAATCTTACTGATTAAAAAATGTGGCAGTGGTGGATTACGTCATTGAGCTGTTTCTTTAGTAGATTATTTTACGACGCTTTATCAACATCTTAGATTATTTAGCGTCTCAATGAGACGATGGTGATAATGCCGGTGAAATGAGTCCGGGGTCCAGCACCGAATCTTACCCAGCATTTGCTCATATTGGGTTGAGGGAAAACTCCGGAAAAAACCTCAAACACGTAACTTGCTGCGACCGGGAATCGAACTCGGGCCACCTGGTTTCGCGGCCAGATGCGCTAACCGTTACTCCACAGGTGTGGACTCATTCAGCTGTTACCGATGACTGCTTATTTAACGAAAAAACAAATAATATGTATTATCACAAAATTATTCCTCGAAATATAACTCTGCAGTCACGTGTTTCAATACAACACAATCAACATTTGTTTGAAAATGCATATGCCAATGCATGCTACTCTCTTCAGTGAGCCAGTGTATAACGTTTCTTATGTAGAATTTGATATACTAATGAAATGTTACTGTACTAACTCATTATCAATTACATCTTTCCTATATCAATCAATAATTCATTGTAAAGAACTTGGTATATATGTATTTAATAATAAATAAAAAATATGTTTAACATTATTGTTCTCTAATCTTCTTTATTGACTCGAGTACAGACAACTTGAAAATCTGGTGTTATGTCTGATACAGCCATACGTAATTTTATTGTTCCAGAAGATTCTTGTTCATATACGCATCCTGTATTTTAATTTTGGAGTGTTCATCACTAGACCGCGAGATTTAATGAAATTGCATGTTTTTATTGATTTGACATATTGGAAAAGTAAAATATTGGATATGATTTTTACGTTCGAATCAAGCCAACTTTATTTTTTATAAATGCATATTTTCCGAGGATTTTCCCTTTTAAATGCATATATTTTTATTTTGCATATTTAAAAGTATATATTAACAAATTTCCTTGTTTTCTCCGATTTATTACCTAATTTCAAAATTTTTCTGTGACTATTACACTCTTACTACGTCATACTACTTTTGACCAATAAACCGGTACGAAAGAACGTATTTCAACCAATCATGGCTGCTTATCGCACAATTTTATCGCGTCCCTAGCATTTGTTTAATTTTATCGCGTCCCTAGCATTTGTTTCTTTGTTTGCCAACATTTGAAACTGCGCTGGTCTGGACGTCAAAAAAAAAATATATATATATAATTACAAACCACTCCAGTCGATGCACAGCAGTTTCAAATATGACTCGCATTGGCATTCAAGAACAAGAATTAATAAAAATCACTGGTCATACCTATGCATCTTCTGAAATCCGATTTACAAATAAATGAAGATAACCATTCGGAAATCCTGAATAAGTTGAATACACGATGTAGGCCTAAATCAACGAGTTCCACTTTTATTACGCACACGTCCAATATAACATCAATTGAACTACCAACCACATTCAAATTTGAAAATTGTACATTCAATAATTATTCCTTTTAAAATTATTCATTCGGAAATTCTGAATAAGTTGAATACACCATGTCGACCTAAATCAACGAGTTCCACTTCTATTACGCACACGTCCAATATAACATCAATTGAACTACCAACCACATTCAAATTTGAAAATTGTACATTCAATAATTATTCCTTTTAAAATTATTCATGTTTATTTTTTATGTCATCGTCGTTAATTAAAACTTTTCTAACACTTGTGTATATTAATTAGGTTATGTTATAGCTTCTGCTATATGATATTATGGACAGTCACGTATGAGAGATATTTTAATATTAAGATTTATTGAAAATCATCTGTCAAGTGACGTTGATTACTGGGATCCGGATAATTGAAGTGGAATGTTGCATTTTAATAAAAATGAAACTGAATCAACAAACCCTCTTGACTAGTAACATTGCCATTGTGTATAATAGATAGAGAACTTTCTCGACGAGAAGGCATCAAGAGGACTTATAATATATATATATAGGCCTCTTGGAAGGCATTGCTCACTACTGTCATCTAGCATGCATCTAGCGTAATATTTGTAATGTTGAGATGGTACAATAATAGATTTGAAGACAGTTTTAGGCCTATTTTCGTAAGTCAATTAATATTTTATTGTATTGGAGTACTTCGTTACTTCTAATCGTGTAATAGTCAATTAAATCCCACTCGAGTTTTGATTTTCTCTAGATAAATCAAAACGTCTAGTGAGATTACTGTTGACAAAAATGTACGAATATACAAATTGTGTGAAAAATAAAACCAATAATTGGTTCATTACTGTTGAGGACATGAAATTGCTGCGACGACAATGAATACTTGTCCCTAATGTATAGGTTTCATCGTTTTCCACTTTAGCATGAGACTAGCTCTGTGTACAGATATGGAATTAAAATTTGGAGAGAATCTTGATGGGATTCCACCTGTATGTAGGCAAAAATTTCGCAGGACTGTCCACAAGTAGCATAAACACAGGAGTTCTTGTTTACTGCACACGCGCAGTGTGTTGTAAGCGAAACACAAAATGAAGGAGCTCCAAATTTTATTTTCGTATCTGTACATAAGAAGGTAAGAATGAGTCAGTCCTCTCCCTTTCCTTTATTGTGAAGAATCATATGGACGAGGAAACCATCAGCACAGCTTACCACCCCATAAAACTAGAGTACTGCAATAATGTTCCTGATTTAACAACTTCTGACTGTAGATTTCTAATATACTCCTTTAAAAGAAGTCTAAAAGGCGTCTTGTTACATAATGGAAATATAAACCCATCTATCCCTATTATCCTCTGATTGAGGTCCTGGCTGATATGTACATCTATTATCAGGCAGTACATCTCACTTGACGATGTGTGTCAGAGGAAGAACAATTGTAGAGTAGAAAATCATAAGGGGCTAAGTATTATCACAGTCAAGTAGAGTGGTCGTCAGCACTCGCTGAAATGTGCAAAGGGTAAGCGGAGCCGTGCCGTATGCCCCGTCGTGCAGCAGGAAGAGGTAGAGAGCATACTTGCTAGCAGCTACGAGTGCACCATGGTACACTGTGTTCTCAGCGGGTAAGAGACGCTAGCCCCAGAGTGCTCTGCGCTGACGACCGCTGGTCTAGTATATAGTCACGAAGCTCAATACGTAATAAATATGCATCCATAGATAGTTGCTAACCACTAGGATCGCTAATATCGCCTCATTACAGACAATGCGAAATAATACCGGCACAGTCTATTGTTCCTAGGACCCTCACAACTCAAGCTTCGTAACTGTATATACTGGACTGTGGTATTATTTTGATGACCTTAATTTTATTGTCTCGTAAGGAGCTATGTACCATCGCCAGTAGCTTCCATAAAGGGCTACAGTAGAGCGTCTCGTTTAGGCACAGTGAAAAAGTAAACAAAGTGCAGGTAACGTGTGGGGGAGGACAAGCCGTACGATAAACGCGAGGGATGCACAAGGTTTTAGTTACAACATTTATGCCGGAGCATTAATTGAAATATATTTTCCGAAAACACACAAAACAAAAGTACACAAATTGCATAACTTTATCATATACACATTTTAACAAACAAGCAATGAAATTGTAACGTTGAAGTAATTTAATATAACAGATTAAATTTTGCTACTTATATGACGTTGCTTTCAAGCAGCATTTTTTTACGGTCAAGAATTTCATTCTCTGTATGACTAACATAATATTACCGTCTTTTGTGGCCGAATTAACAATACTACAGTATGTTGATCTGAGGTGACAACACTAATTTCTAAACATAATTTTCCCTTCTCAAAAAAGTTTAATTTATTCAGGTATACCTGGAAGTTGTCTGGAAGTTGGACAGTCTGAAGCGTTCTATCCCCACCCAACTTCAAGACAAACGTGGAATGAGACTTCTGCCATTGGTTGAATAGCAATTATTATACTTCTCTCCTCCTCCGCCGGCAATGTTTACTTCTCATATTAGACATTTAGGCTGCTATTCACAGACATTTCGCTAGGCCGCTACGAGCATGCTAAACTAGCCCCGGCTATCGACTGGTTACTTGTGCAGGATTCATATCATATCATATCATATCATATCATATCATATATCATATCATATCATATATCATATCATATCATATATCATATCATCATATATCATATCATAATATATATCATATCATATATCATATCATATCATATATCATATCATATATCATATCATATCATATCATATCATATCATATATCATATCATATCATATATCATATCATAATATATATCATATCATCATATATCATATCATATCATATATCATATCATATCATATCATATATCATATATATCATATCATATCATATATCATATCATCATATATCATATCATCATATATCATATCATCATATATCATATATCATATCATATATCATATCATATATCATATCATATATCATATCATATCATATCATCATATATCATATCATATATCATAATATATATCATATCATATCATATATCATATCATATCATATATCATATCATATATCATATCATATATTATATCATATCATATATCATATCATAATATATATCATATCATATCATATATCATATCGTATCCTATGGTATTGTATCACGTCACGCCACGCCACATCACATCACATCTTATATCGTGTCGTATCATATCATATCATATCATATCATATCATATCATATATAATATCATAGCCTATCACATCACATCACATCACATCATATCATATATATATCATATCATATCATACCATAGCATATATCATATATCATATCATATCATATAGCACATCACATCACATCACATCACATCACATCACATCACATCACATCTTATCATATCATCATATATCATATCATATATCATATCGTATCCTATGGTATCGTATCACGTCACGCCACGCCACGCCACGCCACATCACATCACATCTTATATCGTGTCGTATCATATCATATCATATCATATCATATCATATATCATATCATATCATATATCATATCGTATCCTATGGTATTGTATCACGTCACGCCACGCCACGCCACGTCACGTCACGTCACATCACATCTTATATCGTGTCGTATCATATCATATCATATCATATCATATCATATCATATCATATCATATCATATATAATATCATAGCCTATCACATCACATCACATCACATCATATCATATCATATATATATCATATCATATCATACCATAGCATATATCATATCATATCATATCATATCATATATAATATCATAGCACATCACATCACATCACATCACATCACATCTTATCATATCATATCATCATATATCATATCATATATCATATCGTATCCTATGGCATCGTATCACGTCACGCCACGCCACGCCACATCACATCTTATATCGTGTCGTATCATATCATATCATATCATATATCATATCATATCATATCATACCATATCATATCATATATAATATCATAGCCTATCACATCACATCACATCACATCACATATCATATTATATCATATCGATAACACTAGAGGTAGAAACAAATAATAAAAATAAAAACATTAGAGATTTATATAAGGGCATAAAGGAATTCAAGAATGGATATCAGGCAAGGGTAAACGTGATCAAGGATGAGAATGGTGACTTGCTTGCAGACTCTCATTCAGTCCTGAACAGATGGAAAAACTATTTTGGGCAACTACTAAATATCCATAGGCCAAATAGAAATGATCGGGACGAAATTGAGATACAAACTGCTGAGCTATTTATACCCGAACCCACGCTTTCTGAAGTCGAAATTGCAATAGAAAATATGAAAAATTGCAAGTCTCCAGGTATCGATCAAATTCCAGGAGAATTAATACAAGAGGGTGGAAGCGCATTATATAACGAAATTTATAAGCTTGTACTTGCTATATGGGAAAAGGAACTTTTACTAGAGCAAGGGAAGGAGTCCATAATCGTACGTACCTATCTTTAAGAAGGGGGACAATACTAATTGTAGTAACTTTCGAGGAATATCACTTTGACATTTCACTGAAAACTATTATTTTTATGAAAAACTTTGGGTTCCAAGCTTCAAAATGAGGGGTCATTTATTAAAATCCGTTCAGCCGTTTTCCCGCAATTTCCATTACAGTTTCAAATTATGCAGGGACACCATTTTATTTTTACTTCAATTTTTATTGTACCTGAGTTTTTGAATGTACTTCACTCCCACCTCTTCTACTAAGGAAGTTCCAACTCCACACAAAACCAAGACCGCAGATAGTAAGCAGTACTGAGTTACTGAGTATAGTACGTTCCAGAAATATGTTCGCGTTTTCCAGTGACGAAAGAGCTTTCAATATTGAATCACATTTTCGCACAGGTACTGTCCGCTTGCCTACGTCGCATCCCGATTTCCCCCACCTGCTTCTGCTCGCCCCTCTGTAATAGCTGGGCTGTCTTAGCTCTTTTCTGAAAACATTAATTTCTCTTAGGAATTGGAAGTTTACGTAATATTATACAGCTGTTTAATTTAACTTAAATAAAAGGGCCTCGTTAAGTAATTAACTGTCACGTGATTTCCTCCCTTTCTACAATCCTGCGGCATAACCACTTGGACGGACAGTAGATAGCATGTCTGAGTAATTTTATATTATCGGGTCGGGCAGAAGTGAAGATTGAATTCACAGTACGTAGAGTAGGTACAGAATTATTTCAACATGAGTTACTAGTACGAAAGACGAAACTGGCAATTGGATTTAGATGCAATAGTCTATAGTGCGATAATATGCACAAAAGAACTGAAGCCTGTATCGAAACGAACGGCCGCCATTTTCAAAATTGTGTTTAAATATTCATATTATGATTATTTTTCAATTTAACTTCTTTCTCTATATTGTACGCTAATGCGCTGTAGACAGTATACACTGCATAATGAATACGTTCGCATGGATAACTCACTTCGTGAGTAAAAACACTTATTCTTAATACAGTACTGTACTTTGATTAAAGAAAAACCTAATGAAAATTATCAAACTCAAAATCGCGATATTTCCTACTTTACGTAAATGGATGAACTACTTTTCTTCCATCCTATACCTAGTAGAGTGATTTGTGTTTTACGCCAGTATCATCGAACTCCAGTCTTGGAGGGGGGGAGCAAGCGGTGTTTCCGGTTCTCTAAAGGTATAGACAGGTTAATATTAAAAATGTTAGCAAAAATAAAATGATGTCCCTGTATATATAGATATAGTTCTCGGTATAGTGTGTAACGGGTCTGAAGCCTTATATAATACTTAAAAAAAGAGGACCTCTGGTCACCCTAGTACTTCAAAATCATATCATTAGGCTTATACATTTTAGTCCACCATTAAGGCTGTGTTTTTTTTTTTTTTCCACCAATTGTGACACATTTTATCATTTCAAATAAAATTACCCATTTCTACTGTAAGTTTTTTTGTGAAAGGTATTTAATAATGTATATTTTAAAATTTTGTTTCAATTGAACTTGATTTTCGACACAGAAATGACTTCACGTATTCCCAACTGTCTCAGTTTCAGTGCTTGTACGCTTGAAACCTCCAATCAGATCGGAAAAAGTAAACAAGTCCTAGCCAGTTCCCCCACCTCCGTCCAATTCTGCACTATCAGTTAGCCTATATCACCTCCATCGGGACCTCTACTTCGAAGTCAAGTAATAACTACAAATGAGGCCTCATCTTCAAAGACAAGCTATAGAAAACGTACCTGATCTACTTCAACAACAGAGGCCCTCTGTGTAAAGATAAACAGGGACATCATTTTATTTTTACTTGCATTTTTATTGTACCTGCATTTCTGAATGTACTTCACTCTCACCCCTTCACTAATGTCCTTGCTCCCGTCAGACACACAAACTTACGGCCGCTGTTGCATTCAAAGTCTTCAAGCACTGAAGTAAACACTGCAGTGTATAGTGTGTTTCATAAATATGATTGCGTTTTCTATAGAAGAAAGAACCTATATTAATAATATCGTACTAAAAAATTATATTCAAGAAACGATAAATTCAATTTCAGGGAATATGCTTCAAAATGTTTTAATAATATGCATAAAACAATTGAAGCCTGCATTGTAATGAACGGCAACCATTTTCAGCAATTTATTTAAAAATTCAGATTAGCTTATTTTGAATTGAGAAGCAAAGGAATGCTAGTGACATTTGTAATAACATGAGTTAAGTGCATCCAGTGTAAGCTAAAGTATCTAAAATTTTAGTGGCAAAGGGATATTTTAATCGCATCACACATTCAAATTTAAATAAAAATTTCACCGATTTTACGAAAACTTAAATATTTAAACCCCATTTTCTCAAAAGTAACTTAAGTGCACTTACAGCCCTTTACTTATGACCCCCTCAATTTAAATGCACTCTCTATATTGTATGTTAACACCAATAATTAATATGCTAAATAAAGTAGACATTACATAACGAACATAGCTGCCTGAAAAGTTGAGTTTTTGAAAAAATATGTTACTACTCTACTGTATTTTGATAAATTCAGTAAAAGTGATAATCAAACTGAAAATCGTAATATCGTATTTCCCTACAACATAAATGGATACAGTCCACACCTGTGGAGTAACGGTCAGCGAGTCTGCCGCGAAACCAGGTGGCCCGGGTTCGATTCCCGGTCGGGGCAAGTTACCTGGGTTTTCCCTCAACCCAATATGAGCAAATGCTGGGTAACTTTCGGTGCTGGACCCCGGACTCATTTCGCCGGCATTATCACCTTTATCTCATTCAGACGCTAAATAACCAAAGATGTTGATAAAGCGTCGTAAAATAACCTACTGAAAAAAAAATTAATAAATGGATACACTACTTTTCTTTCCTCCTATACCTAGTAAAATGATTTGTTTACATATTGCACTAGTAACATCAAACTCCTGTAATGGAAGGAGGCAACAGAGTTTCCGAGTATAGCCAGGTTCATGTTAAAAATGTTGGTAAAAATAAAGTGATGTCCCTGTAGTTGAACTACCCTGGAAATACAGAATATCCGTCGTGTCTAATTCGCGTTTCTGTGAAGATGAACTTAATGAGATAGTCGATAATAATATTTCTTTTTACATTTAGATTAAAAAAATAATATTTTAATCCCACACAACTGCAGCATGTCGTGAAGTGCTCTGTCACGCAAACATCCACTTGTCAGAACTAAACCTACCTGCAATGTTGACAGCATTTACACAGAAGCAGTCCTGCATAGCAAATGCTATTAGTTATACGCAGATGAAAAATTATTACGGTAAGAACAACAGTTTGTGTTCTTTGAGATTTTATTTCAGACGACTCAGGGTAACTGTGTTTTTGTTTGGTTCATTGTTGGTTAGTGCTTACCCACATATTTATTTCATCTGCTGTTAAAGTGGTTACTGTTCATGTTACGTGCTTTATCGCTACGGAACGTACTTTGTCCTAGAACGCTACAAGATTAAATATTACTCGAGTTTTTACTGTAGCATATGACGTGTTTGCTTCTAGCAAGGGAAGTATTTTTGTCTGCTCACGCGACTCCTTTTTGTTCAAGTTTGGCAGAAGAAAACATAGGCCCTTTACACTATGTACATTAGAATACGCTATTTTTACTATCTTTCGTCTCTAGAATATGATCTCTCTTTAAATATAACTCGTTAAATGACTCATTCGTCCCTCTTTTGCAGCCAATCTTTGCCCAGTTGTAATATAAATCGACTTTTTCATTCCCCATCGATTTACTTCTCCGAGTTTGGGGGTAATGTCATTCTGTGAAAGTGATTACAGACTACGTTTACTACACTTGTTATCCCACGCATAATTATTCAAAATAATTGTAGTTTTGTTACGAATGGTAGCAAATATGTTCATTGTCATGCTCCGTCCCTTGTCCAAAATGCATTTTATAGTGTATAAGTTAGAGGAATTAGGGTATAACGTCGTATTTAACGTACTGTTTTATTTTCTTTTATGCTCGACCATGCCGAAATGTAATAATTATACATCTGGTAGCAGTCCTTTAATGCATGTCATTAAAGTACACCTACTCATTAAAGTTCAGGTGTTTTCAGCCAATGACAACTCAGCTTACAGGTGTCCAGCCAATAACGAGTCAGCTTTGTACCGTTATAAAACCGCAAGTATCGATTATTCTCGGGTATGCAATCGAAAGAGAATTAGCGGAAAGTCACCGAGGCTGGAAATCCAATACTGTCGCAGAAGGTTATGTTCTGTTACTATAATAATTAGCGTTAATTGTAAATAATATTCAAACAAATTCAATTTCTCATCTCGTTTTTCAATGTCGAATTCAATAATTAAGGTTATACCAAGTTTAACGGGATTACACAAGGGCAATGACATTATTGTTCCTTGGAAAAAATCAATACTTTCGCGTCTGCGCACATCTCACAATTCACGACCTAGAACAAGGTCACTTCCGATCTTGTCAGATACAAATAAAATGTATACATCTGAATAACGGTAATTTCAAGTTAGAAATATGGTCGAGCATAAAAAGTCGTATGAAACTCGTCTATAATGGTAATTAAGAAGCTCGTATGAAAATTATGAAACTCGCTTGCGCTCGTTTCATAAACATCCATACTCGCTTCTTAATTATTATCATTATAGGCCCGTTGCATAATGTACTATTATAACAACAGTTTAGAGGAGTAAAAAGTACGTTAGTGCAATTTTAACATGATTTGTACAGCGGAATACTGAAGTCAAAGTCTGTCTTCAGTTTTATCCTCAATACCGTCTCAATATTTCTGTCTGTCTGTCTGTCTGTCTCCGCCACAGACTGAAGCACTGTCAGTCCTGCTATTTTATGTATGTATGTATTCATTTATTAACACTACAATTGGGTATATACCCGGTGGCAGTTGTATATAATATACAATAATACCATTACAATAATACAATAATTACAGCAATAAAAAATAAATGTAAATTTACTTCTAACTATAAATAAATAGATGCAATAAGCCTAGGACTATAAATAAAAACTATGCTATAATATCGCCTACAATAAGCAAAAGTGAACCTAACCTATTTCACCCAACTATTACCAATTCAAGTAATTACATATCTCCTTAATTAATTACATATCATCTTAATTAATTATATAGGCATATATATATATATATATATATTTATTTATTTATTTCAAATATACAGAATAAAGAAATATAATTACAAAACAAATAAAGAGAAATACAAATAAAATAATACAAGCAATATAAAAAGAAGATACAGTAGTATTAACAAAATTTGAGACCGAATGAGCAGCGCTCATGCTCGGTCGCAGTTCAGATATAATATTAAAATAAAAAATAATAATATAAATAAATAAGTAAAATAAAATAGGAACTAAAATATAATTACAGCGTCAATGGAATTATATAATGTAATATTAACACTATAGAAGAATAATATCGCACGTGAAAAGTAGGACTAATATATATATATTTCAAAATTATAGAATACAAATATAATATAGGTTGATTAATTCATACACATAGGCTATAAATTTATTTAATCAAATTGAAGATATTAACACGTTTCTAATTTTCTTGTTATATGTTAGTGGGTTACATGTTAGAAGTTCTGGGTGTAATTTAGTTAAAGCATTGTACAACCGAGGGCCAAAATTTATGCTATGCTTTAGACCAGCAGATGTGAGACATTTAGGTTCTACTAATGTTGAATTAATATTTCGTCTTGTGTCATAATTGTGTGTCTGTAATACAAACTTATTACGATTTTTATGATAAAATTTTAACAGCGTATACTTATGAATTTGTTCAATATTAAATACATTAAATTCAGAATAAATTAATTTAGTTGGATAATCGAAACGTTTCTTCAAACAAATTTTAATTATTCGTTTTTGTAGTAAATTTAACGGACTAAGATTAATTTTTGTACTTCCACCCCAAACAATTATACCATATTGAATGATAGACTGAATAATGGCCAAATAAACATTTCGTAGAACTCTAATAGGTAAGTAGCATCGAAGATTAACGAATTTATAAATTTTTTTTACGAAGCCTCTTACAAAGATAAGTAATGTGATGAGGCCATTTTAAATTCTGATCAATAATGATACCCAGATATTTGACATACGTGGCTTCTTTCAAAGGTGGACATTTACAACTTTTGGGATATATCACCTTAATTTATTTACATATCAACTTAATTACATATCATCTTATTTAATTACATAACAACTTAATTACATGACAACTTAGTTAATTACACTGCATCTACAATTACATTGTCAGTCAAATCTTTTCAACCTTTCCTTCCCGCCCTGAAAGACTGCCACAGGTGAGCTGTTCCAGTCTATTATTGTGCGGTTAACAAAGGAAAATTTTGCCACGTCCGTTCTTTGTTTACTACATTTAAACTTCCTAATATGATCAGCCCTGCCTAAGTATGAAGGTGTTACTAATCTAGCATTGACGTCGGTCCATGCTTTGTGTCCCATTTGTGCCTTAAACAATGCGGTGAATCTGGTTTTTCGTCGCCTTGATTTGAGAAGTTCCCACCCTAAACCTTTTACTATCTCTTCACCATGTCCCTTTCCCATTTTGACTTATTTTGCTGCCTTGCGTTGGACCTTTCCAATTGAATCGATTTTGTTTTTTTATGTGTTCAGGTGAGTACTAATGTTTCACGTCTTGTTTTGTAAATTATATTTCATACCCAAAAAGAAATTATATTTCAAATAGTTTATTTTGAATGCGTACGATTATTGTTCTCAACTCCCTTTGTTGTTACAGTTAATTGTTTTGTCATTGAAACATAATCTTTGATCTTTGCTATATGTATAACCTGAACGAATAGCTTTATAAGCCTTATGTGTTAGTGGGTCTGATCAGTAATGCTAAGACAGGAAGACATAAATTTCGCTAATAAAACTCAACTTCGTCCCGTATCACCTCCATCCCATAGGCCTATGTAACGTGACGCAGTGAATGTTGGACGGAGGTGACATAAAACAAGTATCTATTTGTTTTAGTTACTTACTAGCTGTTATTGTTTTCCGAGTTAAAATATTTTTATCAAACGAAATGAATCACTAACCAAATTTAATACAGAGGGTCGTACTGAAAGCCATGAACAACACATTGCTATAATTTCAATTTCAAAAATGTA
The DNA here is from genome assembly GCF_040183065.1 of Periplaneta americana. Classification (NCBI taxonomy): domain Eukaryota; kingdom Metazoa; phylum Arthropoda; class Insecta; order Blattodea; family Blattidae; genus Periplaneta; species Periplaneta americana. Next base: position 186,562,042 of record NC_091120.1, on the reverse strand, counting down.
ACAAAAACTATTATATGAACATAATCTACAGACTTTACACTATGTATTGACATATTGTGACTTCATTAACTTCTATCACGTGACCACAGCAAGTTTGCAAAATGGTCGACAACGATGGTTCGTTTCGACAAGCATGCTGTCATTAAATTCCTTGTTAAAGAAGAAAAATCTGCTGCTGAAATTCACCTCAGACTTCAGCGTGCATACAGAGATGTGTGTATGGGCGCCAGAAGTGTTAGGGGATGGGTGAAACATTTCGAAGATGGGAACACGAGCATCCAAGATGAGCCTCGTAGCGGTCGCCCTCGAACTGCCTCCACGGAACGCAACAAGGAAAGAGTTGATGAGTTCTGGGATGCATTTTGGTTGAATTTTTTGAACCTGGAGAGACCATAAATGCTGTCCGCTATATTCAGACAGTTTTGAAGCGATGGCAATAATTGTTAAAACAAAACAGATACGGAAACAAAATTTGGAGCGAGTCTTGATGGGAGTCCACCTGTACATAATGTAGGCAACAATTTCGCACCACTGTCCACAAATAGCATATAGGCGTATATAGGGTCTCTTGTTCACTGCAATGTATTTATTGTACACCTGTTTTTGACTTGCCATATAAGTTACTCTTGGAGTTTCTGGCTGAATAAAGATTGATTGGTTGGTTGGTGGATTGATTGCACATGCGCCGTGTGTTGTAAGCGAAACATAAACAATAAGCGAACCTTAGTGCAGTTAGCCGGTGTGGGTTTGGGAGCGCTATGGAACGATGACGAAATGGGGAGTATCACTATACATTTTTCAATGAAAACTCCCAGACGTGAACTGGACTCGAACACGGTCCACCTGCGTGACAGGCCGGATATCTGACCACTCGCCACTTTGGACTCATTGTGAAGCTCTCGAAGCGAATGTTCATCCTATTACGTGAGTACATAGAACTCATAGTACTAGGTGAAGAAATTAATCTGAAAATACTGATATAGTTGACAATGTACAGGGACATCATTTTATTTTTACTAACATTTTTAATATTAACCTGTCTATACCTTTAGAGAACCGGAAACACCGCTTGCTCCCCCCTCCAGGACTGGAGTTCGATGATACTGGCGTGAAATGCAAACAAATCACTTTAATAGGTATAGGAGGGAAGAAAAGTAGTTCATCCATTTACGTAAACTAGGAAATATCGCGATTTTGAGTTCGATAATTTTCATTAGGTTTTTCTTTAATCAAAGTACAGTACTGTATTAAGAATAAGTGTTTTTGCTCACGAAGTGAGTTATCCATGCGAACGTATTCATTATGCAGTGTATATTATACTGTCTACAGCACATTAGCGTACAATATAGAGAAAGAAGTTAAATTGAAAAATAATCATAATATGAATATTTAAACACAATTTTGAAAATGGTGGCCGTTCATTTCGATACAGGCTTCAGTTCTTTTGTGCATATTATCGCACTATAGACTATTGCATCTAAATCCAATTGCCAGTTTCGTCCTTCGTACTAGTAACTCATGTTGAAATAATTCTGTACCTACTCTACGTACTGTGAATTCAATCTTCACTTCTGCCCGACCCGAAAATATAAAATTACTCAGACATGCTATCTACTGTCCGTCCAAGTGGTTATGCCGCAGGATTGTAGAAAGGGAGGAAATCACGTGACAGTTAATTACTTAAGGAGGCCCTTTTATTTAAGTTAAATTAAACAGCTGTATAATATTACATAAACTTCCAATTCCTAAGAGAAATTAATGTTTTCAGAAAAGAGCTAAGACAGCCCAGCTATTACAGAGGGGCGAGCAGAAGCAGGTGGGGGAAATCGGGATGCGACGTAGGCAAGCGGACAGTACCTGTGCGAAAATATGATTCAATATTGAAAGCTCTTTCGTCATTGGAAAACGCGAACATATTTCTGGAACGTACTATACTCAGTAACTCAGTACTGCTTACTATCTGTGGTCTTGGTTCTGTGTGGAGTTGGAACTTCCTTAGTAGAAGGAGTGGGAGTGACGTACATTCAAAAACTCAGGTACAATAAAAATTGAAGTAAAAATAAAATGATATCCCTGTATAATCGTTATGCAAATCTGGCTTTCAGATATTAGCTCCCTGTAAAGCACGTCTGAATAATTTGAAGGAAAAATTGTTCCAGGGCCGGGTATCGATTCCGGGACCGTTCGCTTAGCGCACGAATGCTCTCCCGACAGAGCTACCCCAGGAACTATACACGACACCGTCGTGTGACGTGTGACCGTGTGACGGTATCGTGTATAGTTCCTGGGGTAGCTCAGTCGGGAGAGCTTTCGTGCGCTAAGCGAAGGGTCCCGGGATCGATACCCGGCCCCGGAACAATTTTTCTTTCAAATTGTTCAAATGTATAATCGATTCACTGCTACAAAACAGTGTTGCCATAATCATGAGAAATTTTAAAAGTGTACCAATAGTGGGAAAACTTCGGCTTGAAGCGAAGAAAGTACAGTACACAATTATTATGCTTGCGTGCTTGCGCGGACGCCAAAGTAGACAGAAATAAAATTTGAACGACAGTCTAGACTGTCGTTCCAATTTTGTTTCTGTCTACTTTGGCGCGCGCGCACGCACGCAAGCTTAATAATTGTGTACTGTACTATCTAATTTGTAGTCATTAATAAAGTACAGTTTTCTGAACCATTCGGTAAATTATAATAATTATTTATCGCACATCTCAGAAAGACATACATACATAGGCTACATACACACATACGTACATACATACATACGTACGAACATATATACATACATACAAACATACATACATACATATTGTCCACACCTGTGGAGTAACGATCATCGTGTCTGGCCGCGAAACCAGGCGGCCCGGGTTCGAATCCCGGTCGGGGAAAGTTACCTGGTTGAGGTTTCTTCCGGGGTTTTCCCTCAACCCAATACTAGCAAATGCTGGGTAGCTTTCGGTGCTGGACTCCGGACTCATTTCACCGGCATTATCACCTTCATATCATTCAGACGCTAAATAACCTAGATGTTCATATAGCGTCGTAAAATAACCCAATAAAATAAAAAAATAAAATACATACGTATTTAACATCAAACCCAGCATTCTCCAATCTTTCCTATTTCCTGCCTTCGTCTTGGTCTCCGTATAATATCCATGTATCTTAATGTCGTCCATCATCTGCTATATTCTCCCAAATCGCTAAATTTCGTATTAAATCTATTTTCTGGAATAGAGACCCCCTACGTAAGAATGTAGTTGGACTACCCTAGAATGGCAAAATAAATGCCGTGTCTAGTTCACGTTGCTATGAAGCTGGAAATATTCAGATGTTTGATAGTCTATTAACATTCTCTTCATGCGTACTAAATGTATAAAATATTCATCACAATAATTACATGCCCTAAAGTGACTGTCACGCAGATATCCATTTATGAGTTCGAATACATATTCTTGCTTACGACAATTGATTAACAACACATTGGACCTTCTAAATTTGGTACTGAAAGATTTCTAATTTAATAAATACGCCGGTAAAAACAACTTGCATTTGAATGAACTTTACGCTAATGAAAACAATTTTTTTCCCCAAAATTTAGCACGTTTAATTTTATTCCTAATGCATTTTTATGTAAACAATAACTTTTCTAGAATACAAAGAAATGGTAAATATGTAAATCTTAATTTTATTTTTTTAATCTTGAGGCGTGCTCGATATCCTGGTTGTCCACCTAGTACGTCACTTCGCCCGACAGAGTGCTCTCAGACGATATTTCATAGATAGCGCTACGATTTCCTTCATTTTCTTACCCAAATTTCCTATTGGCCGGTTGCTTACGTCACACAAAGAGAGAGGGAAAGCGAGTTTACTTCGCTACGCGCAGTTATATACTACATTACTCAGAAGCTGCAGCCCGTATCGACAACATTATTCAGCGGTCAGGCCGAGTACAGACAATTTCATTTAGGCAATCGACGTGCATTCAGGAAATAGAGCTCGAATTATATTCTACACTTGTGACATAAGTTCATCGTGTTAGATTGTTCGAGAATAGTGTATCATTATATTTCACTTGAGAATTTACGGATCATATCGTCGCCTGAATGCAAGAACTAGGTAACTTGATGTTTCATATTTTGTGACATTGCCTATTTACCTATTTACTGCACTAAGGAATATGTATCGTTTTCTTTTACCTATTTGTTATATTGGAAAATAGATGTCGCTGGTGTCGTTCGATCAGTTACCTAGATCCTAGATTACATTTTGTGCGATTTTTGCTATGCTATAAAAGGGGTAATTAAAAAACGCAAATTTCGAGTTACCTAATTCTTGCATTCAGGCGACGATATGGAACCTTGTTTGAAATATATATCGTGGGATTTAGTGCGGCAATAAGCTGTATCAGATTGTTATTATTGGAGTAGGTAAATTTGGCTTGTGATATCATGGTTATTTTTGGTTGTATGTGTTAGAGATATCGTGCTGGATCGTGTATGGAAATCACTCTTCAATGATACGTCTTGGGTATTGTATTGGGGGATTATGCGAGGAGATATAATTTGATATGTGAGGTAGTATTGATGTTCCAAGACGGTTGGGGTGATAGCGCAGTGATTACGATCTCTTGGCTTACATCGTAATAGACGGTGTAATAAACTAGAATAGTGTGGGTCTCGTTATCTAATCTAATACTTAGTACTCCATATTGGTTATTATTGCTTTCCGTGCCGGTATTCAGAAATCGAGTGCATTGTGTTTCAGTTGCTATTTAAACGACTATTGGTGTTTGAAATAATCGTCGGTTATTTATCATCTATCGTATATATATATATATATATATATATATATATATATCGGGCATTGTTTTATTGTAGAGTACAGAGATTTTTGTTAGTGCTATCTGCACAGTTTATGTGAGACATATGTGGTATTTTTAATTTATATAGTGATCAGTCATGTGACGGTTTGTATTGGGTAAATTCTTTATGTTATACTGAGTTCATGTGTATGTTGAGTTTGGTTAATCAGATCTTACGTTATCTGTAATTGAATGGGGCCATGTATTATGAGTTAGTATACTGACTGGGCGTTCATGTTGAGGTTTATATCTAGTTGGATGTACATACATACATACATACATACACACACACACACACACACACACACATATATATATATATATTGAGAGAATGTTTTAATGACTAAATGATTAATAGGTCAGTAATTGATTATTGAGAAATGGCCGTATTAGATTTATTACGACCTATAAGTATGTTCGCCCAGTTTAGTTAAAGTCTCCACGATTCAGTCATTGGTTTGGTAGTTATTCAGATTAACTTGTGATATTTTCATTCACTTAATTTCATACCTATATGTTATTTCATTTATCATTCATGGAATATTGTTATCTATTATTGTTAATTATATCTGTTATACAAATTCACACTATTTATTTCTAAAAGTCTTCCACTGCGCACATCCAATGATCCAATGTACCATACATCTGGCGAATAACACCCGTTATAGAAGAAGTAGAGAGAAGAGGATTATCGTACACCACACCTCCCCCTCTCTATCTTTTGATGACTATTATCAGTTATTTACTAGTTATTGATTTAATAATAATAATAATGGTAATACTAATAACACTACTCATAGCATTATCAGTAGCAGCAGTAGTAGTAGTAGTAGTAGTAGTAGTAGTAGTAGTAGCAGTGATGATGATAATAATAATGATAATAATAATATATAGGTATGTACAAATTTTTATAGAATTATAGTAGTTTACATATTTACTCAAAAATTAAAATGAATAGGTACCAAAAATTACGTTACAACAGCACATTTTGCTCACTTTCAGAGTGCGATAAAGCAAGACTAATTAATTTGGTGTAATATTGTATGCACGAAGTATTTTCATTACAAATGAACTCATTTTCAAGAACTTATTAATTATTATACATCTTCATTTAAGATAAAATAATGGCAGTTACATCACTGCTTATTTTTTAACTTCTGCTTTATGAAGAATTATCAGTCATGAGAAGAATCCACATTCGCGATTGCGTCCCGCTTTGGTGTGAAAACATGGACGAATTTCGCAGCGATCGCGGGATTGCAAGTTTCGCTGTAGCTCCCGCGTCCCGTGTGCCGCCTTGGTGCGAGCAGATATTCAGATGAAGAAGCTATATCTTTAATATTATCGAGGCCAGTTTAAGTAAAACAACATATATGTTAATACCAGAAGTAACTACAGGAAGAAATGTTAATTTGTATCCCTCTTATCATCCGGCACTAACAGCTGAAGAACATTGTTACCTTCCAAAAACGTCAATTCTTTTCGATGAAACATCTGTAGAAACTGCAGGAATTATTGGACCATATAGCAACACGTCTAATACAGTATTACGGAATACTGCAATACAATGAATCCAGATGGTTTTATGTTAGTGTGAAAGTGGAGATTCGACGACAGTAATGGGCAAACGTCATAATATAAACAAAGGTTTTGTGACCCGACTTACAGCGACAATCATGTCTTTATAACATAATATGTAGTGCTAGTTCATACGAAATATTAGCAAAATGCTGTCCGTTCTGTCACATATCAACTTACAAAACGGTACACCGATATTGTATGAGAAAATTGTTTTCTATTATAGGCATTCATTATCTTTCAGGACACCAGAAAAAAATCATCGTTGATTAGAAAAGACAGGAATATACTCAAAATTGGAATCAAATTCTTGACCTACGGCCTAAGAATTGACTGTTAAAATATTTTGTTATTTAATACTTGTACAAACTTCCTACAAACTCTATATCAGGAAAACATAATAGAATTCTGTCTCATACTTTGTCTAACAAGTAAGGATTTCAAGCAAAATAAATGTAAGGTTTTATACGTAAGTTATTACTACAGACTACATTACGTCACGTGTCCTTCAGTAGACACTCTGTTCACAAACACAAGTAACATGCACTACAAGATCACTCTAAAACAGGTTCCTTACTCCTAAACAAGTACAGTATACTTCATTTTAGCAATGTGTATGATATTATGCACTACTAGTTGAAACAAAGGTGTCTAAAATAAGTACGACAATACAGAAGTGCGTAGCGGAATTCGGAAGACAGTATGTCTGTGTGAGTGGTGACATAATTGTGTGTAATTTATGTAAGATAGACATAATCTGTTCTAAAAGATGGTATTTACAGCAGTACTGTAATAAAAAAAATATATAAACCATTTGAAATTGATAGAAAGAAGCGAGCCTGACGATCTACCATCATCTAGAAATTCAGTGCCAGCGGATGAATCTAGCAGAGATCTGTATGAAATGATGGTGCATCCAACATTCCTTTCAACAAAGTTGAGGGCAATTTTCTTGGAAAGTACACTTGTACGGAAGGGTAGTATCTGTGTTATAGCAGTACTGGAATTGTAAAGCAAAGTTTATTGTAATATGGGCTTTAACATTTAATTCAGGGCAGTACCTGTGTTACAGTTGTACCGGTGCTTTGATTTAAAATTTTATAACAAAGGTTATCTTAATATGAACTTAAACATTACGTTTATGAAGCAGTAACATTTTAAGTTAAAATTTTACAACAGATAGGCCTGGTTTCTTCAACCTTTGTTAAATTATAACAGTGTGTTATTCCATTTTAACTGTAAACTTAACAGTTGAAGCATTTCTTCAACTGCTGTTAGTACTAACAGGCTGTCAAATCCTATGATAATTTAACTGCCCAATTTCATGCAGTTAAATCATTTAACTCTCTGTTAGCATAGAGGTATCCAATATGGCTGGTGCGTTAGATGCTGAACTTATATATATATATATGCATTATTTAGAAAATGATATCCATGAATACATAAACAGAGCAGATGATTTCTGTGATTTGACAGACCAGAAGTTCATACAAAGGTATAGCTATTTTGTGTCAAGCCTCACTTTTCGCTTTCAAACATAGATCCGTTTGTTTGTTTATTCTCATTAATTGGTTTATACTGGGAAATAATTTTCAGCAGAAGGTTTCTTTGGAAAGAAGAGAAATTAGTCCCAAGATTTCTTTTTGTTCCAGTGTTTTCCATTTCATAATAGCAATACCAATACGCTGCTCCATGCTATTGTGATACAGACGAGGAAAGAAGCAGAAATCAAACCTGAGAGAATAGAAAGACTTCTATTCTCTCCGGATCAAACAACGGAAACAAGCGGGAATCGCAATTGTCAGAGTTCAGAAAACAGAAGTGAGCCTATACTTGGTTATAGGTTAGGGTTAAACTCTAGAATCTCTGGTCCTAATAGAGAGTTAACAAACAGAATGTTAAATTTTTAATGTGAAGTCGAAGAAACGCAATATTTTTAACAGCAATTCATACTTTTAACTTACAGTTAATTAACGCTATGTTAGGTGCATTATAACAAAGGTTGAAGAAATCGAGTGTTATTGCAACATAGGCTTAAACATGTTGTTAAAAGTATGCCCCTGATATAGTAACACTTTGAGTTAAAATTGTACATCAAGGATTATTGTAATATAGGCTTAAACCTGTTGTTAATAGTATACCTCTGATATAGTAACACTTTGAGTTAAAATTTTACATCTAATACTGTTTTAATATAGGCTTAAACATTTCATTTAGAGTAGTGCCTGTGAAACAGTAAAATTTTGGTATAAAGTTCACAGCAAAGGCTATATTTATTCTTTTGTAATACAGAACACTGCCCTATTCTTGAAATGGTTCTTTTATGTGTGTACTGTGGTTGTTTACAGCACCACTACTCTTCGTCATCATTTGGTTCATTGTACAAACTCTGTACTCCAGGGGTCGTCAGCCCAGAGAACGCTGCGGTAGCCTCTCTTACCCGCGGAAAACGCAGTGCACCATAGTGCTCTCGTAGCTGCTAGCGAGTATGCTCTCTATCTCTCTCTGTTGCACGAAGGTGCGCACTGGACGGCACCGCGTACCCATTGAACATTTCAGCGAGTGCTGACGACCACTGCTGTACTCACTTAACTTCAAATACTAGTGACTAAGGTTCCGGTCTATAGTATTAAATGGGTTACACGCAATAACTCCAACACACGCAATACAAGATTTTAACTGAGTGGGGTCACAAGCAAAGGGTTATAAGTGCACTCAAGTTATTTTTGAGAAAATGTGGTTCAAAGCACTTAAGCTTTCGTAAATTCAGTGAATTTTTCTTTATTTCAATTTCAGTGCGTGATGTGGTTGACACTAAAATTTTATATGCTTCAGCTTGCCATGGATGCACTTAACTCATGTTCTTATAAATGTCACTTGTGCCCTTTTGCTTCTGATCCCCTCAATTCTTTATAATCAAATTTATAATAACTATGAATATTTTCACTCCTCAGGCAATAATGACAAGGCTACTTCAGCAACACAGATGGTCTATGGAGATTTTCATTCGTCTTGCTTACTTCGCACATTGTTTTGTGCACATATACGCAAAGACTAACATCCAGTATTTACCGTCTGAACACCAGCACATGGCTCTTTGTGTTCCTGCAATATTAAGTGAGTATTTCACTCCAGACGTTTCCGTACTCGTATCAATGCCGAGCAATGACTATGGGACAGAAAGAAGTGGCATGCAACTCTCATCGGCATGTGGTCGACAGATGCTGGTAGACTATATTCTAGGGACTCTGAACAAGCAAACTCGTTGGAGTTTTGTGATCTCTCGTGCCGGTTTTGAAACACTGGAAAATGCGATAGAGGACAAGAATAATCACAACTATATTATCTTCACGTGGCCCGACGAGGAAGAGGACATCTTGTTGAACGTCATCACTCAGATAGGAGATATAACTGCACAAGCGTCGATGCGTCCTCGAAAACGCTTTTTGGTGGTGATTACAGACACGGGCGATCAGATGTCATCAGAAGTGGCGTTGTCTATCTTGCAGGAACTCTGGAGTTCTTCGTTGATTTTGGATGTCCTTATACTGACGCCGGGTGATGTATCAAACTCAAGCGTTTCAAATCAACCAATAACTACAAGAAACAAGTTGTATTTTTATACGTGGTTTCCTTACAGGGGTATAACCGAAGAAGCTACTCAATTGGGTGATAGTATTATGGAAATTGAGGGAAATTTATCCATGACTAATGGTCTATTTCCTTCCAAAGTTCCTCCTAAATTAAATATTCCACGAGTGAAAGTTTCTACTTACGACGTAGAAGCTCTTACTTTACTCGTGGACACTGACACTGGCGAAGAAAACGAACGATATAACTTTACAGGACCAGAAATACATCTCTTGCATCTTATTGCGCAGAAATTGAACTTTTCATTCGTGTTTATTCCTCCACCTCCCAGTGAGTGGGATTATCTCGACAGATTGATTGCTGTCATAAAAAATGTTGTTTTCGGTGCCGCGGATGTTGCAGTCGGGGCTCTTCCCTTGAATGAGCAACCTGCCATGCTGTTGGATTATACTATGTCATATTTTATGACGGGCGATACGTGGTACGTTCCTTGTTCAAAACCCTTAGACAGACTCGGTAGAATAACAGCAATATTTGACGAATCACTATGGATACTGATGGGAATGGTTTTACTGTTGGTTACGTTGGTTACTTGGGCATTAGCTAGACAACAGCATTCGACGGAAGCCATGTGTTACAGGTCAGTGGGTGCTTGCTTCATGAATATGTGGGCCGTGTTCATGGGAGTATCCGCTTCTGAACTACCTCGAACATCTGCCACAAGGGTTCTGTTCATAATTTATGTTTCGTACTGCATCGCAATGAGCACTGTGTTTCAGGCTTTCTTTACCAGCTTCCTAGTAGATCCGGGAATATTGGACCAGTTGCGATCTTTGGAGGAGATCATCCATTCCGGAATAGAATTTGGATACAATCGGAATGCAGATGGGTACTATTTTCTTGATACAGAGGACGAAATAGCGAAAGCGTTATTAAGAGATGCAAAGAATTGTTCAGATTACAAAGAGTGTTTGACAAGAGTGATCATGAAAGGAGATCTGGCAACACTTAGATCAGAAATTTACGCAGAATATTTTGTAGCAACCACAATGCCTAGCAGATTACATTCACTTTGTACCGTCGATTCTCGTTTTGTAAGCTATTTGTTGAATATGTATCTAACAAAGAATAGTCCATTACTGAGACCATTTAACATGGTTATCAGCCGCCTCACAGAAGGAGGTATAATTGAGAAGATTATTAAAGATTATAAACACTCTTGGAGATACCAGAAAGCACCAGACTTTGATAAATATTACATTGAAGAAAGAGATGAAGCGTACTTTGTTATTACAACAAAACATCTGGCAGTTGCATTCTATCTCTTGTTGCTAGGTTATGGTTTAAGTGTTGTATTTCTGCTGGGAGAATTATTATATTCTAAATGTAGCAAAATGGTTTCAAAAGACGAATATTCGTACAATCATACGCGTCGAAACTTACTGTGTCGGCATGCAACTGTGGTTCCTATGCGTAGAACGAACGGGCCTATTTTATTTAAGAGATAACTTAATAGCTATATTTGCCATATTATATAAAATCCACAGGAACCGAATACATGATCTATGGCGAAAGTGATTTACAGAGACTAAGAAGCAAAGAAGTTTCATTTCTTAGTGCTGCTGAAAAAATATCACCATTAATATCTTGAATCGGATCCTGCAAAAAATTTCGATATTTTCTTTCTATTTACTCATGAAGTAAAACAAACGAAATAATACTCTTTGAGGTGTGTGCTAAAATTTTATGTGCATATACTTGCCTATATGCAATGTTACAAGTAATAGCAAATTAAAAAAAAATATGAGAGGTCAGAAGCAGAGGGGTTCAAGTGACATTTATAAAAAAACCATTAAAGTGCATCCAAGGTAGGTTAATCACAAAAAAATTTAATGATAGAGGGACATATGTTTTAAAGACATAAGTCTAACACATTAAAATTTAAATTAGAACTTAACGGAATTTACGAAATTTTCAGCTTTTTCAAACGTAACTAAAGTACAGCTCTTAACAAAAGTTTAAGGACATCCCTCCATAAGAGATGTTTCAATTTTGTCGTGATACTTATGTGAAAACTCTTGATGTTTATACGGATGACAAATGCCTATGAAAAGTCAAGTTCTTACTACAATCCCAATCTATCTTCCAAACTGTGGATTATATAACAAATTGTCTGTTATTAATCTTATTGAAAAATCACGTATTTTGGAGGAAAAAAAATAATTACTCCAGAATAGATCGAGTTAGATTAGTGAATTTTGGATTGGAGTTAGATATTATATCCAGTCAATCTTCCACATCCCAATAATCTGTGACGTCACGTCTACACTAACTGAATTTTGAAGTATTTTCATTTGTTTTTCAAGGAAGAAGTCTAACCTTTCCACACTTGTAGCAAACTCCACAGTTGATTACTAAAAATGGACGGAATAAGCCGATTGACCAATGTTACCAACTTCCAATATTATGATGTAAATGACAGTGGTAATCTCGGGTCCATTTGCCGCGAATTTCAGGCTCAAGAGAATTTTAGAAAATGGCAATTTTTGCTAAAGAAAAAAAATAATCTGGAATACAATGCCTGTACGAATTGTCACAATTCTTTTTAAACAAAAAGCAATAATTGCACAAGAAGTCTTTCACATATGTTTAACTCTATCCCAAAATTCACTGATCTAAGTGAACCATTCTGGAGTAATTATTGTTTTCCCTACAAAATATGTAATTTTTCGATAAGTTTTTACAAAAGAAAAAAGTTGGATTGGTTTTACAGTAAAAACTTTACTTGACAGACATTTGCTCTTTGTATAAACATTAGATTTCACATAAATATAAGGACAAGAGTGAAACATCACTTATGGAAGGGTGACCAGAAATAAGCAAAATAAAAATATTTAGCCAATCACTAAAAACAATTCAAAAACGAATTAAAAAATTAAGTGTATTAAAAACTTTAACATTGCAATATAACATATGATTAAAAATAATCGTTACCATAACTACGAATTATAGAAACCAAGGAAAAGGATAATTTTATTATACACTAATAGTCAATGCTTCAGTTTAATTTTTTCTTGCTCCATAGTTTTAAGTGTTTGTTTTAAGAGTTTAAACCTTTGCTTCTGGCCCCCACATATGTAATTGATAGCAGTGTTAACACCATTTCTTAGTACATACAAGTGAGATAACCTAATTATGACAATACCGAATACAGATTAACTTAACGTCATTAAATAAAACAAGTTAAATATTTAATGACCCTACACAATCAGCAATACTGTCAATATTTAAGCTCAATATTAATGCGCTTCTTTTTCAGTACGGACGCACAAGTACAATGGATTCGAATAAAAGGAAGACATGTTTAGTTATAATGCTAGCACTATTCCGTTCGAGAAAGCAGAGTTCAACGAAAATGATGTCTTAAAGCAGGCGTGTTCAAAGCAATAGGTAGCGCAGAATCACTGCTGAATGCAGCCCGCAATACTTGAGTCTAGGTTCGAGGAGTGGGGATGGAGAGGTAGCCGATACTGATCACTAGACTTCGTGGAATTGCCACGAGAATCGCAAGGTTTACTGCGCATGCGGTATAGACTGTATTAGAAAGGGGCGTGCAACGGATGGAGTATGCCTCTAATGTAAACACTGAGCAGTATACTGCGGTTACAATAAAACCTGTATCCTGCATTCAAGAAATATAATGAATGATCTTTGACGTAGGAAATGTCCAAACACGTAAATACACTGTTATTTTGTAGTGAGATATATTAACCCTTAAAATTTAATGTAAGATACTCACATCATCCTTCAATACGTGCATTGCAGTATTGCAGTGAAGAGTTACATACATTTTGAGCGACTGCAAAGTAATCTCCTCCGATGGTCACTTAAACAGTTTTCATTTTGGAAAAATGTACGTTCAACATCACACGATGTAATACGTACATATTTGAAGAACGGAAATCACTACTTTTTAGTACACCAACTTCAGATGTCTTGCCGTGACCTGATATAATACAAAGTTGTGAATAGGCTGAATTTTTAGTAATAATGTTTCTCAACTTAAATTTCTCTTTTTCTGAAATTAGTGAATTGTTATTTTGGATAACGGTTTGTGATACTTTATCCACTATATTAAGGGCTTCTGAGAGTTGTAGTTTAGGCGATTCTAACAGGATGATGGACACGATTTTAAAATTAGAATCAATGAACAGAATATCTTCCAATAGCTGTTCAGAAAACAATGATTTTACAGCTGCAACAGCGGAACTGTCTGTGCTATCCAATGCATCAATTACCTCCATTATTTTGCCGTAATGTTCTGCATAATAATTAACAGCATCCAACCACGTTCTCCAACGGGTGAAGACTGGCTGCGGGGGTAATGGTATTCCAGGGGCAATTATTTGGAACAGCAACACTCTCATTGTAGTATGTTTGATTGAATTCTTGTCTGCACTGAACAAATGTTAAGCTTTGACTATTCCAATCACAGTAGTGCAAAAACAAGTGCTTACATAGGTATACATTAGCTGTAGCTTCTCTATCTATTTGGACCGGTCACATCTCTTAACATGAACTGCTTATACTACGAGACCGGGCTGTCGCTCACCTCCTCTATACTACCGTACATCGGCAACCTGATTGCATGCTGCGTGTGGCAATTCAACGAAGTCTACTGATCACTAAGGTTGGGATAAAGTAGCTGTATCAGGATAGGCATCCTTGGTTCATGCATTTTCCCGCAGACTGTAGTTCCCATCAGCTATACTGTCCATTCACTGATGTTTTAGCTAGGGCGTGGAGAGCGTTCTTCCTAGCAGGTAGAGTTATAGCTAGTGGAAGGGGAAAGTGTTTACTTACTCTGAAACTATACACCTATCGTGTTACAGTTACTTTATCCGAACCTTACTGATCTCAAAGTGTAGCAGTGGTGGGTTACGTCATATACTGTTACCGATGGCTGCTTATTGAAAAAATTATAAACATAAATACGTATTTACACAATTATTCCTTGAAATATTTCCCTATAGTTACTTTTTCAATACATCACAATCAATATTAAATGGAGTTCTTTTTCTCAAAACTTAACATGTCCAATATATGAAAATACACTTCAGAGGCCAAAAGAATTAGTTTTCTGCAATGAACAAAATATGTTCTATGGCGAAGTATTAAAGATTATTTTTATTATTTTTTTTTTTTTGCAATCGATTCGTATAAATTTTTACAGAAGAAAAATCTTCGTTTATCACAAAGACGCATAATTGTAGCATTTTCTGAAAATGGACTGTTAAGTTTTGAAAAAACTTCTCTTGTTTGAAAATGAATATAATAGACTTCTTACATGCTATTCTCCTGAGTGAGCCAATGTATAATGCTTCTTATGTAGTATTTGATATACTAATGAATTGTTACTGTATTAACTGATTATTAATTACGTCGTTCCTGTATTAATTCATAAAATAATTCAATGTAAAGAACTTAGTTTATATATGTGATTAATAATAAATAAAAATTGTGTTTAACCATCACTATAACTTAATCTTCTTCATTGACTCGAGTAAAGCCAGATTGAAAATCTGGTGTTATGTCTGATACAGCCACACATAATTTTATTGTTCCACAAGGTTCTTGTACAATATACTGTACGTAACCTGTATTTTAATTTTACAAAGTTCATCACTAAACGCCGAGTTTTAATGAAATTGCATGTTTTTATTGATTTGGCATATTGGAAAAGGGAAATATTGGATAATATGATTTTTACATTCGAATCAAGCCAATTTTATTTTTCATAAATTAATATTTTCGAGGTTTTTCCCTTTTAAATGCATATATTTTTGTTTTGCGTTTTTAAATGCATATCTTAACAACTTTCCTTGTTTTCCCCGATTTATTACCTAATTTCAAAATTTCTCTGTGATAAAAATGAAAACATTTTCCAAGACATATACAAATTATGTGAAAAATAAAACCAATAATTAGTTCATTACTGATGAGGGCATGAAACTGCTGCGACAACAATGGATGCTTGTCCCTAATGTATAGGTTAAGTCGTTTTCCACTTTAACAGGAGGCTAGATCTGTGTACAGATATGCAATTTTGATGGGAGTCCACCTGTATGTAGGCAAAAATTTCGCACGACTGTCCACAAGTAGCATGTAGACAGGGGCTCTTGTTTACTGCACACGCTCGGTGTGTTGTAAGCGAAACACACAATGAGCGTATTCCGAATCTCACCGGTGAGCAATCCGATGGCATCACGGTGTTCCGAATTCCACCGATGACGTCATTGATGCTCCACCGGTGTCGCACCGGTGCCATCAACTTGCAGAGGTGGTGGCAGTCTCCATCAGCCGCCATCAGTGAATCTGATTGGTTCTTGTATAGGGCGAGAATTAGGAGACGAATGACATCGTGCACTGTTGTGTCATGGCGGTGTGTTCTGCTTTAGTTCTGCTGTATTGTTTGTAATGAGCACAACGTAAAAACAATATGTTAATGGCTTATGAGCGAACATGTCAACGGACCCGTTATTACTACCGGTTCAAGAAATAAATTGTTTATGCTATCTTTTCTTTGAACGAGATGGGAGTACGAAAATTTCGCAAAATTTTGCTAGCGTAGCACAGACAACAACTTGTACAGTCGCCATGACAGCCATCGATTCTTCCAGCAGTTTTGTTCCTTATTTCGCTGCAACGTGACGTCATTGATGCCACCGGACCGGTGAGATTCGGAATACGCTGAATGAAGGAGCTCCAAATTTTATTTTCGTATCTGTACATAAGAAGGTAAGAATGAGTCAAGCCTCTCCATTTTTTTTATTGTGAAGGATCATATGGTCGAGGAAACCATCAGCACCGCCTACCACCCCATGAAACTAGAGTACTGCAATAATATTCCTGATTTAACTACTTTTTCTGCAATACTTATGAAACTTCTGACTGGACATTCCTTATATACTCCTCTAAAAGAAGTCTAAAAGGCGTCATATTACACAATGGAAATATAAACCCATCTATCTCTATAGTGCAGTGATGTCAAAGCAAGCGCATTTTTCTGATCTTGACGTCGTGCGCGGCCAGCAAGAGCTAAGTATGGAAAGACGAATGGTTGTGTATATGAATAAGCAACCAATTGGATTAAGAAAATAGTGGTGCACCAACTTCAAACGGAACGTGAAATGTTATGTCGTTATTTTTATATGGCTTCTTTCTGTTTAATATTATCTATATTGTCTGTAAAACAAAAGTACTAACACTGATTTCTTAATATTGCACTTGTGTTTTAAATCTTAATAACATAATAGAGAGTTAAGAAGGAATATTCACTTAAATTCAATAGTAGTATAATATTATAGTTCACACCTGTGGAGTAACGGTCAGCGCGTCTGGCCGCGAAACCAGGTGGCCCGGGTTCGAATCCCGGTCGGGGCAAGTTACCTGGTTGAGGTTTTTTCCGGGGTTTTCCCTCAACCCAATACGAGCAAATGCAGGGTAACTTTCGGTGCTGGACCCCGGACCCATTTCACCGGCATTATCACCTTCATTTCATTCAGACGCTAAATAACCTAGATGTTGATACAGCGTCGTGAAGTAACTCAATAAAAAATAAATTATATTATACTGTATTAAGTGGATGAAACACATCATTCATAAAGAAACTGGTATTCCAAAGAAAGAAGTTGAGTATGACATGATAAGTTGGAATTTATATTGATGGTATCTTTAGCGTTACAAATGTAATCAATAAACTAACCAAAAGAATATTACAGTACAAAGCAATGTTACATAGGTACTGTATCTGTTTTAAGCCTAACTAATATGATATAACAAAACTCTTATCGTATTATGCTTTTAAGGTGATATTTGTGAGCAACTTCCTATCATCAGAATATTAAATTATTTTCTCGAAATCTGCTGAAGCTATAGAGCTGACAATTTTACAACACATGGGCACGTATCTTTTGCTTATGATGTAACAGTAGTTTCTTTGTTAATTCATTTCCTTACAAACAATTTCCATGCGAATATTTTCAAAATTTTCAATACACTATCTTCAGTAATACGTACATAAGGTATATTAAATTTACGAAAAAATTCTGTAAGGCTATTAAATAAATAGGCCTATACCTGAAAATTTCACTTTTCTATACGAAAAGTTGAGAAAATATTTCTTTTGAATAAAAAAATCAAACTTGTGGAAAATGAAGATTAAAATTAAAACTAAAATTTTTATAATGAACTTATACTTCTAAGGCAAATCTAAAAATTAACATGGATACAGTTTTAATAAGTTCTCTTCCTTTTATATACTGAATCAGTGCTGGCCATCCCAGAATATAGCTCGACCAAGCGGCATATACCACCTCTTTCGTCTTTCTCTTTCCTTTCCGCTGTAAAGCGCTCAGGCTCTCCTTGGCTCTAAAGCGCGCGCTTGCTCCTGTGGGCATCAATTGACATGCATGCTATAGTGCATTGTTTCTCTAAAGGAGACTTACGATAACATAAAATTGGTGATAGAAAAAGTCTGTTACAATGATTCTGGTTGGTTACTGTGTGGAGATTTCAAAGTAATTGGCTTATTGCTAGGTCAACAATATGGATTTACAAAAATGAGGTGCTTTCTTTGCGAATGGGACAGTCGAGCGAGAAAACAGCACTGAGAAAAAAAAACAGTAGAAATGTGTATACTCTAAGATAAAAAAAATATAAAATACCATCCCCCAGTTGATCCAAAGAAGGTGCAACTGGCCTCTTTTATACATTAAATTAGATCTAATCAATGGCATACGCATACTTTTTTGCCAGGGGGAAGTCATTATTAAAATGATCTACAATTTACATTGATCATCATCATCATCATCATCATCATCATCATCTGAGTTTTCAAAGGATTTGAAACTAGTTCCTGGAAGAACGTTCTCTGCGGCTGTGAAAAAACATTTGCCAATGTGTAATTTTAACTAACCTCGCTAGAATCACTACACGACTTTTTGATAAAACATTGTAAAATTGAGGTTTGCGCTTGCTGTAGGAACAAACGATTTGCGAAGAGGTGTTGATTACATCATGGCAGATGTATATGACTTGGTGATGCAAACTTTGGTTTACAGACCAAGATTGAATAAGATCTCACGAAATTCTTCTTCCTTCGATCTAATAAATACTACCTCACTCATTGTACACCCCGTGCACTACCCACCATCTACTCCTATCGAAGTCATAAAGACAAAATACAGTCGACATCCCTTGCACATGACACAAACCACACGTGCGCCTCGCGACACGATCATCTTGGTTGTGAGTTGATAACTGGGCATACGTGGAATACGTGGACTTGGTTAATAAAAACCTAAACTAACTAAACCTAACCTTCGTATATGCAAGATGTGTAACCGGAGCATGAAGAGAACTTCTTGATTTGATCTTTATTTCATCTGGAATATGCACGCAAAAATAAATCCAGGTAAGGATCACGCTGCCACTGGATGAGAGGTAGTTAAGACAGATCCTTGAACACTGCAATCTATCGACCTATCGAACTCCCCCACCCAGCAAGCAATCACAATCCCCCACCACTGAAACTGAGCCACCAATCATAACAACGCACGGCAAATTCAACCGCATAAATCTAAATAAATTAGTAATATAAAAAAAAAGAAACATGTCCCCGTCATTTTCGAAAAATAAAAACCAAAACTCCGTTTTCACCTTATAAAACACCCTATAATAAAGAGCCCTTATTTAAAAAACCGCGCAGTAATTATTCTCTATAATTACCATTTCTTCTACTCTCTTCCATTCCAACACTAATGACTAGGCTTCGTATTCCAGCTACCTAAAGACTGAAGTTAAAGACACATTGGGTATATACAGGGACATCATTTTATTTTTACTAACATTTTTAATATTAACCTGGCTATACCTTTGGATTAATGATTGAGACCCGGAAACACCGTTTGCTACCTCCTTCCACGACTGGAGTTCGATAGTACTGGCGTAAAATACAAACCGATCACTTTACTAGGTACAGGAGGGAAGAAAAGTAGTTCATCCATTTACGTAAACTAGGAAATACCGCGACTTTGAGTGTGATAATTTTCATTAAGTTTTGTTTAATCAAAATACAATACAGCATTAACAGTAAGTGTTTTTACTCACGAACTGAGTTATCCATGCCAACGTATTCATTATGCAATGTATATTATACTGTCTACAGCACATTAGCGTACGATATAGAGAATGAAGTTAAAATGAAAAATAATCATAATAGGATGGATATTTAAACACATTTTTGAAAATGATGGCCGTTAATTTAGATACAGGCTTCAGTTCTTTTGTGCATATTATCGCACTATAGACTATTGCATCTAATTCCAATTACCAGTTTCGTCCTTCGTACTAGTAACTCATGTGGAAATAATTCTATACCTATTATATTAAAGAGTACCTTACGTACTGTAAATTCAATCTTCACCTCTGTCCGACCCGCACAGATAACATTACTAAGACATGCTGTCTACTGTCCGTCCAAGTGATTATGTCGCAGGATGGTAGAAAGGGGGAAATCACGTGACAGTTAATTACTTTTTTTTTAACAGTTTCAGGTGAGGGAAATCGGGATGCGACGTAGTCAAACGGACGACAGTATCTGTGCGAAAATATGATTAAATATCGAAAGCTCTTTCGTCACTGGAAAACGTGAACATATTTCTGGAAAGCACTATACTCACCAACTCAAAACTGTTTGTGTTTACTACGACCTTAAGGCAACTTTGACTGTATACGCTTGGTTCTGTGAGGAAAACAGTTTGAAGTTCACTAGTAGAGGGGGTGGGATTGAAGTACATTCAAAAACTCAGGTACAATAAAAATTGAAGTAAAAATAAAATGATGTCCCTGAAGTACGCCGAACACAGGTAATGCAACGGAGAAGGATATAAACAAACACGTCGTCGCTGCGTGTTCGTGGAGTACAGTCAACTGCCGATATTCTGAAGCTATACTAGTAAACACATGTTTGAACCGTGATGTTCATTTTCGTCGTGATCTTTGCAGTGAATAATAACGTGCATTCCTAAGTTAGGGAACTTGAACATATGCGGATGTCACTTGAAATGATTTTATATTGCAAGAAATTCTTTCATTAGCACATGACGTTATTGGTGCATGATGAAGTACAAGATATTCCTATTGTCTGATATTTTTTCGTGTTTCATTAGTATACTGCACGTCGCTCATCGCTGAAAACCACTAATTTTCTACAGGGACATCATTTTATTTTTACTAACATTTTTAATATTAATCTGTCTATACCTTTAGAGAACCGGAAACACCGCTTGCTCCCCCCTCCAAGACTGGAGTTCGATGATACTGGCGTAAAACACAAATCACTCTACTAGGCATAGGATGGAAGAAAAGTAGTTCATCCATTTACGTAAACTAGGAAATATCGCGATTTTGAGTTTGATAATTTTCATTAGGTTTTTCTTTAATCAAAGTACAGTACTGTATTAAGAATAAGTGTTTTTACTCACGAAGTGAGTTATCCATGCCAACGTATTCATTATGCAGTGTATATTATACTGTCTACAGCACATTAGCGTACAATATAGAGAAAGAAGTTAAATTGAAAAATAATCATAATATGAATATTTAAACACAATTTTGAAAATGGTGGGCGTTCATTTCGATACAGGCTTCAGTTCTTTTGTGCATATTATCGCACTATAGACTATTGCATCTAAATCCAATTGCCAGTTTCGTCCTTCGTACTAGTAACTCATGTTGAAATAATTCTGTACCTACTCTACGTACTGTAAATTCAATCTTCACTTCTGCCCGACCCGAAAATATAAAATTACTCAGACATGCTATCTACTGTCCGTCCAAGTGGTTATGCCGCAGGATTGTAGAAAGGGAGGAAATCACGTAACAGTTAATTACTTAACGAGGCCCTTTTATTTAAGTTAAATTAAACAGCTGTATAATATTACGTAAACGTCCAATTCCTAAGACAAATTAATGTTTTCAGAAAAGAGTTAAGATAGCCCAGCTTTTACAGAGGGGGGAGCAGAAGCAGGTGGGGAAAATCGGGATGCGACGTAGGCAAACGGACAGTACCTGTGCGAAAATATGATTCAATACTGAAAGCTCTTTCGTCACTGGAAAACGCGAACATATTTCTGGAACGTACTATACTCAGTAACACAGTACTGCTTACTATCTGCGGTCTTGGTTCTGTGTGGAGTTGGAACTTCCTTAGTAGAAGGGGTGGGAGTGAAGTACATTAAAAAATTCAGGTACAGTAAAAATTGAAGTAAAAATAAAATCATGTCCCTGTATATACTTTTCTAGGATTCTCTCAACTGCGGAGTATATAATTTATTAATTGGGATGTTAGCACTAAATAACATGGTAGACTACACAAATCCATGCTACACGCCGAGTTAATATCTTCATAATGTTCAGATTTTGATGGTACTGGTTTTTTGGATTACGTTCAATAAACTCCTGAGCCTTTTGGTATTGCATTACTTTTCAGTGCACTATTTTTGTCACTTTGACGGTTATTTTACACAATTTATATGTAATGTTGTCTATATTGACAGTGGAAATATTAGCCCAAATATCCTCAACTACGCCCTGCAATATTACACGCTTGAGCGTCTTCTGTAAGGCATTTTACCTCTGCAACGAACCCTCACTCAGCCATAAAGATATAATTATTGAAGTAATACGACTAGAAAGAGCATTGATCGATAAACTACACACTATAATTGCGTCCCGGTTTGACTTTCTAGAGGAAGAGGGCAGAGGATGCGTAACTATTTTGTATACGAACAATTGTTTAATCTTAATAACTATTCAAAAAATTGCACTCGGGCAACTTCATTCCAGTTTGTAGGCACAGCTCGACCAAGTCAAGTCTGCGAGTGGGGATAACAGGATGAAATGTAGAGGAATGTAGAGGCAAAACACAGTTGCCACATAGGTCACTTGACGCTCAGATTTCAACGTGTGCACATCGTTTAAAATACACTACGGAGCGCAAGAATTTGTTGTCCTTGTCTTCAGATAAAGGCAACAGTTACGGTGTCTCCCCCCTCATGCAACTTTCTCTCCTACGCCCACGCTTGCCAATCAGAACGCCAAACCTCACTGTCAAGCAGAAGTAGAAGTACAGTCTATTTCAAAGCGTCTTAAATTGTTACCGCTTTATGAACTGAAGCGCAGTAGGGAAACTTTGCTGTCATATGAGACTGTACTGGTCTCCTCTCGTTACCGCCTCCTTTCACTACAGAACTGCCTCCAACTTCCCCTCTCGGCTCGCAGACTCAACTTGGTCGAGCTGCAGCTGGAATACGGAGCCTACTAATGACTTAATTTAACCTATTGAAAAATTTCACTTCCATTACTCCTTTCTTGATCCTCACTGCATTATAGAAATACGTATATGAATGGTCAGAAGCAAAGGAGTACAAGTGACATTTCTAAGAACATGACTTAAGTGCATCTAGGGCAAGCTAAAACATTTAAAATTTTAGTGATAGAATGATACATCTTTTAATCACATCACACACTAAAATTGAAATAAAAAATTCACGGAAATTACGAAATCTTAAGTACTTTCAACCACATTTTCTCACAAGTAACTTAAGTGCACTTATACTCCTTTGCTTCTGACCCCTCATATAACCAACATTTTTGTACATTTCTTCAAACTAAATTAATTTAGAAGATATCTATCTTACCTGTTATTGTATGCTAGGCTATTCTTTGTGGTAAGACAAGTCATATCGTTGCATGTTGTGTTGTAAGACACTCTTAAGAATCTTTGAACTAATTAAATATCTAATATTCTTCACACTGACACAAAACCAATAATTATCTTCCTAATCATCGTTAAATAAACGTTTTGCAAGAATACTTTCATGCTTGAAAGACACTGTGAAACACTGAAACACTCCGAACAACACACAGACATGGTCGGCAGCTCTTAATGAACTAAGAAATCAGCGCTACGGAAGAGAGATGGTCCGACTTGAATGCACAGCGGCGTACTTACTTTAAGAGACAAGACGTATCCATGCGTTCCGTGGGCAGGATCAACGAGACATTCTAGTGGTTTATAGATAGAAAGTTATAAACAGACAAACCTCGCAGCAATCCCAAGTTCCAATGCGAAATCAGCCGATCTTCTCGTCGAACTATACTTCGTTTCATAATGTCTGACAGGAGAAGTAAACATGCCGGCAGAGGGGAGAGAAGTATAATTACTATTCAACCAATGACAGAGGTCTCATTTCAAGCTTGACTTTAAGTTGGGCGGTCTGAAGCGTTCTACCTCCCGCCCAACTTCAAGATAAGCATGGAATAAGACTTTATTGCGGAGGATTTTGTTTACCTCCGGAAATTCTAAATCAGAATGCAGTGTGGCGTTTCGCATATACCAGGTTGCGCCTGTTATTAATCTAAGATACCGATTTTTGTTGTTTTGCATTCTCTTAATTTGGCTGTGAGAAGCAGAACTCAATATTGAACAGCCGTATTACCAGATTTGTCTGATTCATAGCCTATAGTAAGTTAGATAGTATTGATACTGGTACTTCGAAACCATATCATTAGTTCTATACTGTTTTCGCTGTAAGAAAAATCCTAATGTAAACATAAGCACGTTGCTGTCATACACGTGATTGGCTCCCAGCCGAAACACTCACATGACGCAGGAAAATATAGTTCGTATTGGGAAACCATAATCTTGTATTATTTGAAAATAAAAAATTGAATTCTAGTTGCTAAATGTGATGAAACATATAACTTCACTCATATGTAAAACGCTTTGAAAAAGAAAAGCTACATTTATATTTTGTTATGTACTATGAACGCGGATGAATACCAACAGTAGTCTGTTCTTGTGACAAGCTGGCGTCACTTGACTTCCTAGTTGTGGTACTGAAGCATGGCTTCTGTATCCTATGTGCGTGAGGTTATTAATCATAAGAGTGGAAACCCTCTCAAAAGCGGAGAAAAGAAATCGTCTCAAATATATAATTATAATAAGTTAATTGAGTTGAATCCAACGTTATCTATTCAGAGCAAGTCAATCAGACCGCATGTTCCAGCTGGAAGGGATAACTGACGCTGTTGTGGGCCGTCTCGTCATAAATTATGCCGACGATAGTTCTGACGATTCCGATTTGGAAGGAACAACTCCTTTGTCCGGTAGCGATTGACCTTATACCTAAGTTTAAAATAACTGAATTACAGTAATTATAAAGTAAATGATTCCTAAGCAAACGAATGCATAGTAGTGAGGTTAGGCCTACTTGACGAGTAACGGGAAATGTTTAACATGACACGGAATGTACAACAGTAGGCGGGAACACGTACAGAGAATCTATGGCGCCAAACAGCGGCCAATGAAGCCTCACTTCAGTCACGTGCTATTGTTTACATTAAGATTTTTCTTACAGCGAAAAGATTATATACATTTTAGTCCATCATTAAGGCTGTGTTTTTTTCCCTAGAAATTGTGACACATTTTAAATAAAATTACTTATTTTTATTGTAAGTTCTTTGTGACAGGAATCTAATAATGTATATTTAAAGTTTTGTTCCAATTGAATTTCGTTCTCGACATCGCAATGACTTCGAAGTCTAGTAATAACTACAAATGAGGCCTCATCTCCAAAGACAAGCTATAGAAAACGTACCTGATCTACTTCTAGACAGAGGCCCTCTGTGTAAAGATGTAGTTCAGCGGTGGCGAAAATGTAATCGTACGCCGAGCCACTGTGTAACCTGCAACATGCATAACGCCTATGCAGGGAGGCTGACACCCGAAGGGGAAGTGAAGCAACTGTCTGACTTATTAACGGATTTCATTTTCCTTACGTCAAGCACTTAAATATAATTTTATACAGTACCAGGCTACAAACTATGTTTAGTACGTGTAACGAAGAAAGAAATGAACAATAAATGAACAATATCACAACCTAAAATTAACTGTCTTAAGAATGTATCTGCGACAAAGTTTCAAAACCAGGAATTATGTCACTTACTGCCAGTCGTAGTTGATCACGAAGGTATTTATCTGTCAGTCGTGGTCTAAATTTGGTTTTTACTATTTTAATTGTTGAAAATAATTTTTCACAAACGTAAATTTTAGCGAACATGGCTATAACAGAGCAAGTGAAAGAACGAAGCTTCGGATATTTATTTTTTGGCAAAGATTTGAAAGTTCAACATTTGTCAAGTCCTTTCAGTAGTAGTAGTGGTAGTGGTAGTAGTAGCAGTGGTAGTCGCAGCAGTGGTAATAGTAGTAGCAGCAGCAGCAGCAGTAGTAGTAATGTTGTTTAAAAAGGGCGCGTCAGCTACTATGGCTATTTGTGCCCTTATCTAAAATACTTCATAAAACAAAGAGATAAATAATATAACAATCAGAGTGCTAAAGAAACTAAAAGCGTTGTCACGGTAAAACGAGGTACACTCAAGTCCTTCATTTAGCTTTCATTTGACATCACATAGTAAATCAGTGAGTTCAAATTGTAGAGCTAACCGTGTTATTCGTACATCTGCTGAAAAAGGATCGACGTACAGAGATGATGATAATGATGATGATGATAACAATAACACTTAACCTTTTAATGTTAAATCAGTAACATGTAGTATAATGCCGTTTTATGTTATACAACCGTTTTTCCTCATAATACTTGTGAACAAATCATACATTTAATATTCTCATCATATTGACAGCAAAAAAATGCGTCCTCCCATCCTACTTGGAACTTTCGTACATGGTTTCGAGAGAGATATACGCCACTTGCAGGTCAGAGACAAATACAAATGGAACGGAGTTTGACTCCAGTGAGTGAGAGGGTGGGGGTTGGCGGAGGTTAGAAGCAAGCGAAATGCACAGGTCTCGCGAGTCACGGTCTCGCCACGGCTGATGTAGTTGAACTACCCTAGAATGACAAAATAGCCTCCGTGTCTAATTTGCTTTTCCGTGAAGATGAGGTTGATGAGATAGCCGATAATATTTTTTGTTTTACATTCAGATTAAAGAAATAATATTTTAACCCCACACAACTGCAGCATATCGTGAAGCGACTGTGTCACGCAAACATCCACTTGCCAGATCAAAACCTACCCGCAATGTTGAAATCATTTACACAGAAGTAGTACTGCAAAGCAAATGCTATTATTTATACGCCGATGAAAAATTGTTACGGTAAGAACAAGTGTTTGTGTTCTTTGAGATTTTATTTTAGACGGCTGGGAGTAACTGTTTTTATATTTGGTTCACTGTTGGTTAGTGCTTACCCACATATTTATTTCACCTGCTGTTGATGTGGTTATTGTTCATGTTACGGCTTCAACTATCACTTGGGACCGCACATTGTTCCTGGAGGTTACAAGGTTAAGTATTACTGGAGTTTTTACTCTAGCGGATGACATGCTTGCGTCTAGCAAGCGAAGTACTTTTGTCTACTCACGCGACTCTTGTTTGGTCAAGTTTGGCAGAAGAAAACATAAGGTCTGTACACTATGTACACTAGAATAATAATAATAATAATAATAATAATAATAATAATAATAATAATAATAATAATAATAACAATAATAACAATAATAATAATAACAATAACAACAATAATAATAACAATAATAATAATAATTTATTTAATAATAATTTATTTATTTAACCTGGCAGAGCTAAGGCCAGTAGGCCTTCTCTTCCGCCCAGCCAGACTCTAATTCTAATTAAATACATTTGCTTACATAGTTATTACAGTACATTAATATCTAGATCATAAAACAACATGAAAGTAAATAATGAAATTTGGATAACTAATGTTAGCGTGACAATAATAAACACTGGTAAGAAATAGTTATAATAATAATAATGATAATAATGATAATAATAATAATAATAATAACAACAATAATAATAATAATAATAATAATAATAATAATAATAATAATAATAATAAAAAGTTAAAAAGGTGAAGGTATCCCCGTAACATGCCATGAAGGCATTTGGGGGGCACGGAGGTAGAGCTCCATGCTTTCCATGACCTCAGCACTAGAATGAGGTGGTGTTGTCGGCACCACGCTCTGGCCGCCTTTTACCCCCGGGAAAGACCCGGTACTCAATTTTATAGGAGGCTGAGTGAACCTCGGGGCCGTTCTGAAAGTTTGGCAACGAGAAAATATGCTGTCACCACCTGGGATCGAACCCCGGACCTTTCAGTCCGTAGCCAGCTGCTCTACCAAAATAATAATAATAATAATAATAATAATATTAATAATAATAATACTGAGATAATTTAGATATTTATCTGTGATATATATAACCATCAAACATTGAGAAACCTGAAAGAGCTATTATTGTTAACAAGAATTGTTAGAAAAATATCTCGTTAGCCTATTCTTAAATTGGTTTGATGTCTGACAGTCCCTGACATTATTCGGTAGGGAATTCCGAAGTCGAGGAACAGCCACAGTGAAAGAAGATGAATATGAGGATGTTCGGTGGGAGGGAATGGATAATATTGAGGAGTGTTGTGATCGTGTGTCTAGGTTATGATGGATGGATAAATTTTGAAAACGAGACGCAAGATAAACAGGAGTGGAGAAATGCAATATGTGAAAGAAAAGGGAAAGGCAGTGGATTTTCCTACGATCTTCTAGACAGAGCCAGGACAACATTTCGAAGGATGGTGTTACGTGATCAGCCCGGCGAATATTGCAGACGAAACGGACGCACATATTATGAACACGCTGTAGTCTCTGCGCCGAAGTAACGCTTAAGTCAGTAAGCAGAATATCACAGTAATCGAAGTGGGGCATCACGAGTGTTTGCACTAATATGTTTTTTCATGGAAAAGGGTAGAAAATTCTTCAATCGTCTAAACGAGTGGATTAATGATCATAATTTTTTGCAGGTTTCTGCAACTTGAATGTTGCTATTTTTACAATTTACGCTACTTTTACAATTTTTCGTCTATAGAATATGATCTTTCTTCAAATATAACTCGTTAAATGATTCATTTGTCACTCTTTTGCAGCCAATCTTTGACCAGTTGTAACATAAATCGACCATTTCATTCCCTATCGATTTATTTCTCCGAGTTTGAGGGTAACGTCATTCTGTGAAAGTCATTACAGGCTACATTATTACTGGCCTTGTTACCCCACGCATAATTATTCAAAATAATGCTCGTTTGTTACGAATGGTAGCAACACCCACGGACAGGAGAACGCGAATTCGATTATGCGCACTGTTCGAAACATACAGAGGGGAGCCTGCCTGGAGGGAAATAAAAAATAGGCTGCAGCCGCCAAATTACTCTTCAAGGAACGACCACTCATATAAATTGAGGGAAAGAAGGCAGAGGACGGACACTGGAAAGTTTTCTTTTCTCAATCGTACTATCAGGGACGGGAATGCTTTACCTGCAGACCTACTAAAGGCTTTACCAACAACCAAATATGTATTTATATATAGGCTTAAGGACTTTACTAATAGACGGTAATTATACACAGTATTTAAAGGGTGTAAATGATATGTTGTTATTGAAGTGTTGTATCAGTGAAGAATTATGTTGTGTCAGTGAAGTGTGCTGTGCCAGTGAAATGTGTAGTGTAAGTGAAACGTGTTCCTGTCAATGAAGCTTTATAGTTTATAGTGGCAGTGTAAAGTATTTGAACAGTGAAATGTTTTTGAAGTGTTAGTGAAATCAGGATAGAATCAGTGAAATGTGTCGTAGTTCCAGTGCAGTGAGTGAGTTGACAGCGAAATGAGTGTAATATTGAAAGGTACTTGTGCAGATATGAACATATTATCATACTCTGAAAAAGTACAAGTCTCCAGGTATTGATCAAATTCCAGCAGAATTAATACAAGAGGGTGGAAGTGCATTATATAGCGAAATTTATAAACTTGTACTTGCTATTTGGGAAAAGGAAATTGTACCAGAACAATGGAAGGAGTCCATAATCGTACCTATTTTTAAAAAGGGGAACAAAACCAACTGTGGTAACTTTCGAGGAATATCACTTTTGTTGTCGTCGTACAAAATTTTGTCCAATATTCTTTTGAGAAGATTAACTCCGTACGTAGATGAAATTATTGGGGATCATCAGTGCGGTTTTCGGCGTAATAGATCGACTATTGATCAGATTTTTTGTATTCGACAGATAATGGAGAAAAAATGGGAGTATAAGGGTACAGTACATCAGTTATTCATAGATTTCAAAAAGGCATATGACTCGGTTAAGAGGGAATTATTATATGATATTCTTATTGAATTTGGTATTCCCAAGAAACTAGTTCGATTAATTAAAATGTGTCTCAGTGAAACATAAAGCAGAGTCCGTATAGGTCAGTTTCTATCTGATCCTTTTCCAATTCACTGCGGGCTAAGGCAGGGTGATGCACTATCACCTTTACTTTTTAACTTCGCTTTAGAATATGCCATTAGGAATGTTCAGGATAACAGGCAGGGTTTGGAATTGAACGGGTTACATCAGCTTCTTGTATATGCTGATGACGTGAATATGTTAGGAGAAAATACACAAACGATTAGGGAAAACACGGAAATTTTACTTGAAGCAAGTAAAGCGATCGGTTTGAAAGTAAATCCCGAAAAGACAAAGTATATGATTATGTCTAGTGACCAGAATATTGTACGAAATGGAAATATAAAAATTGGAAATTTATCCTTCGAAGAGGTCGAAAAATTCAAATATCTTGGAGCAACAGTAACAAATATAAATGACACTCGGGAAGAAATTAAACGCAGAATAAATATGGGAAATGCGTGTTATTATTCGGTTGAGAAGCTCTTATCATCCAGTCTGCTGTCTAAAAATCTGAAACTTAGAATTTATAAAACAGTTATATTACCGGTTGTTCTGTATGGTTGTGAAACTTGGACTCTCACTCTGAGAGAGGAACATAAGTTAAGGGTGTTTGAGAATAAGGTGCTTAGAAAATATTTGGGGCTAAGCGGGATGAAGTTACAGGAGAATGGAGAAAGTTACACAACACAGAACTGCACGCATTGTATTCTTCACCTGACATAATTAGGAACTTAATATCACGACATTTGAGATGGGCAGGGCATGTAGCACGTTTGGGCGAATCCAGAAATGAATATAGAGTGTTAGTTGGGAGACCGGAGGTAAAAAGACCTTTAGGGAGGCCGAGACGTAGATGGGAGGATAATATTAAAATGGATCTAAGGGAAGTGGGGCATGATGATAGAGACTGGATTAATATTGCACAGGATAGGGACCGATGGCGGGCTTATGTGAGGGCGGCAATGAACCTTCGGGTTCCTTAAAAGCCATTTGTAAGTAAGTAAGTTCCACTGTCACCGGGTATATACCCATTGCAACAAATTTGTTGATTCTCATGCCTCGTCCCTTTTCCAAAATGCATTTTATTGTAGGCCTATATAAGTTGGAGGAATTAAGATATAATTACGTATTATATGTACTGTTTTATTTTTTTATTAACACAGTTTAGAGGAATAAAAAGTACGTTAGTGTAATTTTTACCTGGATTTCTACAGCGACATATTGAAGTCAAAGTCTATTATCAGTTTTTATTCTCAACTCCGTCTCATTAGATTTGTCTGTGTGTTTCCGCCACAGACTAAGCATGTCAGTCGACATGCTGCTGTTTAATGCGTTAGGTGAGTACTAATGTTTCAGGTCTTGTTTTGTAAATTATATTTCATACCCAAAAATAAATTATATTTTAAATAGTTTATTTTGAATGCGTACAATTATTGTTCTCAACTCCATTTGTTGTTACAGTTAATTGTTTTGTCAACAGTAATCTCACTAGAGGTTTTGATTTATCTAGAGAAAATCAAAACTCGAGTGCGATTTAATTCACTATTACACGATTAGAAGAAAGTATATAAAGATTAGAAGTAACGAAGTACTCCAATACAATAAAATATTAATTGACATAGGAAAATACAACTGTCTTCAAATGTATTATTGTACCATCTCACCATTACGCTAGATGGCAGTAGCTGTTTTCTTGTTATCAGTTGTGCCAACTATAGAATCTTCATTGAACTCTGTGGACGGTTACTAGTCAAGAAGGCTTTGTTGATTCAGTTTCATTTTTATTAAAACAGTTGCATTCCACTTCAATCATCCGGATCCCAGTAATCAACGTCACTTGACAGATGATTTTCAAAAATATTTGTATTAAACAATCTCTAATACGTGACTATTCATAATATCATATAGCAGAAGCTATAACAAACATAACCTAAATAATTTAAACGAGTATTAGAAAAGTTTTAATTAGGGTTGATGAAATAAATAAGAAACGTTTTAATTAACGATGATGAAATAAAAATAAACCTGAATAATTTTAAAAGAAACAATTATAGAAAGTACAATTTTCAAATTGAAATGTTTTAGTGGTTAGTCGTTCAGTTGATGTTATATTGGATGTGTGCGTAAAAGAATTGAACTCGTTGACGTACATGGTGTATCCCTCAACTTATTCAGGATTTCTGAATGGTGCTTTTCATTTATTTGTAAATAGGGTTTCAGGGAAGATGCATAGCTATGACCAGTGATCTTTATTAATTCTTGTTCTTGAATGCCAATGCGAGTCATATTTGAAAGTGCTGTGCATCGACTGGAATGGTTTGTAATTTTCTGTTTTTTGACGTCCAGACCAGTGCAGTTTGAAATGTTGGCAAACAAAGAAACAAATGCTAGGGCAGTGATAAAAATAAACAAATGCTAGGGACGCGATAAAATTAAACAAATGCTAGGGACGCGATAAAAATGTGAGATAATCAGCCATGATTGGTTGAAAGACGTCCTTTCGTACCGTTTTATTGGTCAAATGTAATGTAACGTAGTAAGAGTGTAATAGTCATTGAAAAAAATCTGAAGAGTCCACTGCAAGAATGATGGATGTCACTTGCTTGTTGAAAATGAACCAAGACTGTCAATGCATAGCTTAAGACATATAGAATGTACATAGAGAGTTATATGGCATTAACACTGATAGTCATTGTCCAGTAAAGATCGGAAAATCATAGCTAAGCTTTGAGCGCTAAGCATTTCAAACTTTCAATTGCTTCTCCTGCAAAATGTATTCCAAATGACATCCATCATTCTTGCAGTGGACTCTTCAAATGTTTTGTTTATGATTATTGATATTTATTAATTTATTTCTGTATTTAACATGCAGTTTGTTTGTCATTCATTGTTTATGCTGTATTCCTAATCAAGTTTTCGTGTACTTCTATGTACTACTAGGTGTTCATTTCAAAGTGTGTCGTGACGTCACTGTTGTTGGGTCACCGATTTGAAGCGAGTTTCAGCTGATATGTTAGAGAAGTTGCCTATTATTTAAGGCGTTCTTCAATCTGAACTTGAGAACGTGTACGGTATAACTTTAACGTCGTAGCAACAGATGGCGGTCTGTACGGTCTGTGTGCTACCATAACCTCTTTCGAACTGTGTTTTGCGCCGGCAAGTCGTACGGAGGGTATTTGTTATCATCGGTTGCGTACGGTAACATTCCACAACACAAATCAAATGCTCCGTGTCCATGTTGACCGTCGAAGTTAATGTCAACAAATACGTAAGTAATCGTCTTAACCCTCTCCCCATATCCCGACAGTACGTATTTCCAAACAGTTCACATTCCTGCCACTACCGGCGTTATCGTACGTATCGGTACGTACTCTTCAGAATGAACGCCGTACTTGCTAGCCATCTTCTCTGCCTCTTAGGTTATACACCTGAGCTGCGGAAGTGTAGGAAGATTGAATTCTCTAGGCTCATCAACTAGCCACATGACGGCATACAGCGAGCCAAGACACATTTTGAACTGAACACCCAGTATATTTTCATGACTACAAGTATTAATTGAGGGGTTTGCCGGAAGAAAGGCGGATAGATCTTTACGCCCTTCTTCCGGAAAAAGGTTTAAAATGTAGTGAATAATTCGCTAATTATAGTAGCGAAATTTTGTTTTGATTGCACTGTACATACCTGCAGGACAGGGCTGCGTGCGTGCGTGCGTGATTTAGTCTGTCAGTCTACAAGTAGAGTTAATGCTGCGCGTTACGCATACTGTACTGTGTGTGTTTTCTCTTGGTAGAGACTAAGAAAATATAATAGTTCAATTTAGTCAGTCCAGTTGTTTCCTTTGACTGCTTTTTATGTTCATTATTGTCCTTGCTTTAAGAGTAAACAAACTTATGAAACTCATAGATTCAGACGGAAATATTTTATGTTCTATAAAGAGATTTGTTACAATATTCATATTTTTGGGTTTATAGTTATCAGGATTATACAAAGAGTAAATTTTATTTATTTATGTTTACACAAAATGGAGATTTTCTTTTTCTGTTATATTCAGAGATTTTGCTTTGCGTACTTAATGAATACTCAGTATATCTGAAATAATGTAAATTACTTTAGAAGTAGATAATAAATGTCATAAAATGTATATTTGTTTCAATTCCGTTTGAAATTTGAATCTGAAACCTACATTAAATACCCTAAGCAAATCATTATATGGATAAAGGGCGTATAGACCCAAGTTTTATTTGGTACAAATATAAGGAAATTTAATAATATGAACTGCCTAAATGCTACAAAACATTTATACTCGCTAAGATTTTCAATTTAATGTATAATTTTTTTCACTATCTGTATAACATTTTATTCAGGTTCGTTTTAAAATCTTAGATTGCCTGTATCTCAATTCACCATATTGACGTATACGCCCTTTTTCCGGCAAACCCCTCAATTTGTCAAAAGAGTATTTAGTTATCATCACATCTGAAAATAATTTATTTTCTTTCCTTAATCATAACCAAATGAAATGATCACATGTCGTTTGTGTTTCGTACTCATAAGCTGATGAACTGAATAGAACTAGATATTAGGTACAATAAAACTGTTAAATGTTTCGATACGCGTACTCTTGGAGTTTCTGGCTGAATAAAGATTGATTGATTGATTGATTGTACATGCGCAGTGTGTTGTAAGCGAAACTTATACAATAAGGGAGCTCCAAATTTTATTTGTTTACATATATTTTATTTATTGTCAGTCGGCTGGCCTAGGCACGAGGGGGGTTGCCAGCTCCAAACCTGGGTACGCAGCGAACCCAGCGAATAGGGATTATAAAGAATGGACACTGAGCGAATTTTCCTGTGTTTTGTTTCTCTGTGCGCCGGCGTTTAGTTCCACTTTCAAGCGCTAGAGGTTAGTGTAATCGAGCATACGCTAAGATAATAATTGAGAATAGAGTTGAGACACAGGATCCAAACATCGCCTACCTTATTTCTTAATCCAGTAACGCTTTGCTTCAAATAAATTCAAGTTAACAGCTTTTCCTTATTTCTGAGTGATAAACTAGTTGTAATAATAATAATATTTTATATTTCAGATATAATAAATTATATTATAAAATTAAGTATCAAATTCGTTTAATATTTGTATATAATATAATATAGGTATATGGTTTTACTTCTCGTAAGAGTTTTGTTTTTCCATTTTCAGCGCTACCAAATCATTACATATTTTAGTTGTTGTTAGTGTCAACGTCTCAACTCTCATTATAAAGCAACTCTAGAGTCTAGACATTACAGTTAATGACGGATTTATTATTTTATGGATCCAATTTATTTTATTTGAGTACATAATGTACCTAGATGTATTAATTATATGTGTTATTTTTCCGCTGTGTCGACTGCTAGCTGGTGTAATGTCAGCGCCAACTCTAGGGAGAAAGCAGAATCTCACGCTCTAGCTGGCTTGATGGTAATTGAAAACAGTCCGGATACATCAAAGGTACCGACGCGGAGTGTCCATTCTTTATAATCCCTATTCGCTGGCGAACCCTAATGCAGTTAGTCAGGTTTGTGAGTGCTATGAAACGGTCACGGAATGGAGAATATCGCTATGGATTTTTCAATGAAAACTCCCAGACCTGACCGGGACTCGAACACGGGCCGCCTGCGTAACAGGCCGGAGAACTAACCACTCGCCACCATAGGGGGTTAGCACTTTGGCCTTATTTTGAAGCTCCCGAAGCGAATGTCCATACTATTGTATGGGTACATAGAACTTCTAGTACTAGTTGAAGAAATTAATCTAAAAATGCTGATATAGTTGACAATAGCCTATACAATCAATTCGCTGCTACGACGAAGTGTTGCCATTTTCGTGAAAATTTTTAAAAGCGTATCAATAGTGGGCAAACTTTGGCTTGAACCGATTGGCCTAAGCGACTGTGTTTCAATTTTGTTTCGGTCTAC
This sequence comes from Periplaneta americana, assembly GCF_040183065.1. Taxonomy (NCBI): domain Eukaryota; kingdom Metazoa; phylum Arthropoda; class Insecta; order Blattodea; family Blattidae; genus Periplaneta; species Periplaneta americana. The sequence continues at coordinate 186,525,673 of NC_091120.1, read as the reverse complement.
TTTGGCGCACGCACACACGCACGCACGCATAATAATTTTGACTATACTATCTAATTTGTAGTCATTACTAAAGTACAGTTTTCTGAATCATTCGGTAAATGATAATTATTATTTATTTCACATCTTAGAAGAAATACATACGTAGGTTACATACATACATACATACTTTATTTATCTATTTATGTCCATAACAGTGCAAAGCCCCAATTACAATAGACAGTACAGATAAAAAAATATTGCATACAACACGAAAAAACACGTAAAACAGACACAAGTGTAATTACAAATTAAAAATGGAAAAGAGAAGGAAAAAACAAAAAAACAAATACGATGAAAGAGTAATGGAACGGAGAAAAATTCTCTCCGGCGCCGGGATTTGAACCCGGGTTTTCAGCTCTACGTGCTGTTGCTTTATCCACTCAGCCACACCGGATACCCATCCCGGGGTCGGACAGAATCGTCTCAGTTTAAGTTCCAACTCTTGGGTTCCCTCTAGTGGCCGCCCTCTGCAGTACGTCATAGATGTCTATGAACGTAGGACTGAAGTCCACACATGTGCTGAGGTGCACTCATTATGAGTGACTAGTTGGCCGGGATCCGACGGAATAAGCACAGTCATTTACGCATATCATATATATTATTTTAATGCACCGAAGTACATATGATATTTCCATGCAGATATTCTGCGTCATCATACGATGAAAGAGTAATGGAACGGAGAAAAATTCTCTCCGGCGCCGGGATTTGAACCCGGGTTTTCAGCTCTACGTGCTGATGCTTTATCCACTAAGCCACACCGGATACCCATCCCGGCGTCGGAAGAATCGTCTCAGTTTAAGTTCCAACTCTTGGGTTCCCTCTAGTGGCCGCCCTCTGCACTACGTCATAGATGTCTATGAACGTAGGACTGAAGTCCACAACCATGTGCTGAGGTGCACTCGTTATGAGTGATTAGTTGGCCGGGATCCGACGGAATAAGCACAGTCTTAAATCACGAAGTGATTTACGCATATCATATATATTATTTTAATGTACCGAAGTACATATGATATTTCCATGCAGATATTCTGCGTCATCATACGATGAAAGAGTAATGGAACGGAGAAAAATTCTCTCCGGCGCCGGGATTTGAACCCGGGTTTTCAGCTCTACGTGCTGATGCTTTATCCACTAAGCCACACCGGATACCCATCCCGGCGTCGGAAGAATCGTCTCAGTTTAAGTTCCAACTCTTGGGTTCCCTCTAGTGGCCGCCCTCTGCATTACGTCATAGATGTCTATGAACGTAGGACTGAAGTCCACACATGTGCTGAGGTGCACTCGTTATGAGTGACTAGTTGGCCGGGATCCGACGGAATAAGCACAGTCTTAAATCACGAAGTGATTTACGCATATCATATATATTATTTTAATGTACCGAAGTACATATGATATTTCCATGCAGATATTCTGCGTCCTCATACGATGAAAGAGTAATGGAACGTATGATGACGCAGAATATCTGCATGGAAATATCATATGTACTTCGGTACATTAAAATAATATATAAAGAACAAATAGATACCATCTAAATAAAAAAGACAGATACAGATATAAATGAAAAACACCAAATAAACACAAATCAAAAAGAACCAAGTACAGACATCACAGCCAAAAATGCAAAATGTAGGCGTAGCTATAATTGGCAAATTGCAGAGCAAATACAACACCATGTTAATAAATTCAATATACAGCACTACACAGCAGGCCCAATAGGCTCAATTCATTTATTAAAAAAACTCACCAACACAGAACATGTGTTTCAAGTAATGCTTTGCATAACTTTTTCTTGTACATATTGTACGATAACGAAAAATCTAAATCCTGTTTATTTGACAGATGATTCTAAGTTCGAAGTATTAATAAAAGTGGAGACATTTTATGAGATAGTGTTTTTGTTGTCTGTAAATAAAAGAGTGATCGCTTTCTCAAATTTGATTTACCAATGTTGAAACTAATTAGCTGTAGAAGATCAGGGTTGTCTATTAAGCCATTTATGGCTTTGAACAAATACAGTTGTTGTGCTCTTATCCTGCATACATACATACATACATACATACATACATACATACATACATAAGTCTTTCACTCCAAACCCAGCATTCTCCAATCTTTCCTATTTCTTGTCTTCCTCTTGGTTTTCGTATAAGATCCATGTATCTTACAGTAATGTCGTCTATCATCTGCTATATTCTCCCAAGCTGCTGAATTTCGTATGTAATCTACTTTCTGGAATAGAGACCCCTAAGTAAGAATGTAGTTGGACTGCCCTGGAATGACTAAATAAATTGCGTGTCTAGTTCACGTTTCTATGAAACTGGAAATATTCAGATAGTTGATAGTCTACAAACATTCTCTTCATGAGTACTAAATATAGCATAAAATATTCATGAAAATAATCACATGCCCTAAAGTGATTGTCACGCAAATATTCATTTGTGAGTTCGAATACGTATTCTTGCTTATGGTGCTTAATTAACAGCACATTGGACCATCTAAATTTCTTACTGAGAGATTTGTAATTTAATAAATACGTCAGCTTGAATTTGAAGGTTTTAAAAATCTAATTTTTACGCTAATGACAATAATTCTTTTTCCAACATCCAGCACATTTAATTTTGGTAATTTTCTAGAAGACGGGCAAAATCCAACATGGCTGACGAAAACTACCAAAACCGTTCTGCCAACTATGAAGTCCAAATGTCACCAAACATCGCAAAATCAAAGATGAAAAATCAAATAAATATTCATATTCTTAAAGAAGAACAAGTCCTCAAAATATTGTATATGTATATATATATATATATATATATATATATATATATATATATAATATATATATAATTTTTCACCTTTGATTTTTTTGGCGTTTCGTGTCATTCGAACTTCATAGTTGGTAGTACTTTTCTGGCAGTTTTCGTCCGCAAAATCACTAAATAACAAAACAAAACAATAATTTATCACATTAGCAAATAAAATTCAATTCTCATCGACGTCTTCAAAGACAACCACTTCACTTCCAGTATAAATGACTTTAAGGCAATTTAAACTTTAACCATGCAGGAAACAAAGAACTAAACCAACACATTGTCGCACAGTCAACATTGCATAAACAAACCACGTGTTTATACTAAATGAAATTCTCTTCGAACACTTATTACACCTTAACATCTACAGAAAATTCAGTAAGTAATTCCTTGAAACCACACAAAAGCACTTTTCTCCTCAACATTCAACACAACCATTATTCTCCAGCGAAAGAACTAAACCAAAATCGACACAAAATTTAATAGATACATTTCAGAACATGGATTCCTTCCTTTCCCTCTAACTTCAAAATTCCAACCTTGTGCACACAAAATAAATTATTGGCACTGAAAAGTGCCTTTTCGTAAGCATTATGATGCGCATTCGACAAATGCAAATAAATCTACAATGTAACACCACTCACGTCAAACAACCAAGAACAACTGACAACGTCATTATCAATTCAAAATTAATGAACATTCTAGAATAAATGACAACTATAACCAATCAAATCGAAAGAAAATCACAAAAATCATAAAATGACAAACTTTCAATAGCTTTAACCATCAGACACAACGTAACACCTCTCACGTCAAACAACCAAGAACAACTGACATCATTATCCATTCAAAATTAATGAAAATTCTAGAACAAATGACAACTATAAGCAATCAAATTAAAAGAAAATCACGACGACACCTAGTATAAAAAAACCTAGAACTAAGATGTAAAAGTCACTAAAAGATCACTAACATTTAACTCTGAAATAAAAATTTTGGTAATACTTACTATATTCAATCAAGTGCCCGTCTTCTATGAAATTACCTTAATTTTATTCCTAATGTATTTTAATGTAAAGAATAACTTTTCTAAAACACAAATAAATAGTAAATATGTAAAATAGACTTTGTTTAATTATTACATATTTGAAAAAAATAATGTGACGAAATAAATCCTCGTTGAGCTACAAAAAATTTGCAACTGAACGTAGCAATGAGTTTGCGTTCCAAAGAAAGCTTATACTGGGTGTTCATTTCAAAGTGTGTCATGACGTCACTGTTGTTGGGTCACCGATTTGAAGCGAGTTTCAACTTATATGTTAGAGAAGTTGCCTATTATTTAAGGCGTTCTTCAATCTAAACTTGAGAACGTGTACGGTATAACTTGAACGTCGTAGCAACAGATGGCGGTCTGTACAGTCTGTGTGCTACCATAACCTCTTTCGAACTGTGTTTTGCGCCGGCAAGTCGTACGCAGGGTATTTGTTATCATCGGTTGCGTACGGTAACATTCCACAACACAAATCAAATGCTCCGTGTCCATGTTGACCGTCGAAGTTAATGTCAACAAATACGTAAGTAATCGTCTTAACCCTCTCCCCATATCCCGACAGTACGTATTTCCAAACAGTTCACATTCCTGCCACTACCGGCGTTACCGTACGTATTGGTACGTACTCTTCAGAATGAACGCCGTACTTGCTAGCCAACTTCTCTGCCTCTTAGATTATACACCTGAGCTGCGGAAGTGTAGGAAGATTGAATTCTCTAGGCTCATCAGCTAGCCACATGATGGCATACAGCGAGCCAAGACACATTTTGAACTGAACACCCAGTAGTGAGTACAGTGTGTTATAATGAAACAATTTTGCAACCATGCAGCAGGCACCATCACGCTTCCTCAATCAAAACCCCCACATTGGCACTACCACACAGTGTAAGTTTCTGAAGATTTTTTATTAGTCTGTATTGGTTATTGAAGTAATGCGAATATGTTGCAGTTTCAAGTGTGCATACTGTTGTTAGGGTGATCTCCTTTATTTTAAACTACTTCGTGTTCACAATGGAATATTTATTTTATTTTACTTGGTTATTTAACGACGCTGTATCAACTGCGAGGTTATTTAGCGTCGATGGGATTGGTGATTACCAGATGATATTTGGCGAGATGAAGCCGATGATTCGCCATAGATTACCTGGCATTTGCGTTATGGTTGGGGAAAACCTCGGAAAAAACTCAACCAGGTAATCAGCCCAAGCGGAAATCGAACCCGCGCCCGAACGCAACTTCAGACCAGCTTGTAAGCGCCATGGAATGTAGAACATCTCGGAGGGGACAGTTCGGAATTCTTCGACAAAAATCTGGTGAAGGCACAAGTGAACAGAGAACATTTAATTACAATGGATATGTATTAAAGTGTTTAAGGACCACAGTTCGCCTGAATATGAAAAGAAAATAAGCACAGAAGTGATGATTTTTATAAACTATTATTTGATAAACTTGAAAAGTGCCACAGAAAACATGAAGCATTTCTATTACATGGATCATTCGATAAATTAGTGGAAATAAAATCTATATGTGGCGCTGTCAGCGGCAAATAACATAAGCTGATAACAATGAGAGAGAGGAGCATCTGATATACAGGAAGTTCTTGTCAAAATTATAAGGAAGTTCTACAGTCGACTTCAAAGAAGCTCAAATTACTTCATTAAAAGAATTGGAGACTATAATGTAGACGAAGTCAGACTGTATAGAACGCCGAAAATGGCTATTTTCGATATTGGGTAAAAATCTAACTGGTGGTATAGTGATAGTGTAAGAAAGCACAAACAAATGTCCAAACTTTTTCAAGGACATCAACATATTCGAATTTGTTCGAAGAAGAGATTCTAAAGTAATAACACAAGGAATAAGAACATAATAGTGCAGTCAGGGACCCAAGATGTCCGATAATGCATCAAAATCAAAGAAGAATTAAAAAAAAAAAAAAAAAAAAGGAGCATCTGATGTGTGTTATCTGTGAGTTTGAAGACAAATTTCATTTATGAGATATCTGTAGTGAGTTTAATTTATAGACTTTTATCTGTTGTACTCTGAAACATCTAGCAAATACGAATAAAGATACCTAATTACAATTCAGATTGCAAGGGGCAAGAATACCTCTCAGAATACTTTAATTCAAATGTTGTCATAAATTTTCTAATGATCCAAGTAGATTATACAAGTTGCTTGATTGAGTTTGAGTGTTTCTCATTATTATAATCAGAGGAATCTTCAGGTTCAGGAGAGATTAGACGAGGATGCCATAAATTGACTTTTGATGGAAACAGTGATAGAGATAAATTATGAAAAAAGAGAAGCAATGCGTTCAGAAAAAAGTGTGACATAGTTCGCTTTTGCTACACAAAACAAATCTTGGAGAAGAAGGAAAGTATATAGCTTATAAAATAATAAATAAAGTTGTCTTAGCAATCCCTATGAGAGCTGGAAAAATCCATCGGCCGTAGAATGGATCTAAATCAATGAAGAAATAGAGCCTTACGGTCTGCTCACGCCAACGCGAAACGCGGGAGCGGAAGTGAAAGCGAAACCGACGCGAATTATTGTGAGTACAGCGGGATATGAATCCACTCACACCGCAGCGACACAATCCCGTGGCGGGACTGCAGTGTTAAGGTCTGCTCACGCCAACGTCAAACGAGGGAGCGGAAGTGAAAGAGAAATCGACGCGAATTATTGTAAGTACAGCGGGATATGAACCCACTTGCAGTTCGCTGCAATCAGCGTTTTCCCGCGTCCCTCATTCATTTTGAAAGTCACAATTCAAGAGTAATACAGTGATGAAACAGGAAAAGTACTCCGTATCATTGATTTATAACTTTACTTTTAACACGTGTGTACACAAGGTGAATCTCAAAACTGCGTCCGTAATTTGATGGGTCCAACAGTATGTAACACAACAATAGGAGTCTACATCTGTGGAGTAACGGTCAGCGCGTCTGGCCGTCAAACCAGGTGGTCCGGATTCGAATCCCGGTCGGGGAAAGTTACCTGGTTGAGGTTTTTCCGGGGTTTTCCCTCAACCCAACACGAACAAATGCTGGGAAATTATCAGTGCTGGACCCCGGACTCATTTCACCGGCATTATCACCTTCATTTCATTTAGACGCTAAATAACCTAGATGTTGATACAGCGTCGTAAAATAACCTAATAGGATAAAAAATAACAATAGGATAGATTTAACATCGTATATTGTGGCGTTATGTCATTTTACCAGAATTGTGCCCAGCAATAACAATATGGAAAAAGAGCATTCTGGAAGCGACGGAGCTAAGATTTTTAAGAGAAGGAAAATAAATTGTTGGATACAGAAGAATGCTTTCTTGCAGTACGAAAAATTTACTGATTTGGCTGTCAGCAGATTATGCCTACATAGTAAACTGATTGAATAATAACAATAATAATAATAATAATAATAATAATAATAATAATAATAATAATAATAATAATAATAATATAGGTATGTATAAATTTCCATAGAATTATAGTAGCTTATATATTTACTCAAAAATTCAAATAAATAGGTACCAAAAATTACGTTAAACAGAATATCATGCTCACTTTCAGAGTGTTATAAAGCACGACTAATTAATTTGGTGCAATATTGTATGCACGAAGTTTTTTCATTACAAATAAACTCATCTTCAAGAACTTATAATACACTTTCATTTAAGATAAAGTAAAGGCAGTTTCTTCACTGTTTATTTTTTAACTTACGCTTTATGAAGAAGTACTATTCATCAGAAGAATCCATATTCGCGACTACATTCCGCTTTGGTTTGAAGACAAGGAAGAATTTCGCAGCGATCGCGAGATTAAAAGTTTCGCTGTCGCTTTCGCGTACCGCGTTACTGCGAGCAGAATTCAGAAGAAGAAGAAGAAGAAGAAGAAGAAGAAGAAGAAGAAGAAGAAGAAGCTATCATTAATTACTATCGAGACCAGATTAAGTAAAACAACGTAAGTTAATCCGAAAAGTAACTAAGGAAGAAATGTTAATTTGTATCCCTCTTATCATCGGATACTAGCAGCTGAAGAACATTGTTACTTACCAAAAGCGTCAATTATTTTCAATGAAACATCTATAGAAGTGAAACTGCAGGAATTGTTGGTCCATACAGCAACACGTCTAGTAAAATTGCGGCACACTGTAATTAGATCTTTAGATACAATGAATCCAGATGGTTTTATGTTAGTGAGAAAGTGGGGATTCGATGGCAGTAGTGGGCAAACGTCATAATATAAACAAAGGTTTGGTAATCCCACTTACAGCGACAATCATATCTTTATAACATAATATGTAGTGCTAGTTCACGCGAAATATAAGAAAATGCTGTCCGTTCTGTTACATGTAAACTTACAAAATGTGACACCGATTTCATATCAGGAAATAGTTTTCTATTTATAAGTACCGGTATTCATTGCCTTTCACGACACAGGAACAGTCATCGTTGATTAGAAACAACAGGAATATGCTCAAAATTGGAATCAAATTATTGACCTATGACCTAAGAATTGACGTTTAATTGAGGGGGTCACAAGCAAAGAAGTATAAGTGCACTCAAGTCATTTTGAGAAAATGTAGTTCAAAGAACTTAAGCTTTCGTAAATTCAGTAATTTTTTTTATTTAAAATTCAGTGTGTGATGTGGTTGCCCCTAAAATTGTTGATGCTTTAACTTGCCCTGGACGCACTTAACTCATGTTCTTAGAAATTTCACTTGAACCCCTTTGCTTCTGATCCCCTCAATTCTGTTATAATCATATTTATTAATAACTATGAACATTTTCACTCCTCAGGCTATAATGACAAGAATGCTTCAGCAACACACATGGTCCATCAAGGTTTTCATTCGTCTTGCTTACTTCGCACATTGTTTTGTGCACATATACGGAAAGACGAACATCCAGTATTTACCGTCTGAACACCAGCACATGGCTCTTTGTGTTCCTGCAATATTAAGTGAGTATTTCACTCCAGATGTTTCCATACTCGTATCAATGCCGAACAATGACTATGGGACAACCAGAAGTGGTATGCATCTCTCATTGGCAAGTGGTCAACAGATGCTGGTAGACGATATCCTAAGTATTCTGAACAAGCAGTCTCGCTGGAGCTTTGTGATCTCTCGTCCTGGTTTTGAAACACTGGAAAATGCGATAGAGGACAAGGACAATCACAACTATATCATCTTCACGTGGCCCGACGAGGAAGAGGACATCTTGTTGAACGTCATCACTCAGATAGGAGATATAACTGCACAGGCGTCGATGCGTCCTCGAAAACGATTTTTGGTGGTGATAACAGACACGGGCGATCAGATGTCATCAGAAGTGGCGTTGTCTATCTTGCAGGAACTCTGGAGTTCTTCGTTGATTTTGGATGTCCTTATAATGACGCCGGCTGATTCATCAAACTCAAGCGTTTCAAATCATCCAACAGCTACAACAAATAAGCTATATTTTTACACGTGGTTTCCTTACAGGGGTATAACCGAAGAAACTATTCAATTAGGTGAAAGTATTGTGGAAACTGAGGGAAATTTTACCATTACTAGTGGTCTATTTCCTTCCAAAGTTCCTCCTAAATTAAATATTCCACCAGTGAAAGTTTCTACTTTCGACCTAGAACCTCTTACTTTACTCGTGGATAATGACACTGACGAAGAAAACGAACGATATAACTTTACAGGACCAGAAATATATCTCTTGCGTCTTATTGCGCAAGAATTGAACTTTTCATTTGTGTTTATTCCTCCACCTCCCAGTGAGTGGTATTTCCTGGACAGATTGATTGCCGTCATGAAAAATGTTGCTTTCGGTGCCGCGGATGTTGCAATCGGGGGTCTTCCCTTGCACGAGGAAGCTGCCATGTTGTTGGATTATACTATGCCATATCTTATGACGGGCGAGACGTGGTACGTTCCATGTTCAAAACCCTTAGACAGACTCGGTAGAATAACAGGAATATTTGACGAATCACTATGGATACTGATGGGAATAGTTATACTGTTCATTACGTTGGTTACATGGGCATTAGCTAGACAACAGCATTCGACGGAAGGCACGGGTTACAGGTCAGTGGGTGCTTGCTTCATGAATATGTGGGCCGTGTTCTTGGGCGTATCCGCATCTGAACTACCTCGAACATCTGCCACAAGGGTTCTGTTCATAATTTATGTTTCATACTGCATCGCAATGAGCACTGTGTTTCAGGCTTTCTTTACCAGCTTCCTTGTAGATCCGGGAATGATGGACCAGTTACGATCTTTGGAGGAGATCATCCATTCCGGAATAGAGTATGGATACAGTCGGAATGGAGATAAGTACTATTTTCCTGATACAGAGGACGAAATAGCGAAAGTAATATTAAGAGATGGAAAGAATTGTTTAGATTACAAAGCGTGTTTGACAAGAGTGATCATGAAAGGAGATCTGGCAACACTTAGATCAGAAGTTTTCGCAGAATATTTTGTAGCGACCACAATGCCTAGCAGATTACATTCACTTTGTACCGTCGATTCTCGGTTTGTAAGCTATGTGTTGGATATGTATGTAACAAAGAATAGTCCATTACTGAGACCATTTAACATGGTTATCAGCCGCCTCACAGAAGGAGGTGTAATTGAGAAGATTATTAAAGATTTTAAACACTCTTGGAGATACCAGAAAGCACCAGACTTTGATAAATATTACATTGAAGAGAAAGATGAAGTATACTTTGTTTTTACAACAAAACATCTGGCAGTTGCATTCTATCTGTTGTTGCTAGGTTATGGTTTAAGTGTTGTATTTCTGTTGGGAGAATTAATATACTCTGAATGTAGCAAAATGGTTTCAAAAGATGAATATTCCTATAATCATAAGCGTCGAAACTTACTGCGTCGTCGTGCAACTGTGGTCCCTATGCGTAGACCGAACGGGCCTATTTTATTTAAGAGATAACTTAATAGCTATATTTGCCATATTATTTAAAAATCGCAGAAACTGAAGACATGAACTATGACAAAAGTGACTTACAAAGAGGAAGAAACAAAAATGATTCATTATTATTATTATTATTATTATTGTTATTATTATAAAGGATAGCTTCTATGAGGAATTGGAACATACTTTTGATCAGTTACCTAGATATCACATGAAAATTTTATTGGGGGATTTCAATGCTAATGTAGGACGGGAGGATATTTTTAGACCAACTATTGGAAAAGAAAGCCTACACGCAACTAGCAGTGACAATGGAGTTAGATTAGTCAACTTTGCCACATCGAAAAATTTAATTGTCAAAAGTACAACATTCCCCCATAAGGATACACATAAATATACTTGGACTTCTCCAGATGGATTGACACACAACCAAATAGATCACATCTTGACAGATAAACGGAGACATACTAGTATAGTAGATATTCGAACTTTCAGGGGTGCAGACTGTAATTCTGACCATTATTTGGTAATTGGAGAATTAAGAGAAAGATTATCAGTAGCCAAGCGAGTAGAGAAACAAGTTAATATTACTAAATTCAATATTTTGAAATTAAAGGACGAGGAAGCTAAGCAAAATTATCAGGTCGAAATTTCGAATAGGTTTGCCACTTTAGAAAGTTCCGACAAAATGGAGAAAGAATTAGATGTTAATAGCGTGTGGGAAAATATCAGAGACAGAATCAAAATTGCAGCTGAGCAGAGCATAGGTTATTATGAAACTAAGAAAAAGAAACCGTGGTTTGATGAAGATTGTTGCATGGTAGTAGAAAAAAGGAAACAGGCAAAATTAAAATTCTTACAGGATCCAGTTGAGGAGAAGAGAGAATTATTTCAATGAAAGACGGGAAGCAAGTCGTACACTTAGGAATAAAAAGAGAGGTTACTTGAAGGAAAAACTGAATGAGGTAGAAACAAATAGTAAGAATAAAAACATTCGAGATTTATATAAGGGTATAAAGGAATTTAAGAACGGATATCAGCCAAGGGTAAACGTGATCAAGGATGAGAATGGTGACTTGCTTGCAGACTCTCCATCAATCCTAAACAGATGGAAAAACTATTTGGCGCAACTACTAAATGTACATAGGCCAAATAGAAATGATCGGGACGGAACTGAAATACAAACTGCTGAGCCATTTATACCCGAACCCACGCTTTCAGAAGTCGAAATTGCGATAGAAAATCTGAAAAAGTACAAGTCTCCAGGTATCGATCAAATTCCAGCAGAATTAATACAAGAGGGTGGAAGTGCATTATAAAGCGAAATTTATAAACTTGTACTTGCTATTCGGGAAAAGGAAATTGTACTAGAACAATGAAAGGAGTCCAAAATTGTACCTATTTTTTAAAAGGGGGACAAAACCAACTGTGGTAACTTTCGAGGAATATCACTTTTGTTGACGTGGTACGAAATTTTGTCCAATATTCTTTTGAGAAGATTAACTCCGTACGTAGATGAAATTATTGGGGATCATCAGTGCGGTTTTCGGCGTAATAGATCGACTATTGATCTGATTTTTTGTATTCGACAGATAATTGAGAAAAATGGGAGTATACGGGTACAGTACATCAGTTATTCATAGATTTCAAAAAGGCATATGACTCGGTTAAGAGGGAAGTATTATATGATATTCTTATTGAATTTGGTATTCCCAAGAAACTAGTTTGATTAATTAAAATGTGTCTCAGTGAAACATACAGCAGAGTCCGTCCGTATAGGTCAGTTTCTATCCGATTCTTTTCAATTCACTGCGGGCTAAAGCAGGGAGATGCACTATCACCTGTACTTTTTAACTTCTGTTTAGAATATGCCATTAGGAAAGTTCAGGATAACAGGCAGGGTTTGGAATTGAACGGGTTACATCAGCTTCTTGTCTATGCGGATGACGTGAATATGTTAGGAGAAAATACACAAACGATTAGGGAAAACACGGAAATTTTACTTGAAGCAAGTAAAGAGATCGGTTTGGAAGTAAATCCCGAAAAGACAAATTATATGATTATGTCTCGTGACCAGAATATTGTACGAAATGGAAATATAAAAATTGGAGATTTATCCTTCGAAGAGGTTGGAAAATTCAAATATCTTGGAGCAACAGTAACAAATATAAATGACACTCGGGAGGAAATTAAACGCAGAATAAATATGGGAAATGCGTGTTATTATTCGGTTGAGAAGCTCTTATCATCCAGTCTGCTGTCCAAAAATCTGAAAGTTAGAGTTTATAAAACAGTTATATTACCGGTTCTTCTGTATGGTTGTGAAACTTGGACTCTCACTCTGAGAGAGGAACATAGGTTAAGGGTGTTTGAGAATAAGGTGCTTAGGAAAATATTTGGGGCTAAGCGGGATGAAGTTACAGGAGAATGGAGAAAGTTACACAACACAGAACTGCACGCATTGTATTCTTCACCGGACATAATTAGGAACATTAAATCCAGACGTTTGAGATGGGCAGGGCATGTAGCACGTATGAGCGAATCCGGAAATGAATATAGAGTGTTAGTTGGGAGACCGGAGGGAAAAAGACCTTTAGGGAGGCCGAGACGTAGATGGAAGGATAATATTAAAATGGATTTGAGGGAGGTGGGATATGATGATAGAGACTGGATTAATGTTGCACAGGATAGGGACCGATGGCGGGCTTATGTGAGGGCGGCAATGAACCTTCGGGTTCCTTAAAAGCCATTTATAAGTATGTAAGTAAGTATTATTATTATTATTATTATTATTATTATTATTATTATTATTATTATTATTATTATATGTTGTTTTGAATTTATATACGGTTTTTTTGACAGTGAAACATTGGAATCATGACATTTCATATTAGGCTAAAAACGTACGATTTGAAATTCCCTTCGATTTTGGAACACAAAATTGTGAACACACATAATATTTTATCACGAGCCGCCACTGGTGGAAGGGTTAGTGTTTACTTAGTCTGAAGCTATACTGCCTATCGTGTTACAGTTACTTTATCCGAACCTTACTGATCACAAAGTGTAGCAGTGATGGGTTACGTCATTTAGCCGTTATCGATGGCTGTTTGCTTAAAGAATTATGAACATAAATACGTATTTACACAAAATTATTCCTTTAAATATTTCCCTATAGTTACTTTTTCAATGTAACACAATCAACTTTACGCCTAAATGGAGCTTTTCTCAAACATAACATGTCCAATATATGAAAATACTGTACACTTCAGAGGCCAAAAAAATTACTTTTCTGCAATGAACAAAATAAGTTCAATGGCGAAATATTAAAGATATTTTTCTTTTGCAATCAATTCGTATACATTTTTACAGAAGAAAAATCTTCGTTTATTACAGAGACTTGTATTTGTAGCATTTTCTGAAAATGTACATGTTAAGTTTTAAAGAAAAGCTCCTCTTGTTTGAAAATCAATTTAATACATGTTTCTCTCTTCAGTGAACCAATGTGTAATGCTTCGTATGTAGCATTTGATATATTAATGAACTGTTACTGTGTTAACTCTTAAATTACATTGTTCCTATATCAATTCAATCAATAATTCATTGTAAAGAACTTGGTTTATGTATGTGCTTAATAATAAATAAAAGTTATGTTTAACTATTATTTTTCTCTAACCTTCTTTATCGACCCGAGTAAAAAACAACTTGAAAATCTGGTGTTATGTCTGATACAGCCACACGTAATTACTATATATTGTTACAAAAGATTCTTGTACAATATACGTAGGCTATCCTGTATTTTAATTTTGCAATGTTCATCACTAGACCGCGGAATTTAATGAAATTGCTTGGTTTCATTGATTTGACATATTTGAAAAGTAAAATTTTGGATATGATTTTTACGTCCGAATCAAGGCAACTTTATGTTTCATTAATGCATATTTTTTCAGGATTTTCCATTTTAAATGCATATATTTTTATTTTGCATATTTAAACAACTCCCCGACCCAGCAAGCAAAAACAACAACCCCCACTGAAACCGAGCCACCAATCGTAACAACGCCCGGCGAAATCAATCTTAAAAATATTTTTTAAATTTAATACCCATGTTGGATCCGATAAGCTGTCTTGATTTATCAATGTTTTTCATAATATATCGTCATAAACGTATCTGGTTTTGATGTAACAGTACAATATTTTTATTTTATTTCATGATAAACGTTTTCAGTTTTTTAAAAAACCATCATAAGATCATCATTAACTCTTAAGTTGAACAATTACATTATAAACATTGAAAGACAATGGTGTAAAATCATGCAAGTAATCTATCTATACTAATAATAAATTTTTCTGGTAATTTTTTATTTTCCAAAAATAATTGGTCCTAACATATATAATTAACCGCCCTGAAACCGAAAATAGCTTTTTTTTTTTAATTTTTGTCTGTCTGTCTGTCTGTATGTCTGTCTGTTTGTTACCTTTTCACGCGATAATGGCTGAACGGATTTCGATGAAAATTGGAATATAAATTAAGTTCGTTGTAACTTAGATTTTAGGCTATATGGCATTCAAAATAAATGATTTAAAAGGGGGGTTATAAGGAGGTCTGAATTAAATAAATCGAAATATCTCGCTTATTATTGATTTTTATGAAAAATGTTACATAACAAAGGTTTCTTTAAAAATAATTTGCGATAAGTTTTATTCCTTGAAAAATTTTTATGGGACTGATATTTAATGAGATAAATGAGTTTTAACATTAAAATAACTGCCATATAAGGCCGTGTAATGAATTAAAAAACAAACGACTTCGTCTATAAGGGGCCTTGGACAGCAACAATCGAAAGCTATGAAAGATAGCCTAGAGAGAATGTTTGTGTGTTAGTATGAAGTAATATTGGAAGCTAAATTAACCGATTTGTACAATTAATTATTATTTCACCATTGGAAAGTATAGTTTCTCTAGATGGACATAATAATGTTATTACCAGGGAACGGATTTATATGGACTAAAAATATATGAAATATGTAAATATATATGTAGTTATTTTTACCAAAATATGGAATTAAATATGGATTTTTACCAAAATATGGAATTAAATATGGACTTAAAATTATAAAAAAATGACTATGTACGTTAAATATTGGTACATTTTAATCAAACTAAACAAAAAATATAATGGACGTACCTTATCTTCCAATGTAGTTTCAACAAAACACAATTTTTATTGTCTGTTACCATAACAATAGGTTACAAACATTTCTTTCAAGTGCTGAAAAGTGAATCTTCTTCTATTGTCTCTGAGGATAGATTTATACTGACTAAAAGAGCGTTCGACGTCACAAGAAGTAACTGGTACATAATTCAATTTCACAATGTCTGCTGGGGATAAGTCCAAGTTAATCTTCACTGTTGATTCACCACTCATCACAGCAACAACCTTTTGTAGTTCTTCATATCCAGGGTTTTTTGAAAGTACAGTGTCCACCTTAGCTCTTACTGCATCTGCAACTTTACCTCTACCACGATTCAGTTGTTCCACAGTACTATTTATAATTTCAAAACTTTCAGATAGTGAAAGGTGCCTATTTTGGAGACTTTTGAGCGTTTTTATGATGCATGAAAATGTATGCTGAATGTGAGCTAAGTCATTCTTCACACTTATGTCACAGGTAACTGTTTTCGCAGTATCAATTGAGACTGCATCTTCAGAGTCCAATGCAAGGAGAACATTGTTAATAGAGTCTATATGTTCGGCATAATATTCAACTGCTTCTAGCCATGTACCCCATCTAGTTAAAATTGGCTTTGGTGGCAATGGAATTTCAGGGTACATTTCTTTCAACACGTTAACTCTACTGGGAGCTTTGAGAAATACTTTTTTCACTGATGAAATCAACAAATCTACTTTAGGGAAATTGTCTCTGACCACTTCTGCCACACGATGAAATGCATGCGCCACACAAGTAAAATGAGTCAATTTAGGATATACAACAGATAATGCTTGTCCAGCTTTGACCATATAAGGGGCAGCATCGCTAATAAAGAATAACACATTATCGTACATAATACCCTTTGGCCACAGGATACCCATAGCTTCGTTGAACAGTTTAACTATAGTTTTGTTATTGCACTTTTCTAGAACATCACAATGTAAAAGAATTCGTTCAGAATATTGTTCACTTAACAAACCGATAACTACATTACCAACAAGTCTACCTTCTTTGTCGGGAGTCTCATCAATGGAAACCCAAATTGAACTATCTTTAATTTCATCTCTTATCTTCTGTATTGTCTCATCGTAGATGGATGGAGCATACGTCTTCCTAAGTGTTGACTCATCCGGGATTGTATGTTGAGTATATTTTTCAAGGAATTCCCTGAAGACCTTATTCTTTAGTTTGTAGAGAGGAATATCAGCAGAGATGAGAGAACGGCACAGGTCGATGTTAAACTCAGATCTTACATTCGATGTTGTTGGTTGTGTTAAAAACAATTGTCTCTGCTTGGAATTTAGTTGTTTGTTGGCCTGATGTTTACTAGTTGTAATGTGTTGTTGCACCAGGAACTTTTGTGTAGATGATACTGCACACTGACACAAATTACAAAATAATATTTTATTGTCAGTTGATAAACCATCTTCTTTAAATTCTGAAATGTAACTTGTTAGTTTTGATTTTAAATTGACTGAATGACGTACTTTTGGCATATTTACCGTCTTTATAGTATGATTTACAAAACTGAACCTATGTGTACTCTGACTGGCATTTAACTGTTGAGCTGCACAACTGAAGTCTGTTAAAAATTTTAAATTAAATTAATACAGTTTTGTAACTTACTTTCCCATTGTTGATAGGACTGCTAATTTTCAAATAACTCTGATGTTAAAGGGATTACTGAACATGTGTTTAAATCTCTATTGTTGAAATGTATTTTTAAAAGTTAATGGAATTTTGTTTTGTTTTATTGTTAAACCTAATATAATATGGACTGTTTTATATGAAATATGGAAAATATATGGAAATTAACGAAAATATGTACTAAACTCTAAAATATGGAAAAATATGGAAAATAAAAGTAGGATTTTTCAACCCTACACATTGTGAAACATAAAGATAATGCAAAATATAAATTATATTAGCTTTATAAGTAAATATGTATTTACATATAAATCCTTTCCCTGGTTATTACAGTACCTTCTGAGTGAATAGAGAACAGGCAAGATTAAAATAGCTTCTTATGCATAGAAAACTTGATAGGCTATTCTGAATATTCGTTTCCTGTATGGTTGCATGTTGTAAATAATGTTTATGTACACATTAAATCTAAATGATGTCAATGTTCATTAAACTATGGTTGCATGTAATAAAAATTAAGAAACACGTTAAAGGAATTGTCATTGCACCAAATAAGTGTCTCTGGACCAAAATGATCGCATTTTAATTATTTAAATACAATTTCAATTAAGTAACATATTAAACGATTTATCCTTCTATCAAACACGAATGTTCCCTGGATCAAACGTCCTATTTTAATTATGTAATTACTTTATATTTATTTCTAACGGGTGCAGCGGAGCGCACGGGTACAGCTAGTTGTTAATAAAAAAAAAAAAACATGTTGCCATCATTTCCGAAAACTAAAAACCAAAACACTGTTTTAACCTTATAAAACTATCCTTATTTAAAAAGCCGCGTAAAAGCCGTCACTTCCATTACTCCTTTCTTGATCCTCATTGTATTATAGAAATACGTGGCTCGTATAACCAACATTTTTATATATTTCTTCAAAATAAATTAATTTAGAACATATCTAACTTACCTGTTATTGTATGCTAGGCTAGTCTTTGTGGTAGGACGAGTCGTATGGTTGCATGTTGTGTTGTAAGACACTCTTAAGAATCTTTGAACTAATTAAATATCTAATATTCTTCACATTACACAAAACAAATAATTATCTTCCTATTCATCGTTAAATAAACGTTTTGCAAGAATATTTCCATGCTTGAAAGACACTGTGAAACACTGAAACACTCCGAACAACACACAGACATGGTCGGCAGCTCTTAACGAACTAAGAAATCAGCGCTACGGAAGAGAGATGGCCCCACTTGAATGCACAGCGGCGCACTTACTTTAAGCGACAAGACGTATCCATGCGTTCCGTGGCAGGATCAACGAGACATTCTAGTGGTTTATAGATACAAAGTTGTAAACAGACAAACGTCGCAGCAGCCCCATGTTCCAATGCGAAACCAGCCGATCGTCTCGTCGAACTATATTTCGTTTCATTATGTCTGACAGGAGAAGTAAACATGCCGGCAGAGGGGAGAGGAGTATAATTACTATTTAACCAATGACAGAGAGAATGTTTCTCCGTTCCATTACTCTTTCATCGTATGATGACGCAGCATATCTGCATGGAAATATCATATGTACATCGGTACATTAAAATTATATATATATATATATATATATATATATATATATATATATATATATATATATATATGGGCGGCCGGGTAGCTCAGTTGGTAGAGCAGCTGGCTACGGACTGGAAGGTCCGGGGTTCGATCCCAGGTGGTGACAGGAACGGCCCCGAGGTTTACTCAGCCTCCTACAAAATTGAGTACCGGATCTTTCCCGGGGGTAAAAGGGGTCAGAGCGTGGTGCCGACCACACCACCTCATTCTAGTGCCGAGGTCATGGAAAGCATGGGGCTCTACCTCCGGGGTGGTAGTTGGTGGTGGTAGTAGTAGTAGTAGTAGTAGTAGTAGTAGTTGGTGGTAGTAGTAGTAGTAGTCAGTGGCGTAGCATGCAATTTTGAGTAGGGGAAGCTAACTCAAGTTGTCTTTCATGCAATATGAGAAAACGTATTACAAAAGTACAGTCTTAAAATAAATAGTAGTCAATGTCAAGTCAGCAGGCGAAGATTGGTTGGAACATCGTAAGTAACACCAATAAGGCATGACCTCAAATGATATGTAATAAAATATGATTTTACGGTTTACACATATCTCTAACAAATAGACACGTATACGTATAACATTAGCTCACTCCCTGTCATACTTAGAGAAATCACAATATTAGTATCATTACGTAAGTATGCGTCTGTCTTTTGGTTGTGTCCTTTATTGACAGCAAGGGAGTCGGTCATTTGTTTTTTAAATCACACTTTTGTTCGTAAGTCAGTTTTGATAATACAATTGTCCTAAAAACATTCAAGTAAATTAGTGTCAGGAACTGTCATTTCGCTCATTATTTATTATATCAGCCACAATGCACACTAACACTTCAACTGAACACAACTGACGAAAAGGGATAACTCGGAAACTACTTATTTTAAATGTTAAAGCTAGCTTCTTGCGAGCCTTGCGACTAGGGTAGCATAGGAAGGGGTGGAAAATCTGCGGGGTGGATTACACAGAAGAAACCGGTCTGCTTTGAAGCTGGTGTGTGCAGGCTTCTTGTTTACTGCTGCATCACAAATCATCCTGAGCTGCCGCATCACAATATTTAACACGTAAATATAAATTCTATTAAAATTAATAAATAATTTTCTTCATAAACTGCAGGTTTATTATGAAATTATTATTAACTGGGGAAGCTAAGCTTTTTAGCTTACATTGGCGCTACGCCAATGGTAGTAGTAGTAGTAGTAGTTGGTGGTGGTAGTAGTAGTAGTTGGTGGTGGTAGTAGTAGTAGGTGGTGGTAGTAGTAGGTGGTGGTAGTAGTAGTAGTAGTTGGTGGTGGTAGTAGTAGTAGTTGGTGGTGGTAGTAGTAGTAGTAGTTGGTGGTAGTAGTAGTAGTAGTAGTTGGTGGTAGTAGTAGTAGTAGTTGGTGGTGGTAGTAGTAGTAGTAGTAGTAGTTGGTGGTGGTAGTAGTAGTAGTTGGTGGTAGTAGTAGTAGTAGTTGGTGGTAGTAGTAGTAGTAGTAGTTGGTGGTAGTAGTAGTAGTAGTAGTAGTAGTTGGTGGTGGTAGTAGTAGTAGTTGGTGGTGGTAGTAGTAGTAGTTGGTGGTGGTAGTAGTAGTAGCAGTAGTTGGTGGTGGTAGTAGTAGTTGGTGGTGGTAGTAGTAGTAGTTGGTGGTGGTGGTAGTAGTAGTAGTTGGTGGTGGTAGTAGTAGTAGTTGGTGGTAGTAGTAGTAGTTGGTGGTGGTAGTAGTAGTAGTTTGTGGTGGTAGTAGTAGTAGTAGTTGGTGGTAGTAGTAGTAGTAGTTGGTGGTGGTAGTAGTAGTAGTTGGTTGTGGTAGTAGTAGTAGTAGTAGTAGTAGTTGGTGGTTGTAGTAGTAGTAATTGGTGGTGGTAGTAGTAGTAGTAGTAGTAGTTGGTGGTGGTAGTAATAGTAGTTGGTGGTGGTAGTAGTAGTAGTTGGTGGTAGTAGTAGTAGTAGTTGGTGGTGGTAGTAGTAGTAGTTGGTGGTGGTAGTAGTAGTAGTTGGTGGTAGTAGTAGTAGTAGTTGGTGGTGGTAGTAGTAGTAGTTGGTGGTAGTAGTAGTAGTAGTTGGTGGTGGTAGTAGTAGTAGTTGGTGGTGGTAGTAGTAGTAGTAGTAGTTGGTGGTGGCAGCAGTAGTAGATCTCAAGTGTCTTCATGGCATGTTACGGGGATACCTTTACCTTTACCTTATATATATATATATATATATATATATATATATATATATATATATATGACAGAGGTCTCATTTCAAGCTTGACTTTAAGTTGGGCGGTCTGCAGCGTTCTACCTCCACCCAACTTCAAGTCAAACGTGGAATAAGACTTCTGGAATTGGATGAATAGCAATTATACTTCTCTCCTTCTCTGCCGGCAATGTTTACTTCTCCTGTCAGACATTATAGAACGAAGCATAGTAATATTGTCGAGACTTGTACTTTAAAAATAGGCTAATCGCTGACGTTATCTGCATACATCTGAGCGACTATGTAGGTTGGGTTGTTTCAATTTATTTAGAGACATCCTATTCAACCAATAATGTCTATATATTTACGCCTTTGTTAATTAATAGATTATGTAAGTATGTATTAACATGTCAATATTATTAAAAATCAGACTGTGGCCC
Source organism: Periplaneta americana (assembly GCF_040183065.1). Taxonomy (NCBI): domain Eukaryota; kingdom Metazoa; phylum Arthropoda; class Insecta; order Blattodea; family Blattidae; genus Periplaneta; species Periplaneta americana. The sequence goes on along the minus strand of NC_091120.1, from coordinate 186,503,783 downwards.
AGTATACTGAAACTCATTGTTACGAACGCACGAATCACTGCGTTTTGTAGATCGAGGAGGGATGGGAGATTGAAACTGCAGTTACTCCTTGCCTCAACATGTAAACATTCAGTCACAGTAGGACACAAGATAAATGTTCACGTTTACAAATATAATACAGTAGAATCCCGAACATCCGTCTCCCTATTAACTGATTGGCTGATTATCCGACTGTCTTTCTCTCTTTTTTTTTTTTTTTTGTGCTACAGAAATATATGAAGTACTGTAAATTATTAGAATGTTATTTTTTTTTATTAGAGAAAGGTATTACAAGACTTTATACCTTTACACAGTATGATCTAATGTTCGAGTTGTCGTACTGTATAACTTCTATATAAAATGTCTTCTTGGAGTATCAAAATAAATCGTGTTATTCTAGGATAAAAATTGCAATAACTGAGTGGTTTGGGGAATGAGAAACTGTGGCTCATCTTAGAATACGAGATTGGAGTCACAACTGTTTGCAATTTAATAAAAATCAAGGATAAAGTCTATGAAGTATGTAAATCTACAACACGAGACCTCCACTATTTATATATTTCTACAGACAGTCATTATAAAGTGTTTCCTTGACCCTTAAATGTCCGTTGTTAACAACCAGACATAAGTCAATGAACTTGTGATCCACTACCTGGCGTGTTCAATACAAGACCATAGAGCAGTAGTGTCAGAGTTGTAAGCTCCGAAACCGGTTGTGGTGCTAGAGACGTCCAGTCGGAGCGTGAACTTGCTTATGTCTGTGGAAGCACCGGAGCACGCAACGAGTTATAGTGGAGCGCTCCGCTCCGTTTGGCTGTGTCTGACAACGCTGCCATAGAGGAAATTACGAAAGTGTAAGGGCCATTCCATATGAAATCGATCAGTAAAAAACCTCGCATTTTTTAATACTCTAATTTCTTCCCGATTTATACAAGGTGCTGAGGAGAGTGCATTTTCAAAAATATACTATCGAAAGTCAAACGGTTTTCGTACTATTGAGCGACAAATTTAGCGTATTTTATAAAAACAAGCCTCTTTCAGCGCTCAGAACTCTGGAACCATTTACTGCAGAAAATTGAACGGGAGCTCATTTTGAAGCTGACATTTAGTAAGTTATGGTAAGAAGTAATACTTATTTTTATTGTATACAGAGAGACAGATAATCTGATTTTACTTACTTTTAGGCTTTTCGCCCATTTGTAAAAATGTAAATAATATTGAGAAAAAACCTTGCATTATTAAGAGGGATTCGGCATTGTTTGCTTAGTGTCTCGGCAATAAGTTTCGAGGGTACTAAATAAATTATTTTCACACGCCTAGACTTGAACGGTGCAGTACCCCACACACTGGCCGAGAGCTGAAGATAAGCGAGCATTGTTTATGAAAACTTGTGATAAAGCTAGCCCAGCCATGACTGCTAGACGATACATCACGTGTTTGTCTCCTAGCCTTGCTTGTCTGGACTACCTACAGTCAGCTGGTTAGTTCACTCGCGTATTATTTATTTTCTTCAATTGATATTTTCAATACTTTCTTATAAACGGTGCACCAGTAGAAAATATATGTTTATTTGTACTTTCAATGCGGAATCTAACCATATTATATTTTAAAAATATTTTTTTTCGTGGGCAAAGGCGTCTTAATGAAGAAAAATCTAAATTTCTCCATTTCCATAAAAAGTAAGAAAAACTGTTCACATGTCAATATAAACTATAATTTCTCAGCATCAAAATAAACCATGATTTTGATCATTGGGTGAAAGGGTTTCGGAGCCACAACAGTTTGAAGTTGCTAATTTTATGAAAATACTATAAATTTAAATTTTAAATTTAAACACTATGAAGTCCTGATGCCTCAAACTTTGCACAAAGCATTGTATCACAGTTGTCAACGGACAGAAAAAGTTTCATTGTATTTTAAAATTGTAAGGTCAATTTTCTCTATATTTCGGTCGATTTGAGATGGAATAGCCCGTAAGGATTATTCATTAAATTTACGAAAATCTTATTTTATGGTACGGATTATTAGATTTTTTTCGATTAACCATTCAGCCTACCACCTTCATTACCACGGATAATAGAGGTTTCCACTGTATGTAAAATACACTTTTAGTACAAAACATAATTGCCTAACATTATACGTTTCAATTTACATTATAGGCTACTGTAGGCCTACAAGTTTTAACAATATAAAATAATCATTTGTATGTGGGCAGAAAAGGAAAAATATACAGTTCTTACATAAAATACATTTCTTCACAATTCAACGCACCGAATTACAAGGTACATTCGCAACGTATCAAAAGAAAATTATCTCCTACTTTCACTCTAACTTTTTTCAAGAAACGCTTTGAAATATTGTTGAAACGGATGTTGGCATGACCAACATGATACACAAATATTGAAGAAATTCTTTTTGATGTTCTATGTCTGATTTTGATATTTAAGGCCAGTTTTGACTGTATAATTAAATATTTCCCATGTATCGTTTGCTATTCCACTGTTTTTGAAAGAATCAGGTTCTATCTATCAAGTTCAACATTTTGATTTATCTGTAGAAGATATTCTATATATCCATTTAATGAAAGAAGATATATAGGAAATATCAGCTGCTAGGTTCAAGGTTAACAGAACTTAAATACGTACAAAATTGAAGCCGTTTCTGATCCCAAATCTAGTATAAATTCACTGTGTTGTGATTGGTTCTTGTGATCACATAACGTATCACGAATAAATACACAACTGATCAATTTGTAAATATGTATAATAATTAATTTAATATGCCGAAATAATAATAAATCGATAAATATTCGGATATATTGATAACCATCGGTAATTATACAGATTAATATAATCTTAATCAGAGATCATATGAACGACAAGAGCGAAGGAAATGGGATTTTTCTTTTTCGTCGCTTTTATCACAGTCTACTATATAGTCACGAAGCTTGAGTTTTGAGGATGCTAGAAACAATAGACTGTGCCGGTACTATTTTGCATTGCCTGTAATGAACCGATATTAGCGATCCTAGTGGTGAGCAACTATCTAATGTTTGCATATTTACTAAGTATTGAGCTTCGTGTCTGTATATATTAGACTGTGCTTTTAACGTTACTCCAATATGCACACCTCAATAACAATGCATGCTTCAATTCTCTCTGATATAGCATCGCTGCTTCTTTTATCGTTTATCGTCGCTCCAACTTGTACGTACCCTTACTTACAAATGGATTTTAGAGAACCCGGATGTTCACTGCCGCCCTCCATTGGTTCCTGTCCTGATCAAGATATATGTTAATAAATGTAGATGTGTACAGTTACATGTAATTCATTTTCAACAGTCTCCAAGGTGTAATTCTGAATCATCAATAAAATGTCAACTGCAGAACAAACAAGATTCAATTGTTTCCCATAGTAGGCTTACCTACCTGTGTCACGCGCCAACATGACGTCACGCCAATATAGTCTACGAACAACTAATCTTGAAACGCAATGGAGGTTTCGAGCAGGCAACCCCCTCTTGTCCCTAGACTAGCACCCTCCGTGTTTCGCCAACCGGATCGGAAAACGCTATAGAATTATGAAATGGAGAAATGGTGCCGGAATGATGTATGTAGATGCCAAATGTGAGGAAACGGGAGAACTTCGAGAAAAACCCCAGCTGCTACCTTGTCCGCCACAAGGGTCACTATGGATTTTTTTCAATGAAAAATATCAGACCTGACCGGGACTCGAACCCGGGCTGCTGCGTGACAGGCCGGAGGCCTGACCACAACTAATCTTATCTCCGTACACCCTAAAACAGAACACAGCCCCTAATGATAACATGTGAAACTAAATCGCTTGAGAATGCATAAAATGTATGATGATCAGGCTTCGAGACTTTGGACCCGAAACAATAAGTTTACTGTGCATGCACTATAGGTTATTGACTCGCTGCATATAGATAGAGATGTGTTGAGGTAACAACGTTGCTATTTAGAGTAGAGTACGGTAGCATGGGGAAAAACACACATATGTACATTCTGAAAATAAATATACATTACACAATGATAATGTCAAAAGAATGTGAAAAGCATTTATTCTCCTGTCTTTTATAAGCAATTGTGTTTAATTATACACAGTGTTAATGGTGGAAATAAACATGTAGCAATTTTAATTTCTTCATTTATCATATTGGTCGTCTTTAGGAAGTGCAGTTACAGTACCGAATTGCAATGTACCTACTACAAGATACATTCTCAGTGTCTCAAACATAAATCTTTTTTCGGTTATTTGCCAAAGTTTGTACTGTAGAAAGCTGCGCTCTACGTCGCATGTCATGATAGGGGCAAAACGAAAAAACCTAACATCATTGCAGTCTCTAAGAGACAGTCCTTTATTCTCGGGTGACTCTATATCCACTAATTTGCTGTTTATGTTACACAATGTTCCATATCTGTTACTTTTTAAATAAAATTGATTTCCACTTTTGTTTTACACGTTCAGTAACCGGTGTACTTGGTGTCTCATTAATTATCTGTGTCATTTCCTCAACTAATTTGAGGGCTTCTGGCATCTTTTGCTCTGACTTTTCTAACCGTGTAATAGTTTCAGACACAGTTTGAAAATAGATTTGTATGAAAACCAAATTATTCGTCAGAACCTTCAAATCCAGAGCGTTTTCCTTTGCATATTTGTTGGCATTCATTCTACAGTACCCCCACCCACTGTACGCTTCACCACTATACTCAGTACGCCGTTATGCGGATTTCCCTCTGAACTGCTCTATCGGGTCCGAAGTCTCGAAGCCTGATGATGATAAAGCATGTGTCACCTCGATGATACTACAATATATTCCGAGTGAGTGTACAATATGAGGTACGGAGTAACTAATTACACGTGATAAGAAAACTGTTCCATTTTTAAACACAATTTTTTTAAATAATGTAAACAAACCACTATTTTAACTCTCCTGATAACCGTTAAAGACAAAATGGAAGCAATAAAATTTTATTGTTTCACAGTTCTCGCTCGTCGTGTTTTCGTTAAAGTTTTTCTTTATATTTTTCTTGGTTGTGTTTCTTCAAGGATATTTTTAAGAAGCTATCTAATTTATGCACTCCTTTTTTAGGAGTCTTATGTCCTATTTCCTAGCGACTTCATTACAGTGTTGCCATTTCGATCAAATTGAAATGTATTATTTTTAATCAGTACATAATTCGCGGAAAAAAAATTTACTTTTCTGATATACATATCTTATTGAACCAGAAAACTTACAGATGGATAATACTATTTTTGAAGGAGTAAAATCCTTCAAGTACTTGGGATCAATAGTAAACGACGAAAACAATATCGAGGAAGAAATAAAAAATAGAATTGTTATGGAAAATAAAGCATACTTTGCGAATCTCAACCTATTCAATAGCAAATACGCATCCAAACAAGCAAAATTAAGACTATATTTAACAGTAATAAGACCAATTGTAACCTATGCAAGTGAAACCTGGACCCTAACTGAATTGTCTAAGCAAAAGCTCCTGGTTTTTTAAAGGAAAATATTACGAAGGATATTTGGCCCAATAAAAGTTGCAAACGATGAATGGAGAATTAGAAATAATAAAGATTTAAATATTTTAATACAAAACCAACACATAGTAAACTATATCAAAGCGCAAAGGATGGCATGGTTTGGCCATATCAATCGTATGGACGAAGGTAAAACAGTTAAGAAAATATATAAATGGAACCCCATCAGTAAAAGAGCAAAAGGAAGACCAGAAAGTAGATGGAAGGAAAACATAACCAACGATTTGAAAACACTGAATGTAAAGAATTGGCCAAACCTTGTTCATAACAGAAAGGAATGGCGTAAATTAATTGAGAAGGTCAAAACTTCGACGAAGTTGTAGCAACTACTGAAGAAGAAGAAGAAGAAGAAGAAGAAGAAGAAGAAGAAAGATATACATATCTATGTATTATATAATAATAATAATAATAATAATAATTTATTTTAGCTGGCAGAGTTAAGGCCGTAAGGCCTTCTCTTCCATTCAACCAGCAAAACGAGTATATACATATGAATGAACTTACAAAGAATTCAACAATTTGATTTAGATGAGAGTTACGTGTATACAAGAGTTATTTACGAATTAAACAACAAAATACTATGAACTATTAATTAAACATTGAAATAAACTGTGTAGCAGAATTAAGCTAAAATACATAGAATGTTAATATATTTCAAGTAATATTAGACAATAGAGATTATTATGAGACAATTTTGAAAATACAGCACAATCAGGATGATGTCTAAAAAGAAAGAAGTAACAATGTAGTCAGTGATAGTTTAAATCAGTATGATTGGAGTGAAATGCTAATAAGGTTATCTTTTAAGCTGTTCTTAAAGGTGTTTATTGTCTTGCAGCCCCTAATACTTTGTGACTAGGAATTCCATTGACGCGAGATGGATACTGTAAAAGATGATGAATAACAAGATGTTCTATGAAGAGGTATACTTAGCGTGCCACAGATAAGTGATCTGGTATTTACGTCGTGGTTAGAGTATAGACAAGAGAAACGAGACGAAAGGTAATTTGGTGTTAAGGTGTGTTAAGGTTAAGGTATATGGAAGAGATTTTTCGTGTTTTTCTGGTTCCACATACCGATTTTAGGAAAGATTAGAATGGACAAGGACGGAGTGAATTAGGAACAAAAGGATAGGAAATATTACAATAATACATGTATTTTTTATATTTTATTTAAAATGAAGGTACTTTACCTTTTTTCTTGCTTGTAAAACAATGTAGGTATTTTATGCAGTTATTTATTTTCAGAAGTTGCGTGTATCCACGCACATTCTGATACATCACAAAGTTCTTATCAATAGGTGTACAGTATATACACTATGAACATAGTTATGATTTCATGAAGTAGTCAATGAATTTCAATGAAGTCACATGTGCATGTATAATAAATTATACTTGAACTACAGTGTTTCCCAACAGTCATGGTGAAGTTTCAGAGGATTGTATTTTTTGAATGAACAGACGTAGAAATGTAGATAATATCGGTGCCAGAAGAAAATAAAACTCCCTAAAGTTTTCGCCTGTAAGTTTGAGGCACTCAAGGAAACAAAAGACGGTACCAAACGAAGAAATGAAATAATTTTCATTTTAACGATTAATTATACAAGATGGATGTCCAAAGAAAAGTGCAATGTGTTTTGTGAATCTGTGACTCGTATACGACGTGAATTTCATGGCGTGCTTAATGAAGAACCACCACACGAGAATAACATTCGTGATTGGGATAGACAGTTGAAAGAGACTAGAAGCCTATTGGAGGAAAAGCGTACTGGAAGACCATCGGTAAATGATGAAACGGTAGAAGACATCCGAAGAGCATAGACTCCAAAGAAATCAGTTCGTAAATGTGCACACCAATTAGGACAACAGTTCTTAGAGCTTTAAAGAAACGTCTTCATCTGACTCCTTATAAACTTCAATTGCTCGTACATGCACTTCATCTAGACAATTATAACAAAAGATATGAGTTTGCTGTGGATTTGCTTAATGAAATTGACAACGACGAATAGTCACAGATTCAAATTCTGCCAGCCACAAAACACATTGCACTTTTCTTCGGACATCCATCTTGCATAATTAATTAACAATGAAAATTATTGCATTTATTCAATTGTTACAGTCTTTTGTTTCCTTCAGTGCCTCAAACTTACAGAAAAAAAGCTTTGAAAGTTTTATTTTCATCTAGCACCAATATTACATTTCTATCGCTATTCATCCAAAAAAGTAGTAGGATTTATTTAAAATCATCCGTCCTCAAGTGAGGTTGACCATTGGGATCCGGAATTACAAACATCAAACTATAAAGAAAAATGAAATGAGTACAATAATTATTCGCATTAGAGCAACATTTTAGGTATTAAAATATAAATTACAGTGTAGAATTTGAAGAGAGGCCTTCAGAATTTCCACTACAATCTTCGGAATCTCATGAATGGGAATTTTAAAAGATTTAAGGATATTACGTGTAAATTCTGATAAACATCTCTCGCTCCAAATAGTAAGCCTGTAACATCCCAGTTGTAAAGCAAAATGCTATATTTTTCACTGAGGTATGGAAGACAAGGTACATATTTAACTCGCTTGCCATCATTTATCTGCAATGCCTGATTCGTTTCTCGCTCAAAGCGTTTCTGGGTTCTTCTATTGATGACAATTATATCCACCCGTCTATGAGAATCATCTTCAGACACACACACTGAATCTCCTCATGTGCTTCCCATCCTCTGTTTCTTAGCAGATTGGCAATTGTTTTATGGTCTCAATGGTGTCTGTTGTTACGCAGTAGCTTCCCCTTCTTACAGAACCCCAGTACGTGACCAAGTGTTTCAGTCTCGCTGCAGCCGGGATGGCGACAACGGGTAGTACTGAAGGTTCTGCCAGGGACAGATCTCACTGCGGTGACGTTGCAAGACATCTTGATGACACTGATGTATTCCGAGGACGAAAGGCACTTTTTAGAGGAGATTCAGGAATTCGCTTTGGGGCATTCTTCATAAACACCTTTTCCTTTTTGTGGGAGCTGGCACCATGACTGGAATGATTGTTTTCTGAGAACTTTTCTGAGATGTTTTTCGGTAGTTTGAGGAAACTGAAACCCACCATACTTTTGAGACACAGCATATATGAGTTAATATAGTCACGTCTATAGAAACGAACAAAGAAAATATTGTTATTTTATTTACTACATTGAATAAAATGTCAACTGAAAATGACATTTCCTACATAAGTATTGTTTTCTGTAGTGGAAAGAAATGCTAGCTTCAGTTAGTGGTATGTGGTGACTCCCTCATGTCTACATCTAAAATAAAAAGATTAATGCTTTATTTGTTTGTTGAAATAACATTACATCCATATAATCCGTATATACCTCACTTTTGAAGGAACTCTGTAATGTATCTGTTAACTGCTTCCGGTTCATCCTGTTGAACAAAATGGTTCCCTCCCTTCACAGTCCTCGTTTCCAACTTTTTCACATATTGCTGAGTAATTGGCACGGACTCAGGAATCAAATAATCATCAAATTCACCAAATATAAGCAGTCCTGGTACATCAATATCGATCACTTGAATTTCATCATCAGCAGATTTTGATGACATGAAATGTCGATAATAGTTGATGGGAGGTGTTAGGGCACCTAATAAAAAAACAACACGAAAGAAATAAATTAGCCTATCCAACTTACAAGGAGAGGACACGATCTGTATATCACCGAATTAAATCATATTTTGTGACATGACACTACAATACACACTGTTTAAAGTCATACCTGGTATGGGTGGCCAATGACCCCTCGTTTTGGAAATATTGGCTATTGTTTATGACATACTTCCGTTATGTGCCTAACAGGGAAGCATCAGACTGTGTAATGGCGTAGCTCATGTGGTTGGATGCTGAGTTGTCATCCAGGCAATCCGAGTTCGAATCCTAATACCTTCTCATTTTTTAAAGCTTGATATTATTATTATTATTATTATTATTATTATTATTATTATTATTTAATTCACTTTCAGTTATCAGTTCCTATATTCAAAGCCATGTTGAAATATGCGTGGTATGCATCAAAATTGATAAACGAACGAGAAGTGTTTGTGAATGTGAAGGATATCTGTTTCTCAGCAGAAGTGCGGAAAAATGTGTGTGACTGTGGACAATCTTCTTTCATTTGCTGTGCATGGTGCAGGAAATATGTATGTTTTGTGTGTTTTTATGACATCATAATGAATCGGGTACAAAATGAAATGGAATAGCTGCTACAGAAATAGAACAGACACCAGTGACACATCTTACCTTCCTACTTGAGCGGTATTTCATTGTTTATCCTTTACAATACAATGTTAGTTAATTAGTAATTTGTTTAAAACATGATGAAGCATTCAATACATTGAGAAATATGATATAGGTATGTAAATAGATAACTGTGATCACAATATTAATCATTATTAAAAGAAAAAATATAGAACCAGTTAAGATTCGAACTCAGGTTGCCTGGATAACAACTCAGCATCTAACCATATGGGCTACGCTGTTACGCAGGTTAATGCTTCCCTATTGAGCACCTAACGGAAGTATGTCACAAACAATAGCCAATATTTCCAAAACGAGGGATCATTGGCCACCCATACCAGGTATGACTTTAAACAGTACTTCTTGTACTTTATCTCACACAATCTTATTCCATTCGGTGATATACAGAGCATGTCCTCTCCTTGTTAGCTACAGATTGGACAATGTAGAGTTTTAAATAAATCTTTTAAAACACGATTCAAAATTCAGTAATTGCGAACTTATTCTCGCATATCAGGATTTATATCACTGTTAACAAGTGCTTAAAGAACAAATGTAACATTTTAAAATTCCTTTCTAGAAAGAGAAGTTACATTTCAGATCAGATTTCTGCACATTTAAAGGAAAAATTAAAATTCTTTCAATAATTTATTATCCTAATATATCGCTGTCTTAAATTGATTGACCATATTGGGAATTAAATCAATGGCTTTCCCAAAACACGCTATGGAATGTTTAATACAAAATTATTTTTTTTATTTTCAAAAGAAAGCAAAAAACGAGAAAAAGTAACTAATGGAGGAAAGAGGGAATTTTGAACATGCCGCTGATTTTAACAAGCCTTTTGCATGAAATTTCTTAGTTCAATTATTCTTCCTACTCCTTTATTACTTTGTTTACATTTTTAGTTAAAGACTTTAACTTTTTGATTAGATTTTTAATACACCAATTGCTAATATGGCAAAAATTATTCTTATATTTTCGAATGCTTCTTTTTTTCCTCTTTTGGACCTAAAAATTATATAAATCAATATAACTCATTCTTGGCAATCTATTGCTACGCATAACTCAATTGCGAAAATATGATCTTTAGAAGGCTGTGAATGTAGAGGATACAATTAGCACAGAAACGTTAATGGTTACAGACAGTACACATGACTGACCTTGATTTCATCAGGTGCACAGATCTTAGTGGACTCCACTTACTCTCTGGAGTTGTTTCGAAAAATATGTTGTGGAATGCAAACAAAAAAGAATCTGACAAAGACACTGTTTTATAGGTTATGCACACATAGTGCTTATAATAATAATAATAATAATAATAATAATAATAATAATAATAATAATAATAATAATAATAATAATAATAATAATAATAATAATGAATTTAAATACTATTATAGTCACAATCATGCCATGGTATGAAAGAAAAATTTCACAATCTCGAGCGGGAATCGAACCTGCGACTTCCTGTTCTCCGGTCCGGTCTCGATTCCCGCTCGAGATTGTGAAATTTTTCTTTTATACCATGGCATGATTGTGACTATAATAGTATTTAAATTCATTAATATGTCACATCAACGGACCTGTATACGTCACCAAACATCGTAAGTTGAAGATTACATTAATAATAATAATAATAATAATAATAATAATAATAATAATAATAATAATTATTATTATTATTATTATTATTATAATTATTATAATTATTATAATTATTATTATTATTATTATTATTATTTATTTTAGCTGGCAGAGTTAAGGCCGTAAGGCCTCCTCTTCCATTCAACCAGCAAAAAGCATACATACATATGTATCAACTTAAAAGAATTCAACAATTTGATTTAAATAAGAGCTACATGTATGCAAGCGTTATTTACGAATTAAACAAAAACATACTATGAACTATTAATTAAACACTGAAATACAAACTATGTAGCAGAATTAAGCTAAAATACATAGAATGTTAATATATTTCAAATAATGTTAGATAATAGAAAGAGATTATTATGAGACAATTTTGAAAATACAGCACTATCAGGATGATGTCTAAAGGAAGGAGTAACAATGTAGACAGTGATAGTTTAAGTCAGTATGATTGGAGTGAAATGCTAAGAAGGTTATATTTTAAGCTGTTTTTAAAAGTGTTTATTGTCTTGCAGCCCCTAATACTTTGTGACAGGGAATTCCACTGTCGCGAGGTGGATACTGTAAAAGATGATGAATAACGAGATGTTCTATGAAGAGGTATACTTAACGCGCCACAGATAAGTGATCTGGTATTTACGTCGTGGTTAGAGTATAGATAAGAGAAACGAGACGAAAGGTAATTTGCTGTTGAAGTGTGCAGAATTCGAAAGAGCAAAGACAAAGAGTGTAAAGTTCTGCGTTCTTTAAGTCGGAGCCACGAAAGACTTGCGAAGGACGGTGATATGTGATCATATCGTCGGATGTTGCACACGTATCTGACGCAAATATTCTGAACTCGCTGTAACTTGACTGACAGTTCAGAACTTAGGTCACTTAACAAAACGTCACAATAATCGAAATGCGGCATTACTAGGGTTTGTACTAGGGTAAGTTTTAGTTGCTGGGGCAAGAAGTTTCTTAAGCGACTCAAGTATCTCCTTCATGCGAATAACACTGCTGCAGGAAAGAATAATAAAAAATATGTCTTAATAAACCTCTTGAATATCTTTCAGAACTGTTGTATTGAAAATTTAGAGTATTTGATATCCATCAAATTTATAACAATGTCTTTTTGAACTTCGTACATAAAAACCGAAATATATTTAATTTGCAGTCTACTGTACATATAAACATAAAACCAAAAGATCAGACAAGATACGCTTGACAGAACCTAAATATACCATAATATAGCTTATAATCACTGTTTAGCAACTTCGGTCCAAAGCTTTATAACAAGAAAACAGCTAAATTCCCAGACATACAATTTGCTAATGCTCCTTATTAAAAAAAAATCAATTAAAAATTATACTGTTTAGAGAGAAAACTTAAAGTTCCAATTATTGTGATATCTATGCTTTTCTTTTTCTTTCTTTTTTATTTTTTATTCAATTATTTAATAAAATGTATCAAAATTATGTGAAATGCCCCTTCAGCACGAGTATGAAACTTATTCTTTCTGAGGGTGTTAGAGTGATTATTATATAAAAAACAATATGTATCTTTATTCTAGCAATAAAGTATTATTATTATTATTATTATTATTATTATTATTATTATTATTATTATTATTACCTTTGGGGAAGCCGAGACGTAGATGGGAAGACAATATTAAAATGGATTTGAGGGAGGTGAGATATGATGATAGAGACTGGATTAATCTTGCACAGGATAGGGACCAATGGCGGGCTTATGTGAGGGCGGCAATGAACCTCCGGGTTCCGTAAAAGCCAGTAAGTAAGTAAGTAATTATTATTATTATTATTATTATTATTATTATTATTATTATTATTATTACCTTTGGGGAAGCCGAGACGTAGATGGGAAGACAATATTAAAATGGATTTGAGGGAGGTGAGATATGATGTTAGAGACTGGATTAATCTTGCTCAGGATAGGGACCGACGGCGGGCTTATGTGAGGACGCAAGGAACCTTTGGGTTCCGTAAAAGCCAGTAAGTAAGTATTATTATTATTATTATTATTATTATTATTATTATTATTATTATTATTATTATTATTATTATTATTATTACCTTTGGGGAAGCCGAGACGTAGATGGGAAGACAATATTAAAATGGATTTGAGGGAGGTGAGATATGATGTTAGAGACTGGATTAATCTTGCTCAGGATAGGGACCAATGGCGGGCTTATGTGAGGGCGGCAATGAACCTCCGGGTTCCGTAAAAGCCAGTAAGTAAGTAAGTAATTATTATTATTATTATTATTATTATTATTATTATTATTATTATTATTATTATTATTACCTTTGGGGAAGCCGAGACGTAGATGGGAAGACAATATTAAAATGGATTTGAGGGAGGTGAGATATGATGATAGAGACTGGATTAATCTTGCACAGGATAGGGACCGACGGCGGGCTTATGTGAGGACGCAAGGAACCTTTGGGTTCCGTAAAAGCCAGTAAGTAAGTATTATTATTATTATTATTATTATTATTATTATTATTATTATTATTATTATTATTATTGTTTAGGCTACTCACCTGGTTTTCCAAATGTGTATTTATATGCCTCGATGTCATCGTCGCTAACAGGTGAAACATCTTTCGACTTTTTCCTCCTGAACACTATAGCAAATGCTCGGAAGTCAAATGCAGAAAACATCAGTTCAGGCAAGTACGGAAGAATGTAAAAAAATACGTACCTGAAATAATGGAAATATGAACATATCAGTATCTCAATTAATATTGCACAAAACATCAATTTAATGTACTTATTATAGAAGTATGGCTCATTCGTTATTTCGTGGAACCAAATGAATGCGTATGCCGTAGCTGAGAGTAAGAACCTTATGTTGAGGGTAAGTGAACTAGCTAGCTAGCTGCAAGTGGAAACATACACGCAAGTACGTTTCACGAGATAACGAATGGCCTATACGAGGATTGTTTGAAAAGTTAATAGCCTGACAAAGAAATTAAACTAGGACTATTCTGAAACATTCTTTATTTCTCAACATAATCTCCCCTGAGATTCACACAATTTGTCCACCGGTGTTGAAATTCTGCTATACCTTTCTCGTACACATATTCCTCGAGGTCTGCAAAAAAAAAAAAATTCTGCTGCTGCAATAACCTCTTCGTTTGACGAAAATTTCTTCCCAGCCAAGTGAGTTTTGAGCTTTGGGAAAAGAAAGAAGTTTGAGGATGCGAGATCTGGTGAGTGGGGAAGGGGGAGGGTACGACAACAATTCGAACAGTTCGTGTAGTATGGCAACCGCGATTGCAGACGTGTGAGCAGGTGCATTGTCGTGATGAAACAACACTTTCTTCTTGACCATACCCGGCCTCTTCTCGCGAATTTTCACTTTCAGTTGCCGCAGAAGATTCGAATAACGTTCTCTGGCTATTATTCTCCACATTGCTACATATTAAATCATGATTATCATCTTAGAATCCCAGAATAAGGATACCATGACTAAGGAGCGGATTTCTATGTAATTAAATATTATTTTTGCGTGTGATAAAACACAATTAACAAAGTTAAAAATTCCGAATGTCAAGTTTCAAGTTTAAATCCCGAATTTTATTTCACATAAAAACACAATATTTTCACACAAAAAATTATGTAAATACATATTTTCAGGAAATCTATTATAAACACATAAATCTTGGAGTTTTTTTACTTAAATAATTTTTTACAAGAACTTTTAAACATTTTAAAACTAAATCAATTATGTCACACATAAGTACGTTATCTTTTCTAGAATTCTTGGTTGCTTTGTGTTTCTAAGCGCTGTGTGGTGTATCCGTGATCCATTTTCGTAATAGTATCGCCACAAGTTCTGAGAACTGCTGGGTAGCATATCAGTGTTATTATATGAGAATAAATTAACATGGACAAGAAGGAGAGATTTTGCAACACATAATTAGGAATGTTTATTGTTGCTGAAGATGATTTCATTCCACGCTTTGTTTGTGAAACACAACGGATAAGAGCTCGGGTATAAACATTATTTAATTTAAACAAATCTCTCGCCTCTCGTTCATGCCTATGAAGTGAGGAAATACATCTTGTTGTCATTCCCCTTTATTGGACCATAAGCATAAGCTGCGTAGTGTAGACGTGGTGGCGTCGCTATAGGAAGCTTTTCTTCGACATTGTCAGTCAGTAGCTAGAAACATTTTTTTACGTTAAGACGTATGTATATTAGCCTCTTAAGATGCCTAAAATCAAATCGAGTTTAAGATCGCGTCTTCGGCAATATGTAGATGAATTTAAAAACATTTTTACTACCGACGGAAAAGTGTTATTTTGCCAACCATGTGGTAAATCAGTAAGTGCAGATCAGAGCTCTCAGGTAACCCAACATTTGTCTGGAAACAAGCACATTGCCGCTGCTTCACGTGTGCATTCACGGCAAAACAGTGCATATAAAAAGTGTGTAAAGTTGCTCAAGTATTGGAGGGTGTGCCTGTAGGTGAAATTGACGGTGTAGGTGTTTGTGACATTCCTCTCTTTAAATATGCACGTCTGACATCCTGTGATGTGGAAAGATCGTTTTCACAGCATAAGTCGTTGTTCAGAGATAATGGGCATGCATTTGTGATGGAGAATTTGGAAATGATCTTTGTTGTTCACTGCAATTCTCGGACAACTACTAGCAACTGATATTCAAGTGTGATTGGTGAGTACTTAGTAACATTTTTTTTTTCAAGCTAAGTAAGGTATTTTTGTCATATTTAAACAAATATTTTTTTTATTTTTAGCAAATATTTTCATACTTTTTAACACATAAAAAATAAATATAAGTCTATTTAAATTTTTTAGCACATAAAAATCCGCTCCCTAGTTATGTAGATGACCGGATGATAATGGTGAGACTACCAGAGAACAAAATGGACTTAGTGCCAGTGCAAGTTTATATGCCACATAGTGGATTAGCAGACGAGGAAGTGGAAGAAAGCTATGACAAGATGGAAGAGATAGTTGAGAAGGAGAAGAAGGGAGCATGCGTAATCCTAATGGTGACTGGAAGCAGTTGTAGGAGAAGGACAAGATGGAAGAACAGTTGGAAAATATGGATTGGAATGAGGAAATGACAGAGGAGGATAGCTGGTGAATTTCTGTAAAAGAAATGCAGTGATTGTAGGAAATACATTTTTCCATCATAAACGAAGAAGATGTACATGGACATGACCAAGGGACGAAAGAAGATAGCAGATGGATTACATACTGGTATAGGAAAGATTCCGAAATTACTTTAAAAATTCGAAGACTTTACCAAGAGCGGATATTAATTCATATCATGTCCTGCTGATAGGTGAAGTAAATATTAATAATAATAATAATAATAATAATAATAATAATAATAATAATAATAATAATAATAATAATAATAATAATAACGTTTTATTTTCGCTCGCAGAGTTAAGGCCATAACGCCTTCTCTTCCACTCAACCAGCCTTAATCAATACACTACATATTTAAATTACGAATATTTACACTACACTTAAAAGGTTCTCCAGCAATATTCTTCAGTTAAGTTTTAACGACTAGTAGACTACATATTTATTTAAATTTAGATAAACCTATAAGGTAAAGTAGTAATTTAATTTATGAGCTAATTTAATTCAATCAATTATAATTAATTTGAGGTTTGAGATAGCTAGTAAAATGATGAAAATTAATTTAATATAACTATGTTACAGGGAGAAAAAAAATATATATATAAATCTAAAATATATTTCTATAATGAGAATATTAATGTAATTGCCATTAGTGGTTTTGTAAATCTATTTAGAGAAATTAATGATAATAATAGGAATGGACAGATGTTAGTTTCATTATAATATGTAATAAATATTAATCAGCAATTAATTTGTTAAGTAAGAATTTATGTAATTTTGACCTAAATGGAGTTATTGTCCAACGATCCCTTACATCACTCGGTAGCGAGTTCCAATTTCTAGCAACTGAAACTGTATAAGATGAAGAATATAAAGATGTCTTGTGGTAGAGTATAATGAGTAAATTGTTATGATGATATGCGAATAATTTTTTAAAACGAGAAGTCAAATAGATTGGGGTAGCGGTGCGCAGAATTTGAAATAAGAGAACAAGAGAATGCAGGGCTCGTCGGTCGCTTAGCCTTAGCCAAGACAGAGTTTGGAAAGACGGGGAAACATGATCATACTTACGAAGAAGAAGAATAAGAACAAGAAGAAGATGATGAAGAAGGAGAAGAAGAAGAAGATGAAGAAGAAGAAGATGATGAAGGAGAAGGAGAAGAAGAAGATGAAGAAGAAGGAGGAGAAGAAGAAGATGAAGAAGAAGGAGGAGAAGAAGAAGAAGGAGGAGGAGAAGAAGAAGAAGAAGATGAAGAAGGAGAAGAAGATGATGATGATGAAGAAGAAGAAGAAGGAGAAGAAGAAGATGATGAAGAAGAAGAAGATGATGATGATGAAGAAGGAGAAGAAGAAGAAGATGATGAAGAAGAAGAAGATGATGATGAAGAAGGAGAAGAAGATGAAGAAGGAGAAGAAGAAGAAGAAAAAGCTGATGAAGAATGAGAAGAAGAAGATGATGAAGAAGGAGAAGAAGAAGAAGAAGAAGATGATGATGAAGGAGAAGAAGAAGAAGAAGATGATGATGAAGAAGGAGAAGAAGAAGAAGAAGATGATGATGAAGGAGAAGAAGAAGAAGAAGAAGAAGATGAAGGAGAAGAAGAAGAAGATGATGATGAAGGAGAAGAAGAAGAAGAAGATGATGATGAAGGAGAAGAAGAAGAAGAAGAAGAAGAAGAAGAAGAAGAAGATGAAGATGAAGATGAAGATGAAGATGAAGATGATGATGATGATGAAGGAGAAGAAGAAGAAGAATAAGAAGATGATGAAGGAGAAGAAGAAGAAGAATAAGAAGATGATGAAGGAGAAGAAGAAGAATAAGAAGATGATGAAGGAGAAGAAGAAGATGATGATGATGAAGAAGGAGAAGAAGATGAAGATGAAGAAGGAGAAGAAGAAGATGATGAAGAAGGAGAAGAAGAAGATGATGATGAAGAAGGAGAAGAAGAAAAAGATGATGATGAAGAAGGAGAAGAAGAAAAAGATGATGATGAAGAAGGAGAAGAAGAAGAAGAAGATGATGAAGAAGGAGAAGAAGAAGAAGATGATGAAGAAGAAGGAGAAGAAGAAGAAGAAGAAGAAGAAAAAGAAGATAAGAGGAAGATAGGTGATGAAAAATTGAACATGGAAAAATTCTTCAGAAAAAAGAACAAATTTGAAGCAAATTTTCAAGAGAAAGCCTAGGCTACATTAGAATCCACATCTGAAAATAATAATGAGTACTGGACTCGTATAAAAAGCTGTATTAAGATAACAGCAGAAGAAATAATAGAATACAGAGAATGTGTAAGAAACGGACTTTGTATCCATTGGCAACCACTTGAGTCTGGATGACGACTATGAATATAATATTATTGCATAATACTGAATCATCATATTTTTCTACTAACTTTTGTACCTTATAATCTGCGCTAAAACTAAATGTCATACATCACATACGTCAAGCACGTGCTTTAATCACAGTCGCTGTATGGGGAAGCAACATTATCAGGTCGTATTTTATCTTTAGCCTCTTATCATTCAGGAGATATAAGATTTGAAAACTGTATGTTCAGACGTCTTACAGCTCACTCATTATGTACTCTCGCTAAAATGGGGGAGTGGGGGCAGTCTGTGTCTGTGGCACACCCGAGAGACTTCATGTACATTCTTAGAAATAATTGGTGGTGCACAGATATTTTCTAAGTCGTGGTGCACAGATATTTTCTAAGTCGTGGTGCACAGATATTTTCTAAGTCGTGGTGCACAGATATTTTCTAAGTCGTGGTGCACAGATATTTTCTAAGTCGTGGTGCACAGATATTTTCTAAGTCGTGGTGCACAGATATTTTCTAAGTCGTGGTGCACAGATATTTTCTAAGTCGTGGTGCACAGATATTTTCTAAGTCCCAGAAAGGAGACACTGCGCATGATCAGAGGATGGGCGACCAGGTTCACAAGCGAACGACTAGTTAAGGTGATAACTAGGGACCGGAATTTTATGTAATATCAAGGTGTGAAATATGTACATATTTATATAAGAAAAATAAGCTGAATATGTACCAAAATATGTAAAATCATGAAAATATTTATATCAATATCTAGCAGGTATGGGATAGGTAAGACTCTCCAGTTGTGATTTCATAGAGCACCCGACTTTTTTACCGCACACTTGACACATTACCGTTTTTCCATCTGTAGTGAAAGCTTCGTCCATCGCAATTCATGATTTTATTCTTGTTGTTAGGTTTGAAGATACATAGGCCATTTTAGTTAGTTAAAACAGTAAATAAACTCACTTGCACTTCATGCTGTAAATATTAAAACTAAAGAAAAATGAGTGAAATGAATGACACGAGTACTGCAAGCACTGTTTCGCTTTACCGGATTAGGAGAAAATAAGAGCAGATGTGAGACACATGCATTTTAGCTACTCCCTGTAAGAAACAAAGTACCCACTAAAACCTCTAACTATAGGCACTTAGGGTGCTATTCATAGACATTTCGCAGCACGCGCTACGAGCGTACTAAGCTAGCCCCGGCTATCCACTGGTTACTGATACAGAATTCAAATCTATCATATTCTATCGCTAACACTGGTTTATGAATACGAAAAACGCTGATCATCCACCGGAAGCCCGCGCTAAAAATGTCTATGAATACGGCCCTAACACACTGTTGTTTGAAAAGTGACTTTCCTGTCTCATTCTTATTCAGCCGAGAACATACTTTCTAATTGCTCAGAAAATCCCATTTGCGTATAGGTCTACTAAATTTAAAGTAAAGAGGTCAAGCAATAACCTGAAAAGCTATTTATTTTAATCTTTCAACATATTTCCAGTTTGTTCCTTCACTCCAGCTTCTTTTCGAAAGTCGGCTACTTTATTGCGGCTCATGTCGGACTTGACACGGGTTTTCCCTGGAAGGATTAGGAAGAGGGTGGGTAAGGTTGCAAATTGCATGGGAACGGCTTGTTAAGACGTGTGCAGAACAATTATAGTTCGAGACAAATCATGTCGTCCTAGTCCCACTCCACCGCATGAAGACAACGCTACTTTCTCAGTGATTTTTACAATACAAGGTAGTTGTATGAGAAAGGTTGCCTTTTGTTCACTCATATTTACGTGGGCGGTATGGGATGAGTGCCTCTATTACTTTCTGAAACTAAGGACGTTATGTTTCGTCCCGAAATATATCCTTTCTTGGATATGTAAAAAGACTTTTTAGATACGGTATGTGTATTTCAAATTGTAAACTTCCTCAGCAGAATTTTTTTTTTTTCCTTTTAGGGAAGTAAAAGTGAATAAAACCCCTAAATATATAGATTTATGTAATATGTAATGTGGGATAAATATGTAGTATCAAATTTTAATATATTAATGGTAATTACAAGTTTCGCAAAGATTTGTTATTTATATACGGTTAGGTTGAAAGGAATATAATATGTAATTACATAAAAATCCGGTCCCTAGTGATAACAATTTGTTCTGTTTAGTTGTATGACGTCTTTAAGTAGCTAGAACAAGAAGTAGAGCATGTGTTACGAAATAAGTAATTTTATGAAACTTACCAAGAACACTTGAATTGCTTCTTGTTTGTAAACGCAGTGTTCATCCATGCTGTAGTGTACGGTGCATCCATGATGATATATTTCTCAAGCATATGGTGATGCTTCGCCACAAAATTCCAAGCGACAAGACCTCCCCAGTCATGTGCAACAAGAATAAATTTCTGGCGACCTGAAATCAGAAAGTAAATAAGATATGAATCACAGTAGTTTCAGTCTGTCCGAAACTCGGAACGCACGAGTGGCTGTAGTATCTTCGCTCAATTAATACCCAGCCGCTGTCAAAGCGGACGCTTTCCTTTGAACAGATAAGATAATTGTTTGTTTACTGATTAGCCCTTCTCAGATGCAGATCCAATCACAAAAAAATAGTAACATAAAGAAATATGTCTACCAATTATGTGTTAGCATTTTCAAATCTGTAGTGCTCGGGAAAAGTGACACAAGTCAGTTTCCACAAACCTTTTTTGATAATTTATTGACAACATACGGAACATCTGCTCGCTTGGAGAAAAATACATATGTAGTCTATTCCTCCCATTACAATAATTCATACAGAAAAAAATCAAATCGACATAAACCAGTGTAAGTTGTCAATAAATTATCAAAAAAGGTTTGTGGAAACTGACTTATGTCAGTTTTCCCGAGCACTGCAGAAATGACATGCTCATATCAACTCGACGTGGAGTACAAAACAACGTTGTACTATCTCGAGTTAATTGATGACAACAAACAAAGTTGAGTAATCTTAATTTCAATTATAATTAAAAGTCATCTTATACTTTTTTCACTAACTTATGGATAGTGGTGGTAGAAATAAATGTATTGATGCCTTTTTTTTTTTTTGGTAACTCTATAGCACCTATTAGATGCTTTATGGTTCTGCTAACAGATGGAGTTACTTGTCAACAATGTGACGCTGAAACGTGTGTTCAGGTTACTGCCCAGCGACAGTCCTGATGTATTTTTATATTTGTGATGATTGGTTAATTAATATTAACCCGACACACTGATTATCACACTCACATTCATACAAATTTCCAGACTCTAGACACCCAGGGAAGTCTTGTTCTTCAAGAAAAATTCACCGAAAGCCGAGCCCGGGAATCGAACCCGGGACCTCCGGATCTGGAAGCCAGCATGCTGACCAACAGATCACGGAGGCAGTCAATATTGATGCCTGAATAAAAATAATTGTAACTATAGTCGCGTCGCTGTTACTCCCGGCGTGACTCCTCCTCTTTGCTTACATCTTAGGAAGTGAAGGCTCTTTAAAGTCTAGGTAGGTAGTATCGTTAGCCATTTTTGTTCTTTCGTTGTCAAGCTACCAGACGAGGAATCTATTTGCCACACCGTTAAACATTATCATGTCGTAGCTCCTATGATAATAAATCAAACGCACTGTAATTCAGCAAATAATTGAGCGGCAAATAACGTCCTCGTGTGCTTTCTACGATCGCCAACGAAAGAGCTAAAATGGCGGGCGATTATATTAATTATTATTTATCGAGCCTTAAGAAATGAATAACGCCTTCATCAGCGAATCACAAAACGCACACATTTAAATGTAGCCGACCTGCAACGCGATTGGCTGCCGGAAATTAGAGCGACGGTACTATAGTAGCATTGGCGTGAGTGCGAAATATCGCGGACCTGACATCTAGCGGAGGAGGATGGAATTACGTCCACATATACAAATATTAACATAGCGGGAATCGGACTATTGTTTAAAACGTGAGTTACTAATGTGGGATAATATATGAAACACTTAAGAAATGTTGAATAGTATTTAATGTAAAATTATGACCTTATATCAGAGCTGCATATTATGAGAATATTGCATACTTCATATTGCTTTCTGTCATTATTAATTGTTACATATTTTTTCTTTCCTTTACTGAGACAAAATCAGTTCTGACATTAGGAATGAATTTACAATAATGCTTTATATACCCATTGCTGACAACTGCAAAAATAAAAATGATAGTATTCTGATGCTTGTAATAATTATTAGTAAGGGCATGTAGACAACAATAAAACTTAATTTGCTACAACCTTAAAATTTCCAATATATTTTAACTTCTATTCATTTATTAGGCTTAAATAAAAAAAGCTAATTTTTATTGTTCTATCAACACAGAGACAAAGGCATTAGGCCTAATAACGAATTTTGTTGACTCACGTTTTATGAACTGTCGGATATCGAAAGTATGATTTGGAGCAGTTTGTAATGCTGCAATTGTCACAATTATAAACAGCACACATACACCCTGACATTTTAACACAGCACTAATTAATATAACTATTAACCAGCCCAGCAACAATATACATTGCAGTTGATTACAGCTTGTTTCGCGAGTATCTCCACATCGGCAGGTAGGTAGCAGCACCAGCGTCGTTCGCACGCAAAACTGCTAGCTGTCCGGTATTATTATAGTAAGGTATTTGGTAGTATCGCTCGCCATTTTTGTTCTTTCGTTGCCAACCTACCAGACGAGGAATCTATTTGCCACACCGTTAAACATTATCATGTCGTAGCTCCTATGATAATAAATCAAACGCACTGTAATTCAGCAAATAATTGAGCGGCAAATAACGTCTTCGTGTGCTTTCTACGATCGCCAACGAAAGAGCGAAAATGGCGGCAGATTATATTAAGTATTTATCGAGCCTTAGACAGTGCATAACGTCATCAACAGCGAATCAGAAGACGCACACATTTAAATGTAGCCGACCTGCAACGCGATTGGCTGCCGGAAATAAGAGCGACGGGACTATAGGAATAATCCTTGCAATCAAACATGACAACACAGCTTCATATTACAATTTTACAAATATTGATGCGTGAAATAAGATATAACCAACACAAACCCTACCGGTAAGGAACCAAATGAACGCGGCGAATATACCTTCATTGTCAATCTGCATCCACGATGAATGCCGCTTCTGGACAAGTCTGAGTATCGTCAGGGCCAATACAAAAACAAAAAACATAGGAAATGAATTCTTATAGGCTATAATGAAATTTATATTATGAAACAGCAATTAATAACTGAAGAAGACATGCTACTCACTGGATTTCTTGTAAAAGAAATGTTGTATAATTGGACTGAGTTACGCAACAATAGACCAACCGACAATTTGAAAAAAATAATATATTTACACAGATCTGTTGATGGCAGGCTAATTTAACTCGGGAAAAAAATTAAGAATGCGGTATCTGAATTTTGCTGATATTTATAAGCAAAAATTCGTTTAGGCCTATTGTATAATAGTAAATTATGCAACGAGCCTATAATGGTAGTAATTAAGACGCGAGTATGTTTATGAAACGAGCGCAAGGGAGTTTCATAATTTTCATACGAGCGTCTTAATTACCATTATAGCTAAGTTTCATACGACTTTTTATGCTCGACCATATTTCTAACTTGAAATTATTCGTAAATATTCATGTTATTGATGTCTAAGTGAGAAGCGGAACTGACCTACCTCGTAAATTGTGAGATGTGCGCAGACGCGAAAGTATTGATTTTTTCCGAGAAATAGATGTCGACGACCTTGATACAATCTAGAGAGTAAAAGAAATATTAATCTTGATATAACCTTAAAATTGAATTATACATTGAAAAACGAGATGAAAAATTGAATTTATTTGAATATTATTTACAATTAACGCTAATTATTATAGTAACAGAACTGACTTTATATCAAATGTAAGTTATTTAGTGTGCAATTGGTGAAATCGATACTTGCGCTTTCATATTGTGCTTTCTGATTGGCGGAACACCTGAACTTTAATGAATAGGTGTACTTTAATGAGGTCCATTAAAGGGCTGCTACAAGGTGTGTAATTACTACATTTCGGCATGGTCGAGCATAAAATGCATTTATTTATTTTGCTTTGAAATATTAATTCAGCTGCTGGTCTCTTATTAAAAATCGGTTAGCCTTTTCTAATATTATTTGTGCTATTTGTTGTAACAGTATGAATGTTACAATACTTCTTGCATAAAATGTTTTATATAAAAAAAGATTTATTTCGATGGCCAATATCTAGAAACAGGCTTTTGGCGCTTGGTCTCTTATTGTGTAACTCCGTCCAATTAGAATACACCGTGACCAGCTTAAAACAGCAATAAAGGAAAGGGTTATTATATACGACAAACAGAAATAAATCTACCGACGTTTGGTGGAGCTGTCATGAAATCGTAATAGTTCTTCGATTCATAATGTATGACAGGCGACGTAAACAATGCCGGCAAAGACAGGGAGAAAGACTGAAGGAAAGGGGGAGACAAGGAGGAATAGAGATTGGGATATAGAGGGTGAAAAGGAGGTGAAGGGAGAGATAGGAGAGAGGGGGAGGAAAGGAGAGGGAGGGAGAGGGAAGGAGAGGGAGGGAGAGGAAAGAGAGCGAGGGTGAGAGAGAGAGAGAGAGAGAGGAAGAAGAGGGGTGAGAGAGAGGAAGAAAAGGGGAAAGGGAATAATGGAGAGGGGGAGAGAGAGAGAGGGATAAATTATTGCTATTGAGCCAATAGCAGAGATCTCATATCATACTTTGAAGATGGGCGGTGTGAAGCGTTGTACACCCTCCCAACTTGAAGACAAGTGTGAAATAAAGATCTCTGCTATTGGTAGAACACAGGCCCCTATTTACCAATGGGCGACAGCACTTAGGGACCGGCACTTTTTGTCCGTAGGGCCTGCGAACAGGGTTGCCAGATTCTCTTATCAGGAATCCAGGACAGGTGATAATATACTGCATACCTCAACGTAACTACACATTTGAATTAATTCAATTTGCAATAGGCCTACAACTGATTTTATCCGTTTTATGTATTTCAACCTATCATACAGAATCTGCCTAAACTTTTAATTTTATTACATTTTTGCTAGATTATGCAATTTCCATTATAAAATCTGGAAAAATAATGTCACATTACAGCTTGACCTATACAGAAGAAATGCCTTATATAGTGTTTAAATCTTATCAGTAATAAATCAACTCCGAAACAGAGTAAAGAATAAAGATAGTGTATAATAGCTAATACATACTATAGTATTACCGTTTTTACTTCAGTACAACCCGATACAAGGCGCCAGACAGTGTTGAAGACGACATTGAACATAGGTTGGGCAGTGTCTTCAAAAAATTAAATAAGGAATCTTAAAAAATGACTTTATAAAAATGAGGAAAATATTGAATTTACTTTACTACGCAACTAATGGTTTAGGTGCATAATCGTGACAATTTCCAAATTACGGAAATTACAGTTTGTTGTTGTTTAGTCAAATGTCCAAGAACAGGTCTGAACCTCACAAGTAATACCAACAAGGCACAACTTATGATGCAACTAAACCAAGAGATAATGGGATAGGTGGCCAGTTTCTATCCTCCTAAAATGACAGTGGTACACATAAAATATTTTGAACCTAGATTAGTTATTAGGAAAGCGGTGCTTTTAGAACACTGTCTTAGGTGAGGAAATATAGGCCTATGCCGTTAGAAGAACAATCCGATCATGAGTACGATACGAATTTGCGGAATTAAATAAATGGAATGCACAAAATAAATGCGTTTAATCTGCCATATCTTGATAAAGGGACATAATTAATTAAAATCGCTTTCTTTATATCACTATCAGAGGGCGAGTTGTAGCCTGTAAGATCACTCTAATTTTATTGTAACTCCTAAAAAAGTAAGCAATATTAATACACACCCAATGCTTCGACTGTCTGCTTAACGTCTTCAACAAGAAGATCAATATCGTAGTTCTTCACACCAGAGGGCTTCTCCGAGTCTCCATAACCTCGCTGATCTATAGCCACAGTCCTGCGAACATAACAGTATTCTATGGTTATCAGAGGCGGCTCGTGATAAAATATTATGTGTGTTCACAATTTTGTGGTTCCAAAATCGAAGAGAATTTGAAATCGTACGTTTAGTCCAATATGAAATGTCATGATTCCAATGTTTCACTATCGAAAAAAACCGTATATAAATTCAAAACAACATATAATAATAATAATAATAATAATAATAATAATAATAATAATAATAATGAAACTCAGTCTTTTTGTTTCCAATTTTTCTTGGTAAGCCAGTTTACCCAGTTCTTTATTGTTCAAAATTACTTGAACAGAGTTCATTGTTTACGTTTGTTAAAAATGAATACATACCACAGTCCCGTTATTTACAAACGCGTGTGTTCAGTAATATATTTTGATTCTCAACACACTGATACACTATAGCCTATATCAGTACTGTAATCCCACTCGCATAGATTACTATAAATACTTGCCAGTAAATAGGCCTATTATACACTGCCATACAAATACTTAAATTCATATCACCACCACAGTCAGCCAGTACGTGTTTGAAAGCCAAACTATGCTATTATGCCGACACTGAAGTATAGTAATTCACAAACTACACTCTCGTAGCAGCACTGTACACACATCCACGTAAGTAAACGTTCCTACAGTCAGATGCTGACATCTACAAGCTTTTAAATTTCCTCCTCGAGATATAGCACGGGAACGATAGGCATCGATGCACCTGACATCTGTAGGATAGATCCTCATCATGTTCGCTTAACGCTTTGTGCTCTTGACGAGTCATAAGCGGCCAGCTAAAGACAATTTTCTCCCGCGCATGCGTGAAATTCCTGTAACCATCTCGAAAAGAGCACGGCTTGTACGTGAACGGATGTTGCCAAGTTTACATAAGAAGTTTATGCAAGATGCGGGAAGTTTAAAATACTCGATTCTGATATTATACATCCCCACTACGTCAATACGGTATCAAATAATAAAACTAATCGTGCATTAATGGAAACAAGGTGTTCACGTGCTCTTGTGCACTTATTGACGCACCGCCACTGATGGTTATTTAAATGTGACAATATTTTGTCTGAAAATGATATTTATGTATCTTCATTGAAACGAGAATGGAGTTTATATGTGTAAAAAGCTAATAAGGAAATATTTGGACTATATTCCGTTGAAAGTCAGCTCTTTTAGAAGAAAATACACTACTGTTTGTGAAAAGTGCAACACCCAGAAAGAATGGCACGAACGACTCCAAATTCGGGAGATGTGTAGAACAGTGTACCACCAAGCGTTTTGATTTTACAAAAGAAACCCATTAGAATTTTATGTAAATCAAACTATCTGGAACATTGTCGGCCACTTTTCAGACAATCACGGATTTTAACAATCATAAATTTGTATATATATGATCTAGTACTTTACACTCGACAAAATATCGACAATTACTCATTAGTGGCCAATATACATGATCATGAAATTAGAAATACTGAACAAATTAATATTCCATATTGTAGATTACATAAGAGCAACACAAACTTTTTAATTATGGGGATGAAACTATATAATAAGCTCCCAAGTCAATATTATAAATTACCAATCAATAGCTTCAAAATTAGATTTTACAATTGGTTATTAAATAATCCTTTTTATTCTGTTGCTGAGTTTTTCAACACAAATTTGTATGAAATTGTATTTTAATAAACAAGTTTAACTGCAATTTAGTTAGTTTTTTTTTAATTTAAAAGTTTCAAATTATTTCATGTTTTCATTGTATTATTTATATTTTACCGTTTCTTTTATTAGTGTTTTTTAAAAATGTATTTATATGTTTTTCAATGTATTCTGACGAAGCCTAAAACTGTACTGTATGTCAAATGGCCAAATAAATTGAATTGAACTGAATTGAATTGAATTGAATTGAATTGAATTGAATTGAATTGAATTGAATTGAATTGAATTGAATTGAACTGAAATGAACTGAATTGAATTGAATTGAATTGAATTGAATTGAATTGAATTGAATTGAATTGAATTGAATTGAACTGAATTGAATTGAATTGAATTGAAATAACACTGAACGACAAGAATTTTGCTCCGATTTAAAACAATGTGTCCCTTATGGTTTTGTGTGCGCTGAATCCGAAAATGCATCTCTTTTCTTTGTATCACGTAAGGTTTTTAAGATACACTATGATTTCACTTTTCGATAAGTGCTCTTCCAGGAAACATCTGGCGCGAGTTGGGGGTTGTAAACTAAAACGAAAGCTAATGCAGTTTATGAGTTTATGACCTATTGCCGGTTTCTTATGGTTGTTGACATGTTCTTTTGTACTTCTAATAAATAAACAGATATTGGTCCCACCTATTCAGTAAATTTCGTAATAGTTCGAAGTGAGGTACTGCCCGTGCCTCACTTCCTGAGCTGTTTCTTTGCGGGGCGAGACACAGAGGGACAGGGTAGGAGGAGCTGCGTACCGCATGTGCCTACTACCCTACGTTCAACACATCGGCCTTTTCAGGATTCCTTTCGTCAGCTATGGAGCAAGATCAGCCATTGACAAGCGAATGTATAGGCTGTCCCCTCACGAAACAGATTATGTCCCCATCAATTCCTGTAACTAAACACTAATACCAGTTGTAGACTACAGTCTCTACAAGACATTATAGACCTAATCGCGATTACGGTTATAACGTGTACACATCCGTAAACTCTTTCCTCAATGGCAGTGTTTCTCAAACTTTTTCCACCGCGAAACCCCTTTTAATCTAAAGTGTAACTGCGGAATCCCTGTAATATTTTATTAGTGTTTAAATTAACAGACAAGTGAAAGCTAGTATCTCAATAATTCTGTTCAGTGGGACGAATGTATTTGCTGTTTAAGCCTGCAATCTGGTTTTATGGCGGAAAGTTGTAGTCTCATTTCTATTGTACTTCTGCATTTTTTCTTTTCGATATTTTGTTTTAGTGAACAGATGCGCAGACAATCCAGTGATGGAAGTGATAAATATTATGGGTATTTTCCGTTTTAGATGTTCATTAAACATATTATTATTACGCATATTCTTGGATTATTATTATTATTATTATTATTATTATTATTATTATTATTATTATTATTATTATTATTATCATCGGTGGTTTCATGTTATTATTGATTCATATTTTCGTAACATTTATATATTTTTATAGTATCCACTAAGTATAAAATAGCCACCGGAGCAGCCCAGTCGGCTAAGGCGCTTGCCTATCGATCCAGAGTTGCGCTCGGGAGCGGGTTCGATTCCCGCTTGGGCTGATTACCTGGTTGGGTTTTTCCCCGAGGTTTTCCCCAACCGTAAGGCGAATGTCAGGTAATCTTTGGCGAATCCCCGACTTCATCTCGCCAAATACCATTTCGCTATCATCAATCCCATCGATGCAAAATAACCTAGTAGTTGATACAATGTCGTTAAATAACCAAGTAAAATCATATAGGGCTCACGGAACCCCAGAACATACTTTGAGAAATGCTGCTCTATGGTAATTCAGCAGTTGTCCAGACTGAACGAAGAGTGGTCTAGTGTGTACATACATTTTAGGAAATCGCCATCAGAGATAATAGCGATAGTGGTAACCACGATTAGAGTATCCAGTATTATAACCAGTAAAGATCCCTGCGATGGCGTAGGATAATGTTTTCAGAACATGTAATATGCTGCCGTTCCGGCACGTTGCACCTCCCGTGACGTTCCGAGCAGACCTAAGAGGCGTGGTTATAAGCACTAGGGAACTTTCGGTTCAGGACGTGAGACACGGGCAGTACACGCAATGAACAAACAAGGGTGTGGTTTTCAGTATTTAAAAGAAAAGTTTGCCAATTTGAGTGAAGGCAAATTAAAAGAGGGCGTTTTCATCGGTGTACAAATTCGCAAAGTTTTGGCTGACTCTTTATTTGAGGAACAACTTTCCGTTACAGAAAAAAATGGCATAGCGCGCTTTCAAAGATGTTTGCTCAAATTTCCTTGGAAATTCTAGGGCAGACAACTACATCGAACTTGTGGAAACCATCTTAAGTGCATATGAGAAAATGGGGCGTAATATATCTCTCAAAAATACACTTTTTACATTCTCATTCGGATTTCTTTCCTCCTAACCTTGGAGCGGTAAATGACGAGCATGGGCAAAGATTTCATCAAGAAATGAAATATCTGAAATGGAAAGGCGATATAAAGGAAGATCATCATCCAGCATGCTTGCAGACCATTGTTGGTTCCTTATAAAAGATAGTCCCGGGTATAGTTATAAACGGAAGTCATTCAGAATATCTTTTTAAATGATAAATTCAAATTCCGAAATTTTTTCTCATTCTACATATGAAATATTTTTATTGTTATATTTTTTTTAGTTTTAAACATTGTAACATTATGGTATTTATGTATCCAGTACACATTTTTCAAGTATTATGAGACGTTTTGAATCCCTAGTCTATTGTAATTCTATCAGCAGAAGTGAAAAATAAAAAAGTTTTTTCATGAAAAAATTCAATTCACTTTTCCCGGAAAACGGTACGTGATGGGACAATTTGGGTTTTAAATTCAGATTTAGGGCATACATATTAGTAATATTCACCTATTTTTATGTCGGAGCAAGACAAAAAGTAAAAACTTGTTGTTCAGTGTAATTGATTACGTTATCAGAGAAACGGAGTACACATAGGCCGAACAGTGACGTCACGTGTCACCAGCAAGGTCAGTGTTATGCTTTGCTCACACGTAGACCTCTCCAGTTCGCCCGTGCGTTTTCAGAATGCAACATATACTGCCACATAGCATGCATTAGTAGAGTTTATTGATATTCCTTCTAGCTGTTAATGGTCATGGGAAATGGAGTTAAAAATTCGAAGTGTGAACTTCAAAGACATCAATATATAAATGAACGTATTTGATGATTTAATAATAATAATAATAATAATAATAATAATAATAATAATAATAATAATAATAATGATAATAATAATGGTTTATTTTAACTGGCAGAGTTAAGGCCATTCGGCCTTCTCTTCCACTCAACCAGTATGATAGAAAATTACTACAATGCTATGAATATAACATAATACAATACAATTCAAAGCAATACAATACTATAATACAAGACAATATAATACATAATTAATATAATACAATGACAATTCTTTTCATCTTCACAACACCAATAAAATAATAATAATAATAATAATAATAATAATAATAATAATAATAATAATAATAATAACAATAATAGTAATGATAGTCATACCTAAATTAAATTGATTAAACTCGATCACAATATGACTTCAATTTGACTGCGCCCGTAAGAAATCGTTTAGCCTTTTCTTGAAAGTGGTTATTGTCTGGCAGCCCCTTATCTTCTGAGGTAGAGAATTCCATTCACGGGGGACTGAGACAGTAAAAGAGGATGAATAGTGGGATGTTCTGTGGGCAGGAATTGCTAGGGTTTGGCTCTCCTGTGACCTGGTGTTTAGATTGTGATTGGAGGATAAGTAGTTAAACCTGGAACGAAGATAATTTGAAGTAGAAGTGTGGAGAACTCGAAACAGAAGAGAGAGCGAATGAAGTGTTCTACGGTTACTAAGTTGCAGCCAGGATAAAGATTTGAACGAGGGTATAATGTGGTCAAATTTGTGAGCATTGCTGATGAATCTGACAGCTGCAGCTTGTTCGAAAGGTCAGTTGTCAAGTCTGTAAGTATTACGTCGCAATAGTCAAACAGTGGTAGTACGAGGGTTTGCACTAAAGTCTGTTTTAATTCTGGCGGGAGGAAGTTTCTGAACGGTTAAGAGAATGCATGGTATAGCACACTCTCTTGGATATTTCCTTTATTTGGCATTGCCAATTTAAATTTTCGTCCAAGAAAATGCCGAGGTTTCTGACGACGGAATGGTACAGAATAGTGGCATTATTTACTGTAATAATTGGGATATGTCTGTTGTTCATTGTGTTCAGTAGTCTCTTAAGTCCAATTATTATAGCTTGTGGCTTACTAGCATTTAACCAAAGTCCGAACTTTCTCGCCCATGAAGAAACTTGATTCAAGTCATGTTTCTTAATGAACAAAAATGCGGCAGTGGGAAAAGTACAAGTCACCAGCATTCATAAAATGATCAAAGCAGAACTTTACAGTGCATCATGAGCACCTGATATAGAAAGAATCTTCACTAATATCGCAAAAATTAACTCCTGGTATGTGAAAAGCATACTGTTTCGCTCTTCAAACCATTCAACGGGATCATTAATGTATGCTGTTTTATAAAATGCTTATCGAATCATGTCTTTGAATCGCGGTGACTGTAATTGATTGTAGAGAAATGAATTTAATTAATTAAATTTATTTAACTAGTTAGCTAGCGAGTACAAATTAAAATTATAGAACAAAAATATTTCTAGCCACTACCGTAAGAGCCAGGCTCGACAGTTTACTAAATACAGTAACTTAATTCAAATCAATAAATAACACACAAAAGTAAAAAAAAAAAAGAAGAAAGAGAAAAAGAGAGAAAAACACATTTAATATAAATTGACAATCAGACAGAAGCCAGTGATATTCAACAAAAACAAGAATATAGTCGACAGAAATAAAAGGTAAAAAAATACACACATTTGTTAATATTACACAGGGACATAATTTTATTTTTACTTCAATTTCTATTGTACCTGAGTTTTTGAATGTAGTTCACTCCCACCCCTTCTACTAATGACGTTCAACCGTCCTCCACCAGATCCAAGACCGCATATACAGACATAGTAGCCTTACGGTCATAGTAAACAGTATGTTCCAAAAATATGTTCGCGTTTTCCAGTGACGAAAGAGCTTTCAATATTGAATCATTTTCGCACAGGTACTGTCGTCCATTTGCCTACGTCGCATCCCGGTTTCCCCCACCTGCTTCTATTCGCCTCTCTGTAAAGGCTAGTGGCTGGGCTGTCTTAGCTCTTTTCTGAGAACATTAATTTTTGTTAGGATTTGGACTTCTACGTAATATTATACAACTGTTTAAAATAACTTAAATAAAAGGGCCTCGTTAAGTAATTAACTGTCACGTGATTTCCTCCCTTTCTACGACCCTACGACATAACCACTTGGACGGACAGTAGATAGCATGTCCGAGTAATTTTATCTTTTACGGATCGGACCGAAGTGAAGATTGAATTTACAGTACGTAAGGTACTCTTTTATAGAGTGGGTACAGAATTATTTCAACATGAGTTACTGATACGAAGTATGAACCTGGTAATTGGAATTACGTACAATACTCTATAGTGCTATAATATACACATTAGAAATGAAGTTTGTATAGAAATGAACGGTCAACATTTTCAAAAATGTGTTTAAATATTCATATTATGATTATTTTTAATTTTAACTTCTTACTCTATATTGTATGCTAATGTGCTGTAGACAGTATAATATACACTGCATAATGAATACGTTCCCATGGATAACTCAGTTCGTGAGTAAAAACACTTATTGTTAAAACTGTACTGTATTTTGATTAAACAAAACCTAATGAAAATTATCAAACTCAAAATTGCAATATTTCCTACTTTACGTAAAGTTATCTGTTTGTATTTTATGCCAGTATCACCGAACTCCAGTCGTGGAAGGTGGTAACAAAAGGTGTTTCCGGGTCGCAACCATTAATCCAAAGGCATAGCCACGGTAATATTAAAATGTTTAGTAAAAATAAAATGCTGTCTCTGTATATCATGAATAATTTTATAAATTTATTTTTTAAAAGCTTCAATTTTAAAATATTTCAAATGTGGAAAATGGTTTGTAATTTTATTATAAAGTCTTGGGCCGAAACTAGCACCATGTTTAAGAGCTGCACTTGTTTGACATTTAAGCTCAATTAATGGGAAAGTAGACTTTTGTCTTCGAGTACGACATTCCTGTCGATTAGATTTATGTTTTATTTGATTTCTGTGGTAGTAAGTTAGTAAACTGTATTTATAATTTTCTTCATTAGTTAATACTTTAAACTCTGTATAAATTAAATTTGTTGGGTAGTCCATATTTTTGGTTAGACAAATTTTTATTAATCTTCTATGTAATAAAATTAATGGATTAAGTACAGATGATGCTACTCCACCCAAATTTATTATACCATATTGTATTAATGATTATACTAAAGCTAAAAATATTATTCCCAGTGCTTCCTTAGTGATAAAATTTCGAAGTATTATGAATTTATAAATTGTCTTTCTTATACTTGTACACATAAAACCAATTTGTTTATCCCAAAGTAAATGCTGATCTGTAATAATTCCTAAATATTTAACTTGTGTGAAGGTGTTAGATGTGGGCAATTACAATAATTATTTGTTAATTCATTACATGAAATATTATGTATTACTAAGTGATAATTATTCATAGGTGGAGGTAAACCTTTCGTTGTTAGAGAAAATTGAATATTGGTAGATTTATTACTATTTAAGGACAGGAGATTAGAGTCAAGCCAATTTTTCATTACGTTAATTCCATTACTAGCATTTAAGTAAGTGTTATCCCAATTTCCCCATTAAATGTTAGTAGAGTATCATCTGCAAAAGAAAATTACAACCATATTTCTTTAGATCAATTTTGAACAAATTATTAATATCTATTATAAATAAGATTATAAGCTTATTATATATTATAAATGAGTGCAGAGTGAGACAATGGTATATGTCATAAAGTTTTGGATGAAAATGGTCGTCCTTGATTGCATAATCCGATATAGTCCTCCAATATGTTTTGTATTGTCTAAAAAAGAATACGTCCAATCATACCGATAGATCCTTTTGGAATTCATCGGATTTCAACTGATTTCCATTTGTGTTACAAGGTGGCATTCACATGGATAATAATCTCAACTGGGACATGCAAATCACAGAAACCCGTAGAAAAGTATATTCTATTATTCATGTGCTAAAAAGGATAAATGTTCATTTCCCTTCTTGCTTAAAAAAGTCCCTTGTGCAGACACTTGTATTTCCCTATTTTGACTCTGCTGACATTTTACTGACTGACCTCTCCAGCAACAACAAAACGAAACTTCAACGTGCTCATAATTTGTGTGTACGTTTTGTAAGCAATGTTCGCAAATATTACCCCATTCCTGGAAGCAATAGGTTGGCTTAAACTAGATAAGAAACTAAATTTACATTAAATTCTATTTCTCTTCGAAATATTGAACTCTTCTATTCCTTCGTACCTGTCGTCTCGCTTCACTTACGTTTCTTCCCACCATAATCTGAACACACGCTCTCGCCATGAAACAATACGAACAATACTATCCCATCGCACCTCCTCATACTCATCCTCTTTCACAATAACTCTGCCAAGACTCTGGAATTCGCTACCTGCTAGCATCAGGGACTGTTGAAATAAAACTCAATTCAAACGCAAACTTACTAGGCACTTGGTCAGTAATTGAGACTTTTTCAGACATGGTTTCTTGTAAATAGTTCTCTTAATCTATCACAAAATATTTCAATATCCGGTAATTTCATCACTATACAATTTTGTTATTTTAGGTTTAATTTGTAATTCAGTAAATATAAAATATTCTTTATTTTTCTATGATAAATTATCTAGCTTTCATTAGTCAGGTAATCTTTTCGTACTTTGATTTTTATTGTAATTGTAATTTATTGTAAATTTAATTCTAATTGTAATTTTATTTGTAATTGTAATTGTAAATTTAATACTAATTGTAATTTTATTCTTCATATTATAGTTGGAATGTCCTGGTAGAGGGGCAGAGTTGGCCTAACGACCTTATCTCTACCAGGTTAAATAAATAAATAAATAAATAAATAAATAAATAAATAAATACCAAAAATACTACTAAAACTAGGTTATTATCTATGGTGATTCTTCCAATAAACTAAATATTATGCACACATATTATAAGTTTCTGTGCAATGGCATATTATTACGGCAGCTTAAAAACTGAACTCACCAGTAATCCTTGGAAAACTCTTTCATCTGATATCTCCATGAGTACCAGAATTCCGGAAACCCGTGCAGAAACAGCATGAGTGGTTTAGATCTGTCTCCTTTCTCAACATAGTGAATTTTAACTCCCTGGAAAGATAATAATAATAATAAACACAAATTCTATATGCAACGTTCTTTTACGCGGTGTTCCTTCCGTAGTCGAATCTATGGACAACCAGATTTCGTTCTCTGCTACATTCTTCCTGATGTTATTTAGCACATTCTCGTAACAAGTGGTCAAATACAGGGTGATTCACGAGGATTTACCGTTCTTAACGAAGCTTATTTCTGAAGACATTCTGAGCAAAAAAGCCATATAAACATTTGTCCTAATCTCAATATTTTCAGAGTTACCTATTTTGAAATTGTTTGTAAAATAACATTATTCTTGAGTTTGAAGGGTAAAAGAATATTACAGATAAAGAATGAACTATTCAGGAGTATCATTACTTAATTAGCTAGTATTCTGAAGCTAAAAATGTGTTTTGGACTCCATTGTTGCTTCGTAGCCTACAGAATTATTATTATTTTTTTTTTTTTCCGATTTTTAACTACGGTACAAAATTACATTTTCCTACGCATTTATCACAACAATTGTTTACAAAGCACGCCACTCTTGTAAATTATTCAAGACTGTACATTAGGATAACTGCTGAGCCATTTATACCTGCACCCACGCTTTCAGAAGTCGAAATTGCGATAGAAAATCTGAAAAAGTACAAGTCTCCAGGTATCGATCAAATTCCAGCAGAATTACTACAAGAGGGTGGAAGTGCATTATATAGCGAAATTTATAAACTTCTACTTGCTATTTGGGAAAAGGAAATTGTACCAGAACAATGGAAGGAGTCCATAATTGTACCTATTTTTAAGAAGGGGGACAAAACCAACTGTGGTAACTTTCGAGGAATATCACTTTTGTTGACGTCGTACAAAATTTTGTCCAATATTCTTTTGAGAAGATTAACTCCGTACGTAGATGAAATTATTGGGGATCATCAGTGTGGTTTTAGGCGTAATAGATCGACTATTGAGCAGATTTTTTGTATTCGACAGATAATGGAGAAAAATAGGAGTATAAGGGTACAGTACATCAGTTATTCATAGATTTCAAAAAGGCATATGACTCGGTTAAGAGGGAATTATTATATGATATTCTTATTGAATTTGATATTCCCAAGAAACTAGTTCGATTAATTAAAATGTGTCTCTGTGAAACATACAGCAGAGTCCGTATAGGTCAGTTTCTATCTGATGCTTTTCCAATTCACTGCGGGCTAAAGCAGGGAGATGCACTATCACCTTTACTTTTTAACTTCGCTTTAGAATATGCCATTAGGAAAGTTCAGGATAACACAGAGGGTTTGGAATTGAACGGGTTACATCAGCTTCTTGTCTATGCGGATGACGTGAATATCTTAGGAGAAAATCCACAAACGATTAGGGAAAACACGGAAATTTTACTTGAAGGAAGTAAAGCGATCGGTTTGGAAGTAAATCCCGAAAAGACGAAGTATATGATTATGTCTCGTGACCAGAATATTGTACGAAATGGAAATATAAAAATTGGAGATTTATCCTTCGAAGGGATGGAAAAATTCAAATATCTTGGAGCAACAGTAACAAATATAAATGACACTCGGGAGGAAACTAAACACAGAATAAATATGGGAAATGCCTGTTATTATTCGGTTGAGAAGCTTTTATCATCTAGTCTGCTGTCAAAAAATCTGAAAGTTAGAATTTATAAAACAGTTGTATTACCGGTTGTTCTGTATGGTTGTGAAACTTGGACTCTCACTTTGAGAGAGGAACATAGGTTAAGGGTGTTTGAGAATAAGGCGCTTAGGAAAATATTTGGGGCTAAGAGGGATGAAGTTACAGGAGAATGGAGAAAGTTACACAACACAGAACTGCACGCATTGTATTCTTCACCTGACATAATTAGGAACATTAAATCTAGACGTTTGCGATGGGCAGGGCATGTAGCACGTATGGGCGAATCCAGGAATGCATATAGTGTGTTAGTCGGGAGACCGGAGGGAAAAAGACCTTTGGGGAGGCCGAGACGTAGATAGGAGGATAATATTAAAATGGATTTGAGGGAGGTGGGATATGATGATAGAGACTGGATTAATCTTGCTCAGGATAGGGACCGATGGCTGGTTTATGTGAGGGCGGCAATGAACCTTCGGTTCCTTAAAAGCCATTTGTAAGTAAGTAAGTACATTAGAATGCATAATTAAACTGTAAAGAATTAAGTTCCTAAAGTTGTATAACTTGTAACAATTTTTGTGATAACTACGTAGGAATAATGCCATTTTTAGTTAAAAACTGAAAAACAAAATCTGCACAAAGCAACTAACAACATATTTTTATCTTCAGAACACTAGCCAATTAATGAAATGATACTTCTGAATATTTCATTCTCTATTTGTAATATTCTTTTTCCCTTAAAAAAAAAGAAAAAATGTATTTTACAAACAATTTCAAATTAGTATAACTTTGAAAATATTGAGATTAGAAAAAATGTGTATATGACATTTTTTGCTCAGAATTTCTTTGGAAATAAGCTCTGTAAGCGACGGTAACTCCTCGTGAATCACCCTGTATGTTGTGTGCTGGGTGGTATCGGAAGGAACTGATTTCTCAGTGTATTTTTACTATTTTTTAATGAATGTTTTGAAGTATGGATTGTTAACTACATTAAAAGGAATGTTCGTGTGAATAATCATTTCGCACAATTCTTTGAAAAATGTGTTCGGTGTGCTGCTTGAAGGCGTATTTACGCTGTTTAAAATTTCTTTATTCATTTTTCTTACTAATAATTTTTGTCGTGTTTAATATGCCTTTTTAAATTGCAGTGGCGTTCTATACACCCCTGTCTTCTACACCCCCTTAATGTCACAACACAGACTTTACAGACAATATTTTCTCCGTCTACTGTTAAATAATTCTTCCCGTACTTCTTTGCAAAAGCATTCAACTTTGTAAACAAACTGACCTTTCTGAGCATCGCAAAAAAAAAAAAAAAACAAAAATTAAAATTGCTACATGTTTATTTCCACCATTAACACTGTGTATAATTAAACACAAATGCTTATAAAAGACAGGAGAATATGTGCTTTTCAAATTCTTTTGACATTGTCATTGTGTAATGTATATTTACTTTCATAATGTACATAATTATGTGTATGTTTCCCCATACTACCGTACTCTACTATAAATAGCAACGTTGTTACCTCAACACATCTCTACCTTTCACTACCTGCAGCGAGTCAACAACCTATAGTACATGCACAGTAAACTTATTGTATCGGGTCCAAAGTCTCGAAGCCTGATCATCACCATCATCATCATCATTTCCGTAGGATTAATTATGGAATGTCAGAGGAAAATACATGTATTCGACATTAGATATAGAGGTTGTTGGGTTTGCGGAGTACACTTCATTATGAGATATTGTTTAGACATGAAAAAAATGTAACTTCTTATAAATGCAAAATTCGACGATATGAAAATCATAAAAGTGCCCTGGCGCCTCCCGGCCTCGAAAAATAGTACCCTGGAAGAGAGGAGAAATGATCCGGAAATTTTCTTTTAAAACTAAGCTTCAAATCAATGTTTGTCGTATTTAAGGTCTATGACATGTCGCTG
Source organism: Periplaneta americana (assembly GCF_040183065.1). Taxonomy (NCBI): domain Eukaryota; kingdom Metazoa; phylum Arthropoda; class Insecta; order Blattodea; family Blattidae; genus Periplaneta; species Periplaneta americana. The sequence continues at coordinate 186,463,081 of NC_091120.1, read as the reverse complement.
AATTCGCGAAACAACGGATCAAGTCGCGTTATACGTACGGGCTATTCCATCTCAAATCGACCGAAATATAGAGAAAATTGACCTTGCAATTTTTAAATACAATGAAACTTTTTCTGTCCGTAGACAACTGTGATACAATGCTTTGTGCAAAGTTTGAGGCATCATAACTTCATAGTGTTTAAATTAAAAATTTTTAAATTTATCGTATTTTCATAAAATTAGCAACTTTAAACTGTTGTGGCTCCGAAACCCTTTCACCCAATGATCAAAATCATGGTTTATTTCGATGCTTAGAAATTATAGTTTATATTAACATGTAAACAGTTTTTCTTACTTTTTATGGAAATGGAGAAATTTATATTTTTCTTCATTAAGACGCCTTTGCCCACGAAAAAATATTTTTAAAATATATGGTTAGATTCCGCGTTGAAAGTACAAATAAACACATATTTTTTACAGGTGCACCGTTGATAAGAAAGTATTTAATATAACAAATAAAGAAAATAAATAGTACGCGCGTGAACTAACCAGCTGACTGTAGGTAGTCGAGACAAGCAAGGCCAGGAGACAAACACGTGATGTGTCGTCTAGCAGTCATGGCTGGGCTAGCTTTATCACAAGTTTTCATGAACAATGCTCGCTTATCTTCAGCTCTCGGCCAGTGTGTGGGGTACTGCACCGTTCAAGTCTAGGCGTGTGAAAATAATTTATTTAATACCCTCGAAACTTATTGCCGAGACACTAAGCAAACAATGCCGAATCCCTCTTAATAATGAAAGGTTTTTTCTTAATATTATTTACATTTTTACAAATGGGCGAAAAGCCTAAAAGTAAGTAAAATCAGATTATCTGTCTCTCTATATACAATAAAAATAAGTATTACTTCTTATCATAACTTACTAAATGTCAGCTTCAAAATGAGCTCCCGTTCAATGTTCTGCAGTAAATGGTTCCAGAGTTCTGAGCGCTGAAAGAGGCTTGTTTTTAAAAAAAATACGCTAAATTTGTCGCTCAATGGTACGAAAACAGTTTGACTTTCGATAGTATATTTTTGAAAATGCACTCTCCTCAGTACCTTGTGTAAATAGGGAAAAAATTAGAGTATTAAAAAATGCGAGGTTTTTTACTGATCGATTTCATATGGAATAGCCCGCACGCTAGACCAGCCATTCCAAAACCCTGCACATTGTGTAGTAGTCTCTGTGCGATGTGCACTTTCTATTCCCCTACCTGGAGGGAGTGAATCACTTTGGAGGGGAACGCGACAGGGCTATACAGACCTGCAACAGCATATCAGCTTTTGTTTCAGTAATGCAGTTTCAGTACGGGTGCTGATTTGGCTATGTCTGTGAAAGAGTTATGGTAAATAAAGTGAGGAGTTCACAGATAAAGAAGAAGAGAAGTTACGAATCATATAACATAATTGTTATAATGTTTTCCTCAGCCAACAATAATTATTTTAAAATGAAAGGCTTTCATCAGCCCATGTCGAGGTAATAGTCTTGTGACAGTTCAGATCAGATTAGTAAAGTTCTCAAAATATGATATTACCAGCGCTTATTTCTTAATCAGTACTCTCACGGCAAAACGAACTTGACAATGGCGTTGTTTTTTAGTCTGTACTAACACAACCATCAGAAATTAGATGACTTATGACACTCATTTCATAAGCTGGTAAGTGATGAGAATATAATGAGCAAAGCTCGGAAGTTGGGAACTTGTGTCTTTGAACGTGGCTAAGCGACCGGACTTCAATGTCAACAAACTCCCGCTTCCAGCACGGAGGTACTGTCAGGTCTGCTATAAAAGTGGTTCCTGGCTGGAACAACATAATGATAATATTATGATAGGTTGAAACATCTAATTTTATAGCATATATATAAATAAACATGCAAAATACATCAAATTTACAGTTCTGCTCTGTACATTTCATTACAGTGTATGACTACATGCATTCGAAGATTTTCGAACCCATAAATTCTTCGTCTGTTAGTTAAACATGATTTGAAACGAAGGAAACTTATTTCCACGTCACATGAAGTGACGGGAGCAAACTTTAATTTTTTTATTTTATTTATTTTAACTAGCTACCTAGTGAGTACAAATTGCATTTATAAAATAAAAATGTTTCTAGCCACTACCGTAAGAGTCAGGCTCGTGTACGGTGTGGTCTTAGTGAATAATATAACATAAAATTTACAAGGACAGTTTACTAAATACAGTAATTAACTTAATTCAAACCAATAAGTACAACACAAGAGCAAGAATAAAGAAGAAAGGGAAAACGAGAGAAAAATACACATTTAATATAAATTGACAATCCGACAGAAGCCAGTGATATTCGATAAAAACATGAATATAGTCGATAGAAATAAAAGGTAAAAAAAGTATATGTGTTACTATTATATATCATGGATAATTTTACAAAATTCTTTTTTAAAAGTTTCAATTTAAAAAAATTTCAAATTTGGAAAATGGTTTGAAATTTTATTATAAAGTCTTGGGCCTAAATAAAATACTGAATATTTCACTGTCACTGTTTCCTGTTCGATTTTCAGCAGATCTCGTATCTGAGAAAGATCAGTATATCCTAAATTTTTCTCGCAAATAGTTTTCAATTAGTGTATCACTACTAGGGAAGGTCCCTCTACGACTTGATCCATGGCTATGGACAAATTCTCCATCAATTTAAAGGACTGCAATGTCTTTCAATGAATGCCCGTTTCCAGCTCTAGTTTATGTGTGGTACAACTTACAAGATATAAACTCTGCATTAGAAGAAAATAATGTATCTCCTCAGAATTCCTCCAGGAAATTCTGTACCTAAAATTTAAGAAATGCATTTTCAAACTTCCATAACACCCATTCGAATAACACGTATTTTCTAATTCCTCAAACAGACCGTTTACCTGTAATTCTCTTAATGTCATTGGCTTCGACGTGACACAGTTTATTCTTTCGTCTTCTTGCCATTCGATGTGACCACTTTCTTAGTACAAACGACTGTCCCTGAGCACTTGCAGCGTGAGCTTTGTGTACGTTATGCCTGTAACCTTACTCAAGCACACGACACACAAGTCCCCAAGATCCGAGCTTTGATAATGAGGAATACATATGAGGCTCTTGAGGTTGCAAGGAGCGAAGAAAGCAACTATTTGCAAGGCGGAAAAATTTTCTGAAAAAATATTTCATGGCAAATTTTCCATCTCACGTCACTATATTATGCTAATATACTTACATTAATAAACCTTTAAACCTGACATAAATAGAATATCGTCGCTTCACAGCTTGAGAACTACACTTTTAATTTCTTTCAGTAACGCTTCCAACTTGTCGATACTTGCTCTCAAAGTTTTCCAAATAAACTTATGTGAATTTAAATTCTAAGCTTAATTTATATCATTTATTAATATTAATGTTAATTTATATTGACATACAGCAAGGAAATGATTTCAGTGTAAAAAACTTCATAATGTCCTACTGCATGTAATTAATTGGGAGTATAATATTTTCTTCAACATTTGTGTACCAATGGCCCCAATAAACAATAATACTTGACGAACAATGAAAGAGTAGGGTCTATTACTTTAAAATGATTAGTACCTACTACGTAAAATGAAATATTTGTTCGTTTTTTGTTGTTTAGAAATTACTGCAATATTCTTTTTCTTGAAATACTATATAAAAAATCATATTAATAAATTATGCTTTACAAACCACTACTTTGTGGAGTGTAACTGAGTAAGTCCAAAGTTTCTTGTATTACAATTGTCAAATATAGACACTGATAATAACAGTGTTTTTTTTTCCTTCTGCTAAGTGTGTTTATAATGTCCAAATGTCTATTAAATCCAACCCTAAAAGCGCAGAATAGATTATTGTACACCCCTCCATCTAAGAACGGGTAAGAGCAACGCTTGAATGATGCAGTCTGCACAGACCGGCGATCCGCACACAAAATTGCACATTTAGAGTCTGATTTCTGACATGCCTGCACTATATTAATGCCAAGTCATTAAAATTCTACTAACTTTAAGAGTGAGATATCCGTGGACGCCAAGGGCTTCATCCTTCAGACACTTGGGCGGTTTTGTCCTCTCCTTCACTCGAAACTCAGACGGCTTGCAGATGAAACCGATCAACAGAAGAGCAGCGAGCCGCACACCGTAGTAATATGCAACTGCGTATTTGATTATCGTTTCCTTCACAGACATTGCAAGTCCGTCCGAAATGACGTCACGAACTCAGAGCACTGTACGCTGGAATTGCACGAACTGAATTCAACCATGCAATCGCTGTCAGCGAAGTAGCCCTTCCCCTACTTCCCCTACTTCCCATTCTCTACCCGTGCAGCAGTGTTGACATATTTAGCGATAAGTCACAGGGACTTTCAACTAGTCTCGGCGACAAGGTTCATAAAAATACGATTAGCGACCTTTCATACCGATTTTCGAGTAGTGGCGTAGGCAGAAGGGCTCATCGGGCTAAGTCCCTCCATTTTTCAGGAAGTATTTTAAAATTGCATTGGGTTCAAAGAACGAAGAAACAACCCACCCACTGGCGTTGCGAGTGCGACAGTGAAAGAAACATATTGTTTGTTTCTACAGGGACATCATTTTATTTTTACTTCAATTTTTATTGTACCTGAGTTTTTGAATGGGTACTTCACTCCCACCCCCTCTACTAGTAAACTTTCAACCGGTCTCCACACAGAACCAAGCGTATACAGTCAAAGTCGCCTTAAGGTCATAGTAAACACAAACAGTACTGAGTGAGTATAGTATGTTCCAGAAATATATTCGCGTTTTCCAATGACGAAAGAGCTTTCAATATTGAATCATATTTTTGCACAGATACTGTCGTCCATTTGCCTACATCGCATCCTGGTTTCCCCCACCCGCTTCTGCTGGCCCTCTGTAAAGGCTAGTGGCTGGGCTGTCTTAGCTCTTTTCTGAAAACATTAATTTCTGTTAGGAATTGGACGTCTACGTAATATTATACAACTGTTTAAAATAACTTAAATGAAAGGGCCTCGTTAATTAATTGTCACGTGATTTCCCTCCTTTCTACAACCCTGCGACAAAACTTTTGGACGGACAGTAGATAGCATGTCTGAGTAATTTTATCTTTTCGGATCGGGCAGAAGTGAAGACTGAATTTACAGTACGTAAGGTACTATTTTATAGAGTAAGTACAGAATTATTTCAACATGAGTTACTAGTACGAAGGACGAAACTGGTAATTGGAATTAGGTACAATAGTCTATAGCGTGATAATATGCAAAAAAAGAACTGTAGAATGTATCGAAATGAACGGCCACCATTTTCAAAATTGTGTTTAAATAACCATATTATGATTATTTTGCAATTTAACTTCATTCTCTATATTGTAAGCTAATGTGCTGTAGACAGTATAATGTACACTGCATAATGAATACGTCCGAATGGATAGTTCATTTCGTGACTAAAAAACACTTATTGTTAACACTGTACTGTATTTTGATTAAAGAAAAACCTACTGAAAATTATCAAACTCAAAATCGCGATATTTCCTACTCTACGTAAATGGATGAACTACTTTTCTTCCCTCCTGTACCTAGTAAAGTGATTTGTTTGCATATTACGCCAGTATCATCGAAGTTCAGTCGTGGAAGGTGATAGCAAACGATGTTTCCGTTTAATCCAAAGGTATAGCCAGGTTAATATTAGAAATGTTAGTAAAAATAAAATGATGCCCCTTACTACAATAAATTACATTTAGATTACAGTGATACTTACTAGAAATTAGAGGAGAGCCAAAAGTGAAATAGTAATTTGCCGAGAGCCTCATTCAATGTATTTCATAGTCCATTTTGAATCTTGCGTACACTATTTTTAACACTTGAAATAAGCAATTGATTAACTAGCGGAATTACTCGTGTTAATTATGTAAGTCTATGCGGCTTACTGCTGTTTCGGTGCTTCATCACACCATCCTCAGAGCCTACTAGATCTCGGCGTCATCTCCAACTTCTCTGCCTGTTATGTGGGTGCGTTTGATTGTTGAAAGGTGTTGAAAAGTGGAGTCAAATAGTGTGTGTGTACTGAAATTGATCTGTGTGTTGAGAATTTGATCGGGGTGTGTTTTAGTGTGTTTGTAGCCTATATTTCGCATTGTTCTAGTGTGTTGAGTTTTTGGTTCTTGGGTTGTATGTGTAGGATTTCCAAGAACCAAAAACTCAACATACTAGAACAATACGAAATATACAGGGACATCATTTTATTTTTACTTCAATTTTTATTGTACCTGAGTTTTCGAATGTACTTCACTCCCACCCCTTCTACTAATGAAGTTCAACCGTCCTCCACACAGATCCAAGACCGCATATACAGTCATAGTAACCTTACAGTTATAGTAAACAGTACGTTCCAAAAATATGTTCGCATTTTCCAGTAACGAAAGAGCTTTCAATATTGAATCATTTTCGCACAAATACTGCCGTCCATTTGCCTACGTCGCATCCCGGTTTCCCCCACCTGCTTCTATTCGCTTCTCTGTAAAGGCTAGTGGCTGGGCTGTCTTAGCTCTTTTCTGAGAACATTTCTGTTAGGAATTGGACGTCTACGTAATACTGTACCCATACAATAAATAAAATAACTTAAATAAAAGGGCCTCGTTAAGTAGTTAACTGTCACGTGATTCCCTCCCTTTCTGCGACCCTGCGACATAACCACTTGGAGAGACAGTAGATAGCATGTCTGAGTAATTTTATCTTTTCGGATAGGGCAGAAGTGAAGATTGAATTTACAGTACGTAAGGTACTCTTTTATAGAGTAGGTACAGAATTATTTCAACATGAGTTACTGGTACGAAGGACGAAACTGGTAATTGGAATTAGGCACAATAGACTATAGTGCGATAATATGCACAAAAGAACTGAAGCCTATATCGAAATTAACGGCCATCATTTTCAAAAATGTGTTTAAATATCCGTATTATGATTATTTTTCAATTTAACTTCATTCTCTAAATTGTACGCTAATGTGCTGTAACAGTACAATATACACTGCATAATTAATACATCCTAATGGATAATTCAGTTCGTGAGTAAAAACACTAAGTGTTAATACAGTACTTTATTCTGATTAAACAAAAACGTAATGAAAATTATCAAACTCAAAATTGCGATATTTCCTAGTTTACATAAATGGATGAACAACTTTTCTTCCCTCCTATACCTAGTAAAGTGATTTGTATTTTACGCCAGCATCATCGAACTCCAGTCTTGGAAGGGGGAGCAAGCGGTGTTTCCTGTTCTAGACCTTTAATCAAAAGATATTGCCAGGTTAATATTAAAAATGTTAGTAAAAATAAAATGATGTCCCTGTACAAGCACACTAAAACACACCCCGATCAAATTCTCAACACACAGATCAATTTCAGTACACACACGCTATTTGACTCCACTTTTCAACACCTTTCAACAATCAAACGCACCCACATAACAGGCAGAGAAGTTGGAGATGACGCCGAGATCTAGTAGGCTCTGAGGATGGTGTGATGAAGCACCGAAACAGTTGTAAGCCGCACAGACTTACATAATTAACACGAGTAAGTCCGCTAGTTAATCAATTACTTATTTCATAGTATTGAAGCTTAACACAATGCGTGGAAATTTAATTATTAAATTATATGATCTATTATTATTATTATTATTATTATTATTATTATTATTATTATTACTTCAATATAAAGCAGCGGTGGCCAAAACTCGAGCTGGAGTGATTACACGCGAGAGAGAGCCTATGAAGTAAGGAGACGGGGGAGAGGTACTTGGCATGAAAACTACAACCAGTGGTGGTTCCTGTACTAACATCTTGATCAATCCCGCGGATAAAAATCTCAAGCTTTGCTGTATCAGTAATGTCACTGCTGTCATCAAGAACCAGTGAACAATATACGATTTTTCTTGCTTCTTTTTTAACCTTCCTCTTGAATATAATCAGGAATTTTCTAAATTCTTCTCTCGATACTAATTGGTCGAGAAATTCGTAGTTTTTCAAAATTAAAAATTTCTTATAGACAAGTTATTTAAGCTATTTTATTCATTACTCTTTTGAGAAATTCTGTTCTATTAAAAGGCTTTAGAGCACGAGATATTTCAAACCCCATTAGGTAGCTTAAAAACTTTTAAAAATGTTCAAAATCTATACTAATAATAAATCTGTAGCCGAAATTTTTCTGGTAATTTGGCTCACTTCCTTACATTTATTTATCTCATCTTTCTCTTCCTGGCTATGATTTAAGACATGTCAATTCCTGGCGTTTAACAGTTCGTTGGCACATAATATTGAATCAGCTTTTCTACAATATTATAATTAAATGAATAACTAATAAATAGTTACCCTCATCTAAAGATTAAGAAGATTAAAATTGAGACAAAACATAATAATATACTATAGATGAAGGGTTCAGAGCCATAGTGGGCCAAGCGCCATTTATTAAAAACGGAGAAAGCAAGAGTTAAAGTTAAGTGAATACCATAGTTTAATGAAGATTGACATATTATTTAGTTTTAATGTGTATACTTTATATTACTTGCTATATGTTTCCATTGAATTATGGTAATAACTTCATTTTAACCCTTGTTTTCTGCGGTAATTACTGTCTGCTACATTTGTCTCACAGACCGGTATATCGTATTACCTAATAGTTCGTCAATTTTTTTATCCAATTTAATAAACCCATTTCACCCTGAGGTATATTAGGGTTATAGTTGGCATCAAAATACATATTTTATAACCAATAAACAAAATTGTGGTCAAGGTTACAATTCACATGAATTGTGTAGAAGAATGCACCTTAAAGAAAGAATGGATCCTATTAAAGATTAATGAGATGTTTGAGGAATAATCAATTCAAAGATATATACAAGAATGTCTAACCGTTTCAGAGTAAATACACGATCTAAAAAGATAATCAATAATGCATTAATATAACAAAGTTTGACTTTCACTTTCAAATTAATACTTAAACCATGAACAATGGAACAGTTAAGAGTAATAAAAGGATATTACAAGCAATGATTTACGGATTACAAGTTACATACGTGATTCAGGAACAAGTAAAATAATTAAAATAATAAGACAAGTAATGACTTATAACTAACGAAATTCTTGAAGGGCAATATATAATAGTAGGGACAATACAAAAGATTTAAAAACAAATGTAAACAGCAAAGGAATAGTAGAAAAATTGACTTAAAATGACACATTAAAGAGATACTAATAACAATACAGTGACTGTAGTTACAGATTAAACACATTATTTTAAAAACAAAGGCCGTAACACGATACTACGAGAGGAGTTCGGCCAGCGTCGTGAATCGGGTCCCGGCATAGCTCAGTTGGTTAGAGAGCACTCAGCGCGCACAGCTGAGAGGTCCTGGGTTCGATTCCCGGTGCCGGTACGAATTTTTCTCGTACTTAATGGTATAAAAACAAACTGACTAGTCATACTAGTCGAGCAAAATATAATGAGGTGGGCGAGACCTCATTCATATTTGATACATAAAGAAGCAAAGGATCAATAGCTATTTTCAGGCATTATATGCATGGACCATGTCTTTAATTCACATCTTTTTGACGTTACATCGTATAGTATTTTGTGTTTCAATCTATTTCAATTTGTTATTGTTTACTGTAACAACAAAAATATGTTTCATAAAGCCTCAAGGTATTTCTCTATATTTATTGTATCATGGTACTCTTTGTCAATGGCAACCTGTAATGGTTATAGGAAGAAATATATATATATATATATATATAGAGCTATTAAACATATTATTTTAGAAGCAATAAATAGCTATACTAAGAGATGAGCTCGTCAACTTCAATATTGTTGTATGTTTTTGTTTAATTTTTTTCGATAATTAGTTTTTATTTTGTCCCACAGTTACTACAAACATATCCCACCATGTCAATTATGCCCCTGATCCTAATTTTCGGAAAATAATGCACCACTGACTAGAAGATGAAGATGAAGTTGATGATGAAAAGGAAGTAGGTGAATGCCCACATTTCGATGATTTTTCCCAAACTCTGATTTTATCATCCCTAGTGCTAATGAGACCGAAATATCAGATTCACAGTCAATGACGAGTTGTTAGAGATAGACATACAAATCCCTAATGAAGTTGCCAGATGAGAATAGAGATGAAACAGCCCCTCCTCGTTTTCCTAATACTTCTCCAACAAGTGACGTATTTATCTTGGAGAAGACAAGTTTGTATGGCACAGCCAACCCCAACAAAAAACCAGAAAAACGCCTTCACACAATATTATTCGAGGTCTACCTGCTATTACCAAATTCACTAAAAACTTTGGTAGTGCAGATGTTCCTGTACACATCTATAACCTACTTCTGGTTAATTGATAAAACTAAATAAGCTTGAATGAAATATTTTAATAATATTTATTGCACAATATGTGTTTATTGATAAAAATATATTATCTTGAATTAAAAGTGTCTAAATTACTCATGGAAACAATCATGAACCGGTCTCCTAGGCCGCTCTTTCTGTAGGTGTGATTTTAATGTATTATCTTTCGGATTAAGGGGTAACAATACCATTTCTCATGTTCCCTGGGTAATTTTTTTTTTAATTCATTGAATATGTCCCAACAAGTATAATTCGTATGTAGGGGCTATACAAGAGCACATACATATGTTGTACAATGTAATTGAAAAAGTCATGAAACTACAGTCTGTGAAAACAAACAATTACACAAGAATTTATTAAAGGAAGAAACCAAAATAAGAACAAATAGTAAGATAACATAACGTTTTGGGCAGAAAGAGGAAGAAGTTTGAAACCATGAAATCAATAAATCAACTGAGAATTAAAATAAATAATCTTCCCAAAAACGTATTTTTAAATAATTCTTAAAACACCGGCAATTTGCTAAAAGTCTATGTTCTAAAGGAAGTTGGTTAAAAGTTGTTGTTAAAAATCGTTAAGTCCTTTCATTCCATAAGTTACGGAGCTATGCTGAGAAAAAAAAATATTGTCTTTTTTGTCTTGTTAAATAAGTATGTATATCTTTATTAAACTGAAATGTGATATTACTATGTATTAAATTGTTAATAACTTTGTACATGAAAATGGCAGCACCTAATTTGAGAATTGATTCAACTGGTAGAACGAAAGAAAATTGATATAGATATTTAACTGGAGTCAAATAATGAAAACCCAATAAATTTCTTTAAGCTCTATTTTGAATAATTTGTAAAGGTCTCAAGGCAGTTTTCTTGTTATGTCCCCAAATAAATTACATATACATTAAATGAGAATGGATAAAAGCATAATATAGGCTACATTCAAGAGACAAGATATAGGCAAAGATCTTTTAAGCCTTTTCAAAATACCAGACATTGGAGCAAGCAATTTTCTCACAGACAGCCAAAATATGCTTATCTCATGTTAAATGTTCATCAACAATCAAACCTAAAAATTTAACTGATGCAACTTTTTGTATTACAGAATCATTAAACTTTAATTCTTTCGGAATAATATAATAAAATGAAAGTTTACTAAAAATCGTATACACAGTTTTTTTCCAATTCAAAGGAAGCCTATTTGCACTTAACCAGTTTTCAAGAGTAATAATGTCTGTCTCAAACTTTTGAAATAGTTCTTCAATGGAGTCAGTAATATTGCTTCTGTGAAATAAAAAATATACTTACGTCTATGTTGTAAAAAAAAGAAACAAATGAAGAAAAAGGATTAGAAATAAGTAGCAAAGATAGACATCTATATATATTTTTAAATATTACTTTATTTTCTTTTATTTTATAATATAACTTAACAGTTCCATTATATACAACTTTCTAGACTACAAATTGCATTAAAAAAAGTCACATTTAATTAATAAAATTACCATTATTTTCCTCTCTGTGGAATGTGCTCTGCTACAGATGTAGATGTTGACACATTATGATGCAGCAGCCACAACAACTGGTGTCTCCACCTGGAGAAATTTTTATAAGCAATTACCATCAATAATCATTATTTGTTCATTATAGCAAGTGAAGCTGTGACCATATTCACCAAAGCCAATTAATTTAGTATCTGAAGTATCATCCTCCAGACAAATTTATGTGCCAGTAACAAATCTGACACCTTCAGGAATTAGAGTACCATATTTTAAAATATAAATATAGTTCCAAAGTTAAGCCTGGATTAACAAAAAGATATATTTGTTGCATGCGAACTATAGAGTCAATGAGAAATGAAGCAGGAATGCATGAGGTTAAAACAATGCATTATGTACAGCAGTGGCAAAAAAAAAAAAACAGACCAACTCTTGTAGCTGATACGAAAGAATCCTGTGCTGTGTATTGTGTCAAACTGTGGTAATTTCAATATGGATAGTGAAGCCAGAGTTATCTACTGCTATTTAATGTAAAAATACGCAGTTATCTTTGCCGACTAGAGGTAGAAATGTAATATTGATGCCAGATCAAAATAAAACTCTCAAAGTTTTTTCGTCTGTAAGTTTGAGGCACTGAAGGGAACGAAAGATGGTAAGAATCGAACAAATGCAATAAATTTCATTGTTACACTTAATTATACAAGATGGATGTGTTTTGTGACTAGCGAAATTTGAATCTGTGACTCTGAAATCAGCTACAAGGGTCAGACCGGTTTTTTTTGCCACTACTGTACAATATTGAAAGGGGGCTAAAGCTGACATATCATCAAGTATAATGTACTGCCTGATAATAGATGTATGTATCAGCCAGAACCTCAATCAGAGGTAATGTAACTACTTGTGAACAATAAGTTTCTATAACTTGCTTTCTAGTGAAAGCCTACAAAATTAAAAATCTGGAAAATATCTAGATCTGGCCAAATATAAGTTAATATAATCTTTTGTTACACTTGTTGAAATATTTATTTATTGGATATTTCTTCAAAGAAAAAAATGATGTCTGCATTGTGTCACAGAAAATGGATACCTATTTCTAAAACTGACTTTATACATACACATATACATGTAGGTCGATCAGGTAGCTTGCCATGCAACATATGGTAAACTGTCTCCCACATATCCCAATTCAGTCTCGCTGTAGGAGTGATTGTGTTGAGGTTAGATTGCGTGTTATTTTTCTGATTGTGTTAGTGAAGTATTTAGATTTGGGAGTGGTTGTGTTGATGTTAGACTGGGTATTATTCTTCTGATTGCGTTAGTAAAGTGTTTAGATGAGTTTGTTCACATGATACCACAGAAATTTACATTAGACAAGCGATTTTCATGGTAGATAGTTATTTGTAAAGAGGGATTGTGGAAATGTAAAAAGACGATTTGCAAGAAATTTTCCTAATGATATCATTACACATAGCAACCGCAGTAAATCTAAATCTAAACACTTCACTAACACACTCAGAAGAATAACACGCAATATAACGTCAACACAACACTCCTACAGAGAGATTGAACTGGACTGCAAAACACGCGGGAGTTGGTTTTCTGCGTGTTACATGGCCTTCATGTCGGTCGTGTGCCACCCAGTCAACCTACATTATGTAAGCGAATGCTCTGAATAATTAAGATTAGCTTCCTGTGACAGTTTCGATAGTAGGAAGAGTTGGAAGGTGTCCTACGTGATATTTTTTCCCTCTAATGATTAAATTATTTACGTTCGTGATTAAACAATATGTACGAATTCAGGATAATTTGTCTTTATTTTATTTTCTTAAATAGAATAATTTCACAAACCACCCCTTTGTTGCACCAATACAAGGAACTAGCGCTCTTTTTCTTGATTTTAATATGTGAATATAATGAACAAATTTATATGAAAATATGAGTGGATCAACATTACAAATAAAATGAAAGATACATGAGAAACAATCTACAGTACTCAAAGGATGATTTCTGAGGTTGTTAAAGGTGCCGGATAGCAAAAGCAGTGTATCAGATGTGCGACAGTACATAAAATGGGCACCACATGCTACACCAGGAGCGGGGAAGTGTTTCAGTTTGTAGTGAATCTAATTGAGGAACAGAAACATGTTCACAGGCGGGAACTGAGATCAGATCCATCTGAAAGCAATCAAAATTCAGTAAATAAATCAGATTTTCTTTCTCTCCTGAGAAATGACTCTTGAGGTTTATGACTTTTCAAATTTACACTAATTTATTTGTTTCTGACTTCTGTTTTACCTTTTAAATTTGTCTTCATTTCTGGAGCGTCATTTCAATTTTTTCTAAGAGGAAGTAAGATATGTTAGGAATAACCTTACAAGGTATATCGCGTGGTTTACTTCTTCCCTATTTCCTCTAAAATGAACTATTTTCCATACCATAAACTGGGGTAAACTTGATTGCTGGCAATTTTAAAGGCATGTTGGGTCCGATAAGTATAATATAAGTATCAAATATGTTTATTACAGTCAAATTACTTATCAATAGTACACACGTTGAACCATTATGATATTACATGAAATCTATACTAATAATAAATCTGTACCCGAAATTTTTCTGGTACAGTAATTTTCGATTTTCCAAAAATAATTGGTGTTAACATGTATAATTAACCATCCTGAAACCGAAAATCGCTTTTTTGAAATTTTTGTTTGTCTGTCTGTCTGGATGTTTGTTACCTTTTCACGCGATAATGGCTGAACCGATTTATATGAAAATTGGAATATAAATTCAGTTCGTTGTAACTTAGATTTTAGGCTATATGGCATTCAAAATATTTTATTTAAAAGGGGGTTATAAGGGGGCCTAAATTAAATAAATCGAAGTATCTCGCTTATTATTGATTCTCATGAAAAATATTACATAACAAAAGTTTCTTTAAACATAATTTCCGATAAGTTTTATTCTATACAAAATTTTGATAGGATTGATATTTAATGAGATAAATGAGTTTTAAAATTACAATAACAACGCCATCTAAGGCGCTGTACTGAAATAAAAACAAATGACTTCGTCTATAAGGGGCCTTGGACAACAACAATCGAAAGCTATTAAACATAGCCTAAGAGAATGTTTCTGTGTTTGTATGAAGTAATATCGGAAGCTAATAATTGTTTAATTATTATTTCACCATTGGAAAGTGTAGTTTCTCTAGATGGACATAATTCTACAGTGTTATTACAGTAACTTCTGAAACATATAGCAAGTAATATAAAGTATACACATTAAAACTAAATGATATGTCATTAAACTATGGTTACATGTAATAACAATTAAGAAACATTTTAAAGGAAATTGTCATTGCACCAAATGATTGCTCTCTGGACCAAAATGACCGCATTTTAGTTATTTAAATACAATTTAAATTAAGTAATATATTAAACGATTTATCCTTCTATCAAACACGAATGTTCCCTGGATCAAACGTCCTATTTTAATTATGTAATTACGTCATATTTATTTCTAACAGGTGCAGCGGAGCGCACGGGTACGGCTAGTGGCATATAAAAGTTTTTGTCAAACGTTTTCGCCATAACCATGGCATCTTCAGGTCATATTAAAGGAGAACACAATAACACATGATGAACACTTAAAATATTCAGGTGAAACAATCGTTAAAAAGTTTAAAAACTGGTGTAGTAGACAGTTTGAACATATGCCATTAAAAATATACATGTAGCATGAAATTAACGCCATGAAGAACATAGAATAGGCAATTAACACTGTACTGATTGATAAGTGTACAAAGAAATAGAATAAAAGCATAACAATCTTCAAATACAGGCAGATGCAGTTCCCAAAATAATAAAACATGCTACAGTATGTAGGTCGCTCGTGCTGCTATTTAATGGGCGTATGAAATCAAAGCCCTGTAAAAGTATAATGGGGTAATGTAAGAGAATTTATTAAATTGAGAACTAAGAAGAGAAATATTAATTTTGAAGGCGTGGTTAAAGGTACTTACAAAATGATTGAGGAGAAGCTGAAGTTGGCAAAAACGTTTGTCAAAAACTTTTATATGCTGTACCATTTCATGTAATATCATAATGGTTCAACATGTGTACTATTGATAAGTAATATGACTGTAATAAACCTACAGATATTTGATACTTGATTGCTGGGGTTAACTTGATCATAAAAAGATAAGATTAAAAACGAAATGTACTGTTGCTTTGAGACAAGAACTTTGTTTCTTATGATCGGCTATGGAACTTAATTGAAAAACTTAATCTAACCAAAAATTTTCGATTTCAATCATTCCAATTCTATTGCAGGTGGAGCCTGAAGTAGCAAAATTTTAATTTCAGAAATGTAGACAGTTCAATAATGCAGGTTGACTGTATATATTACTTAATGCATTTTCAAAGCGGGAGAGAATTTGTTATAGCAATGTGTCTCCTGTTTTTCACAGAGCTGGAAACGTTTTTCTGAAGCTGTTATTCTCATTTTCTTGGAATATCCACTTTTCAATTTTGATCAAGCTGTTTGATCTGCTCTATTTATATTTTATTGCACATGATCCTGCTGGTGCTGACCTTTGCACAATTTATATATTAACTGCTGTGATCATTTCATGTTTTAATATATGATATGAAAATATTTCTTTAGAATTTGAAATGTTCAATTACAGCGATTTGCCATTGCCCTTTGCTAATGTATCCGTCATTTATTTTCTACGTAGATAACAGCTATATTTTTCTCTTGTTGTTAAAGCCATTATTCCTGTTATGGATCCTGTAAGGTCACAAATTTTGAGTTGATCTTCTGTCATTTCCTTTTATCAATTAGGGAGCAAAGTGATTTGATGTAAATTTCTATTTTGTTTAGATGTTTTCATAGACAGTCATTTTCTTTAGTTAACTTGAATCCTGTTATTGCAGTTTTGCTGGGTGCTTGAAGGATAATTTCTGCTTCGTTTAGAATGGTATTGCACTTTTTGTCTTTGTCTTTGTTTTGATATCTCTATCCAGTGCTTTTGCTTCAGTAAAGTCTCATTTTACAAACCTATGGATCAACAATTGGCTCTCTTCTGACAAAGGAAAAATTTTACAGTCTGTAAAAAAGAAACCAAATGACCTGGAAATGTACAAAAACTTGCCCAGATATGTTCAAACATTTTTAACAAGAGCCAGAACAGGTCACATTGTCACTCAATTGTACCTACACAAATTTCACATTTTTGATAATCCTACTTGTCTGTGGTGTAATAATCATGATGAAGATCTGGAACACATTCTTCTATACTGTCCATCCATAAACCACAAAAGAAGTAAATTAAAATCATCAGTACCAGTTGCAGAAGACACAGCCCTGCAGTATATATTGACTACACCCACCTCTGGCTACTAGCAACAGGCATCTATAATGAACACCGATCAAAATACCCCTCATTTCTCGTGAAAAACAACAACTGAATAGACTACAGTGGACTATAGTGGACTTTATGTTGTCAGCAAACAGCTGGATACATTAAGAAGATTGATTGATTTGTTATGTTTGTTATATCCCTCCACTCGTAGGAATCCTTTCGTGCAGTCTGTGCAGTACACACTGTAATTTTTCCTATAGTGAAACCATTTCACATATTCAGTAGCTACAGAGCTCCTAGCGGTAAAATTGGGAACTGAGGTACATAGCCACCAAAATTTTAAGAGTGTACCATCTCAGTTACAAAGAAAAATCAGAAATCACTGACCTCAATGGAAAGCAATAACAGTCCGAAATCAAGGTAATAATTTCGAGACACTATGTAGTTCTTGGTCACATATAGCTCTGTATCTATTTTAGTAGGCCTGCCAAGTGTCAGCTTTTACAGCTGACATCAGCGTTTTTTATGCTTGTCAGCATGTCAGCGCGCCATACATATGTCAGCGTTTTTAGAAATTAAAATAAGATAAAGGCCTATGTCAATCTTCTTTAGATTAACACACCACCTTCCTTCCCAGAGTTTTTGACGCCAAGTTCTTGTTTTGAACAACAGAGGTCACTACTATCTCCAAATGTTCACTTGGCACTGGTTGAAGTAGTGCGCGTAATCGTCGTTAGAGTGCACTAGAAAACGGAATCCGATCAGTGTTGCCAATACAGCGGTTTTCCCGCTAGATCTAGCGTTTTTCGGCGTTAGTTTAGCGGATAAAATTTATGAAATTTGTATTGCTGATATAGGGATTTAGCGGGTATTTTTAGCACTCACAGCGGCAAAATAATATAATTTTACATTGACAATATAGCAATTTAGCGGTTTCTGCACAGCTTAACAGCGGATTTTTAGGAATCGAGTTGGTAACATTGAATTCGATATATACGCTGAATTTATGCAATTCAAATGTGAATAAAGACAGCTTGCTGAGGATTTTGTTGATTGTGAGGTAGTGTGGAACTATCTGTACACTGAAACTAACTACAATGGTGTAAAAAATATGAAAAACTGTGCAGGGTTGTAGAAATTGTTTCAACTTTTCCCCACAGCATTGCAACAGAGGAAAGAGTATTCAGTCAATCCGACAAAATAAAACACAGTACTGTTCCAGCATGAAAATTGATAGAACACTCTCTTCTCTTCTCTTATACTCGTATGTTGCAAGATGAATTATGAGGGCAAATGTTATGAACAGGAATTTGATGAGAAATTCTTACAGAAAGTTGTGTCACTGATAACTACAATAAAAGTAAATCTCACAACTTCTTTGAAGTCACTACTTTAAATAGCAATTAAGTTCAATGTCAGCCTTTTTATCCTTTGCCAGCTTCTGTAGATACCGATATCAGCTTTTCCTAGATTTGAAACTTGGTAGGCCTGTTTTAGTGACTTACTTTATGGATGTAAGCAGGGTGCGAATTAACGGAGGGGATGGGGAGGATTTTCCTCCCTGTTGGAAAGTTATCCCTCTCTCATAAATTCATATTAAAATCCTTGTCAGGGATCCCCCCCTCACAAAATATAATTGTTTTAATACGAGTATATGTACTTTATAAAGTATAAACTAATCAAAGAAAATAATACTGATATATTATCATCACTGGCAAACTGATAATAATCAATAGCTTAGGAATTACACATCTTATCTTAAGCCTGCTCATAGATATAATTATTATTATGATCAAGATGCAAGACAAGCAACTCAGTGCAAGCAAGTGTTGAACCATATGGAATGAGGGTAATAATAATTTTATGTACTGTATTCTCTATCTAGGAATCTATCCCCCCTCATCAGAAATCTTAATTTGCACCCTGGATGTAAGACTAAATTCATAGCCCTATCTATGTTAGCAGTTTAGTTAGCACAAATTTCACAGTATTCTAGTATCCACTGTAATTTTGTGTTATTTTGTGTAATTTATTAAGTTGTTAAATCATTTTAATTTGTAATGAGAGCATTTTGCTTGAGTTTATTTCTTAGTTTGCTGCTTTAGAATCTGATAAGATAACTTTTTGGAATATGTCTATTCGATAGGCTATATCAGTTGTTGGAGTGGGATGTGGTTGGCTGATATTTCTGCATCTTTCTTAATTGTAAGTTTTTTCTTTTCTTTTATATGGAAGAGAAATCCGAAGGCTATCACTGCAGTCTAATGCTTATTGTGATTTATAGTATTACTCCTTGATGTGAGAAATATGGTTAGTCAGTTGAGTTAAAAATGAAAGTAAACTTTTTGTAATGAAACTTCTGTTTCATGTATTAAGGATAATTGTATTCACTGATTAACTTTATATTTCTTCACTGTGTTAACATTAGGAAATTAGTAATTTCCGAATGTTAACACAGTAATCAATCATATACATGGTATGGTAAACATAATTACATTGTATAAAATATTATTGTTATTAAGGTACTGTATTAATTCTGTACATATTTCATATTTACATTTTATATGTATTGCATTTTATTGTTAAACGTAAGAATTGGACATGTTCTTTATTCTATGCCATAAAGCAAATGTAAGAATATTATGGAACGAATAAATCTATCTATCTATCTGTATCCAGCTGTTTGCTGACAACATATAGTCCACTGTAGTCTATTCAGTTTTTGTTTTTCACGAGAAATGAGGGGTATTTTGATCGTTGTTCATTATAGATGCCTGTTGCTAGTAGCCAGAGTTGGGGTGTAGTCAATATATATTGCAGGACTGTGTCTTCTGCGACTGGTACTAATGATTTTAATTTACTTCTTTCGTGGTTAAGGATGGACAGTATAGAAGAATGTGTTTCAGGTCTTCATCATGATTATTACACCACAGACAAGTAGGATTATCAGAAATGTGAAATCAGTGTAGGTACAATTGTGTGACAATGTGACCTGTTCTGGCTCTTGTTAAAAATGCTTGAACATGTCCGGGCAAGTTTTTGTACATTTCCAGCTCATTTGGTTTCTTTTGTACAGACTGTAAAATCTTTCCTTTGTCAGAAGAGAGCCAATTGTTGATCCATAGGTTTTAACACAGTAAGAAGTATAAAGTTAATCCGTATTATATGTGTTAACAGTGTATTTAGAACAATGAAGGAGGTAATTTTATTGTTTATTGATTGTTGAGCAAAATATTGTTCATTCTTTGGTGAAAACTGAATTTTTCTCGATTAGTTGTCCAATCTAACAGATAATAGTAGCACCTTATACCGATACATGAAAATGTGAGATCCACCATTGCATGTAAGAAATGCTGTGACAAAATATATACCACATATATCATACTTTACACATATTATTCTTCCTTCTTTTTCATGTCTAACCATGTAACTTGTAACATTTTTCGATGATGTACCTTATTACCTTATTTTGTATAATATTCTATGTTCTAGCAAGTTCAATGTGACTCAGATTTGAAAAATAAATTGAAGATTTTGTACAACACTGTCAAAATACAGAACACATTCAAAGTATTTCTAAAAGAAAAATACTTTTCTTTGTTTTTAGCATTTAATCTTTGATTAACGCAAAATTCTTCGAGTTTATTGAGTGACTGAAAAATTGTTTCATTCACATTTTGTTGTCCTTCAATTTCTGGATGAGGTTCATGGCCTGGGGGATTGAAGGCATTTGTTTCTCGGGATGTTTTGGACCTTCTTCATCTGAAGACAGGATGACAGTATGGTAACGCCATATTGCTGGCTGGTTTTTTAAATTTCGGAACTGAATTTCGTTGGATTTCATTTCCAATTATCAACAAAAATCGAATTACAGACAATATTTTACAATGTGTTGTATAGAAATGTTGTTGTTGTTTTCTAATGCCAGGCGTTTGACAATAAAGTCATTTGACCTTTTGCACTCCAATATTTTTCAAAGATATTATCATGGTCAGCCATTGAAGCACAGATTTTGAGGTGTTCCGAATCCATTTCTTGGTCTGAGTTGCATAATGGGCAGTTAGGGGACTGATATATTCCAATTCTATGCAGGTGTTTGGCCAAACAATCATGGCCTGTTGCCAATCTAAATGCAGCTACAGACGATTTTCGTGGTAAATCGGGAATTAACTGTGGATTATGATGCAGAGAGTTCCATTTTTTCTCTTGTGATTGTGTTATCAAATTTTGTTTGTTGAAGTCTAAGTATGTAGATTTAATAAATCTTTTCACAGAGTAATATGTAGATTTAGTAACAGGTCTGTAAGTAGCAGTGCTGCCCTTCTTT
This sequence comes from Periplaneta americana, assembly GCF_040183065.1. Taxonomy (NCBI): domain Eukaryota; kingdom Metazoa; phylum Arthropoda; class Insecta; order Blattodea; family Blattidae; genus Periplaneta; species Periplaneta americana. The sequence continues at coordinate 186,441,477 of NC_091120.1, read as the reverse complement.
GTTAATGCATCCGAATTCTCGTTTCTCAGGATTCCACAATGGGATGGTATCCATTGGAATACAATTCTTTTATTGAGTGATATTAATTGAGAGGGGATTTTTGATAGAATAGCTGCTCTGGAGTCTGACAATATAACTGCATTCTTAAATTTATTGATGTGGCATAGCAGATTCCTGAGACTTTCACTTACTGCAACGATTTCTCCATCAAAACTTGTTGTTCCATATCCAAGAGATCTATAAAGTGACAAGAGACAGCACGTAACACCTGCACCGGCACCTTGTTCTCTGGAGATCAAGGATCAGTCGGTGTATAAATGAAGCCAGTTTTGTGGAGGGTACCTAATATTAATTATCCCTAAAGACAATTGTTTCATTATTTCAGTGTTTACTTCTGATTTCAGTATTTCTTCTGTTAAATTTAGATTATATTCTATATTTAATAGAGTTAAAGGGTTTGGTTTAATTTATATAGAAATGTTAAGGGACCACACAAAACGTTAGAATTATTCACGATTTCAAATAAAAATCTACGAATCAGACAAGTTGGACTGTATAACAATATGAAATGGAACTATACAATTATTGTTAGGTTGTATCTTACCTTTGGCTTCTTCTGTTTCAGGAAGTCTTTGATTAGACTGTTCACCTTCTCAGGATCATCTTGCTGCACATAATGGTTGGCACCTTTAACCATTTTCACCTTCAGGTTCTTGATGTAGTTCTGGGCAGTCCACAAGTGATCATACACGTAATGGCCATCGTGTTCCCCGAACATGTACAGACCAGGTGCTTCAATGTCCTTCTTCAGCTTTGATTTGGGTGGCGAGAGAGAGAAACCATTGGCTCTGAAGTAGTTAATGGGTGGTGTGAAAGCGCCTATAAAAGAGACAGTTATCAATTTCACCATCTTGTAACAAATTAAAGTACCTTGGAGCAACAGTAACAAATATAAATGACACTCGAGAGGAAATTAAACGCAGAATAAATATGGAAAATCCCTGTTATTATTCGGTTGAGAAGCTTCTGAGAGGGGGACAGAGGTTAGGGTGTTCGAGAAAATGCAGGTATAACTAGGCTCTTAGCTTCATCACGTCATGATCCTTCCTCCTTTTGTTTCAATATAGTTTGGCTCGATCCATGTTTAAATTTGGTAATGAGTCATGGAAAAACTTTTAGGAAATTAAATTAAGTTCTTTAGGAAAACTGACTTATATATTGGTACTGTACCAAGCTAGGTAGAAACATCTATAAATACAAATATTCTTTAGGAATTAGAAATGACACTGTTTTCATCATCATCATCATCATCATCATCATCATCAAACTATCATGGAGTTGGGCCGTATAACCTATTGTGACTCAGTCATCCAGAAGTCTCTTCAGAGGACGCCCTTGATTTCTTCTACTCTATGGTCTGTATTTGAGAACTGACTATGCAATTTTGTCCCTGTTAATTCTCTTTAGATGTTGGATGTAGTTAGTTTTGTATTTATTAATTTTTGACAAAACGAGTTCAGTTTTTAATTCACTATGAATATCTTTACTACATTTGTGATCCTTCCATTTTTATTTAGTATTTTTTTTCTTAAAAATTCACTTGCATTTTTTTTTGTTACATAAATATAAAACCGAATAGAAAAATAATGTGCTTGCAGTAGGATAAATGATTTTATTATCTCACATCAAAATTCTAAATTATAAGTCAAATGAGAAGCAATTGTTAAGAAGACCTAAATGAAGGGGAATGATGCCTTAATAAGTCACTAAGATGTAATAAAAGTAAGAAACCACAAGGAGAAGGAAAAAATACATTTTTTTCAAATAAATTTTATATCAACTGGACTGGGAAACAATGTGACTGAACTATCTTCATCACTACAATAGATATACTAGGCCTATCTTAAAATCATAGGCGAGAAAACTAGATTTATTTTAATGACATATATCAAAATATGATGAATTATTTATTCCGTCAATATGGCTTAAGCATTGAATTACATATGAAAGAAAACATATGAAAGAAAATATTGATGTGTTACATCCTATTTAATCTTGATACTAACATTTTCGCCCCAATGGGGCATCTTCAGGTACAAGAAATAAGTATCATTTAAAATCAATTACAATACAAGTTTTACATTTGAAAATGCCATGACTAGAATAAAATATGACATAGTGACAATATTATCTATACCAACATTAAATGTCCTGTCAAAATATTAAAAACAAATTTAATTTAAAACATTGTGAATTTGTTTAGCTATACAAAGTAGATGCCCTTGTATGGTATCTCAAATGTATTGTGTTGTTGTCAATAAAGTCAATAAAAATACTAAAAATATACAAAATTAAAACCTAATATTATCAAATGTGGAGCCATAAAAGCGTGTATAACTAAATTCGTAGAGCGAGTGGAATTCTCGTTAAATGTCCAATGTTCTCGTATAATATCATGCGAATCTAATCATCATACACGGGTTGTTGAACAGAAGGGATGCGTTTTTGCCCTTAATCGGTCTAATGGAATAAACTGCAATCCGATGACAAGTTGTTTGTACTCATTTTAATGTACAGAGCAATAGAACCGTGTATAGTTGTAGGCTTGGGTGTTTTCTTACAACTCTAATTATAAATTAAATTTATTTTGCTCATTAAATTATTTTCTTCAAAGGTAATACACCAGTACCAGTATAAAATTTTACAATGGATCGTTTACCTGATTTTCCGAAAGTGTACTTGTAGGCCTTTAGGTCTTCCTCTGTGACGGGTGACAGTGATTTGGGTGTTGATCCTCTGAACAGATGCTTCAGTCTCACCAAGTCGTAAGCTCTGAACATGAATTCTGGCAGGTAAGGCAGTTGGAAGAAGAACACATCCCTGTTTTGACAAGAAAAAGAGTTAAAATGTTGTTATGACTCATCTTATACAGGGACATCATTTTATTTTTACTTCAATTTTTATTGTACCTGAGTTTGTGAATGTACTTCACTCCCACCCCCTATACTAGTAAACTTCCAACTGATGTATACAAATTACAAATACTAACCACACATACAGAGACATCAACACAGACATGGAAATTCTACACATCGGTTCCTACTTTGAAAGATTTAGGATCAAAAGTGCAGAAGATCTCTTAGGAAAAAATATTGTTATAAACAATTCACAGAGTTTATCCACCACATCTACGCAAGACTGTAGCTATTAAGTGTATGTAAATGAATGATGATATAAAATCCTAATGCACTATCTAAAACAAGTTGTCTCTCTTTGGGACATAATAATAGTAATAACAACAATAACTAAGTTACCGGTAAATGATTAACTAGTGGACTTACTAGTGTTAATTATGTAAGATTTGTCCGGCTTACAGCTGTTTCAGTGCTTCTTACATAATTAACACTAGTAAGTCCACTAGTTGATCATTTAATTATATTCAAGTGTTAAAAGTAGTGTACGCAAGATTCAAAATGGAACAATAACTATGTTTGTATTGTGGATTTTACTATTGTTCAGTATTTGATGTCAGGTATAGAGTTTGTAACCGTAAGTAATTTTGTTTTTATTTCTTTACTTCCGCAAACCACCTATATAATAGGCGTTTAGTTTGTAACTAAGTCAATTTTGTGCATTATCTCTTTACTATTGCTTAAAATTATGTATAAAATCGCAAATTTATGTCATATTCTTGCAATCTCACTACACCTTCGATTATAATTTCTAATTTATTTAATTTTGTTTTAACTGAGTGTAATTATTGCATAATGTATTTAGTATTGTTTACTGTCTATTAATTAGTGTATTCATATTGTAACTATGACTCATGCCTACTACTACTTCTTTAAAATTGTGTATTATCTCTACATAATATATTTCACATGTAACAATCTACAATCCTAATATACCAAAGGATAAAATAGGGTTTCAATATTTGGATAACAATAATAATAATAATAAATTCTACACATGCAACCAAAAAGCCAGAAACTAAACACACTAGAACAATACGAAATATGTTAATTCCCGATTTACCACGGAAATCGTCTGTAGCTGCATTTAGATTGGCAACAGGGCATGACTGTTTGGCCAAGCATCTGCATAGAATTGGAATATATCAGTCTCCTAACTGTCCATTGTGCAACTCAAATCAAGAAATGGATTCAGAACATCTCAAAATCTGTGCATCAGTGGCTAACCATGACAATATCTTTTAAAAGTATTGGAGTGCAAGAGGTCAAATGACTTTATTGTCAAATGCCTGGCATTAGAAAACAACAACAACAACAACAATACGAAATATACACACACACAAAAACACATCCAAATGAAATTTTCAACACATAACTCAATTTCAGAACACACACACTCTTTGACTCCACATTACACTACATAAACACACCCCTACAGGAAACAAAAAAAAGGCGCCAAGACCAGCAACAATCAGTTCTGATGATGGCTGACAGCAGGCCGAAACATATTAACAAGGTAACTTAAAATTTAACAAGTGAAAGTCATATAATACGTTTTATAAACTGATTCCTTATCACTCGAATGTTGTTATATTCAAACCTTATTTATACGTAGTTCTAAATTGTGCATAATTTAATAATTTCCCTTCACTTATGTACAACTCAGGTTTTACTCTGCTTATAATAAAGCTCTGCAAGGTTGCTTGCTACAGGAATTGCGTATAGATCTATCATAGATCAGTAAGTTTAATGCACTAGATTGTGTTTAGCTATTTGTACCATACTCACCATGACTTAAGGAACTGGTACAAGTTTGAAGTCATGATCTTAAGGTTTGATGGAGAGTAGGGTGCGTCCAAGATAATGTAGCTCTCCAGCATCTCTGGGTGGGTCATGACAAAATTCCAAGCAATAGCGCCACCATAGTCGTGTGCTACCAGAACACACTTCTCATGTCCTAAACAATACAGCCATATTTAAGCACTACACATGATAGAAACAGTAACAGTACAATTGAAATTAAATTATTTAAATATATGAACGAAAACGTGCGATTATCTGGGAAACCAGTTATTGTATGAAGGTGAAAAATATTTTCACATCAAGGTGATTACGTTTTTCAGCACCACAAGAATTGTAAAAGTCATCGAGTGCCTTTACTGATATATTCACTGGTATGGTGCACAAACGATATCTAATTACAATATCTGGTACCTAGAAGCTGTGGAATACACATAATTCGACCTCAATGGATAAACACTCTGTAATTTAGGACTAGTTCAGGGAGTAAATTTTACACTGAAGAAAGATTGATATTCTATTCTGCATTCTACATACATAGATCTATGTATTGACACTTTTAATTTACAGAGAAAATGTAATATATACAATAGATTGACAATCTGAAAATCAGTGAACGGCAGTGGAATTGTTAGTAGGAATGCTACTATTGCCAAGGGAAATAGCCACAGTATTGGTATCAGTACCAGCAGTACTGGTAACAGAAATAATATTAACAGAAGTAACAGTAGCAGTGTAACAAAAAATAACATCCTGGTACATCTGGATTACACAACTTTTAACACTATATATCACTTAGGAATATATTTATGATGGACATTTTCACGTTTTAAATGTAAAGTAAGTTTGTAAATAACTAGTTCTGAAGATGGCTACTAATAAACTGAAACTAGTCAACTAAATATTTACGAATGTAGTTTACATTTAACACGTGAAAGTGTTCATCATAAATATTATAATCCTAAAAAATAACAGTAGATTGCAGCAGAATTAAAACAAGCAGTAGGCCTAGTAATAATAATAATAATAATAATAATAATAATAATAATAATAATAATAATAATAATAATAGCAGTAATAGTGTTGTTAATAGCAGCAGTAGCAGTAGCAGCAACAGTAACAGAAGTAATAACAGCTGAAATATTAGCAATTGAAGTAGTAGTAGTGGCAGTAGCAGTAGTAGTAGCAATAACAGTAAAACCAGTAGTAGCAGTTAATGTCCTGCGATGTTCGAACATGAGAGGCAACCAAGACACTTGTATTAGAATATGCGTCTTATTCCATATGAAAAAATAATCACAAGATATCTTCTAAAAATTCTTAATTTGTTTGAAACATGAAGGGGGGAGGAGGACAGCGAATATTTTTATAACAAGGCCGAACACACGTGACAAACTGCCTTCTACAGAGTGAACATCGGCGAATATCGAACTTCATCATACTCGACAAACTTGAATAGAACATAGCGCCTGCAATGCATGATGCTAATAGCAATATCAGCAATAACAGAATAGGAGCAGCAAATATTAGCAAGTGAAGTAGGTAGTATCAGTAGGAGCAGTAGTAGAAGTAGCTGGCAATATTATTGACAATTATAACTATTGTGTACTGAAAAACTTTATTAAATACAACCAATTAAAAATCAGTTATTAACCCAAATTAAGAAAGAAGATTCTGAAACTGTCTTCTTGTTCTATACATAAGTACAGCTGAGTAACCTTTGATCGAATTTCATACATTGTTCAAGGATAGAATTATTATCACAGTAGGAATGTGTCCTCTTTTCCCCTTTGGCCTAACGTCAGTGACTTTATCTGTAAGGAACTTTAAAATTTACCATCATACCTAAGAAGAACTGGAAAATAGCATGTGGGCAAACACTGCCTTCATTTTTCAAAGAAAACTGCAGCAATTGGTACATAATTTCTTAAAGCGGTGCTAAAAATGTTTCGAACAAGAAGGCAGACATTTTCAGAATCTCCTTTAACGTGAAGCATTTTATGTTCGAGGGTCTAATGAATGAAATGCTATGAAAGTTTCAACATCTGACGTCATTTGCTTAGCAACGGCAATGAGTTTGTTCAAGATCACTTCAATCTATCTAGCAGTAGTTAAATAGAAGCTAGTGAAGAAATATTAATGCCATTAATATTAACGCTACTACATTAATTGTAGCAACAGCAATAATATTAGTATAGATAATGGTAGTTGTAATAGCAATGTACATACCGAGAGCCTCTATAATCTCCTTAATGTCATTAACAAGGGCAGACATGCGGTAATTCTCCAGTCCAGATGGTTTGTCTGAGTCTCCATATCCTCGCATGTCCACAGCCACAGTCCTGCACAGTAAAACAAACCCATTATTCTGTACTCCTTTTGTACATAAAGTAAAATCTTTATGACTTCACCAGCAGGATGGATAAACATGAGTATAACACTCGTAATAAAGAAAAACTAGACATAACATATTGCAAACTATCTAAAGTTAAAAGTAGTCCTTATATCTTGGGCTCTAAGATGTCTAACTTGTTACAGTACCACAAGAAGCACAGAAAGTGTCAGTAGACAAATTCAAAGTAAAAGTGAAAACATGGTTTCTTACAAACCCGTTATATTCCTTGCAAGAATATTTTGAATTAGAAAATCAAGCTCCACAATTTTTTTTTGGTTTCTTTCTCTCATTTTTATTATTTTTTTTAATATATAGGAGTTTCTCATAAATTGTTATTAAGTTAATCCTTGTTTTACTGTATGTCAACAGAGTATCAAATATTATTTTGGATCAGTATGTTATAATTTTCATCTAGAAGATATAAGCCTACTTTTGATTACGGTATCATTTATAAACTCTAAGGAGTATTTGGGAATAAGTTTGTTTTATATTTAGTGGTGTATGTAATATAATATTTTATCCATGTTGAATCTTTCGTACACTACTTTTAACACTTGAATATAAATAATTGATTAAATGGCGATCTTACTCGTGTTAATTATGTAAGCATGTGTGGCTTACAGCTGTTTCGGTGCTACTTGATACCATCCTCAGAGCCTACTAGATCTCGGCGCTATCTCAACTTCACTGCCTGTTGTGTGGGTGCGTTCGTGTGATGAAGAGTTGTGTCAAATAGTGTGTGTGTTCTGAAATTGATCTGTGTGTTGAGAATTTGACTGGGGTGTGTTTTAGTGTGTGTTGAGAATTTGACTGGGGTGTGTTTTAGTACTAATGCTAACCACACATATAATAACATAAATACAGACATGGAAATCCTACACTTACAACCCAAAAACCAAAAACTCAACACACTACAACAATATGAAATATACAGACACACTAAAACACACCTCAGTCAAATTCTCAACATACAGATCAATTTCAGAACACACACTATTTAACACAACTCTTCATCACACGAACGCACCCACACAACAGGCAGTGAAGTTGAGATAGCGCCGAGATCCAGTAGGTTCTGAGGATGGTGTCGAATGGCACCGAAACAGCTGTAAGCCCCACATGCTTACATAATTAAAATGAGTAAAATCGCCATTTAATCAATTATTGATATTTTATATTTAGTACGATAATTTTACACTTGTATTTTGACATTGTCAATAGCTTTTGTTATAACGACAGCCAATAAATATTACAGGCTACTAATTTTATCGTGGATACAGTATAGGTTTGCCAGATTTGGTGGAATATGTTACGATTTTTTAATTACTGTACCGTACATCTCTTGCGTCCTGTGCTCTATGCACTGCTTTGATTTATGATTAACATTACCTCTAAGTTTTTGGGCATAATTCTCGATCATAATCCTTGTACCTCTGATTTGAGTTCTGGCTGATATGTACATCTATTATCAGGCAGTACATCTCACTTAACGATATGTATCAGAGGAAGAACAATTGTTTGTATGTATCTGAAGTCTGATTAGTATAATTTGTTACTAGTCAGCGATGTATTCAATGGAGGGGGGAAAGGAACTGGCCACCCTACCCCTTTATCTCCTGGCTTAGTTGCCTCATGAATGGTGTTTTGTTGGTGTCACTTGTGAGGTTCAAACCTGTTTTCGGACAGTTGACCACCAACAACAACAATCCTTGTTGGAATCCTCATCTTGACTATGTTTCTAACAAACTAAACTAAATTTAATATTAGAGGAGAAAAAATCGCTCCAGCACCACAGATCGAACCCGGGTCCTTGGTACTACGTACCAAGCGCTTTAACCATTGAGCTACGCCGAAGTTCAATACATCGCCATAATTTTTAATGTTGATCGAATCTGTTTGAATTTATTCGGTTTTTTATGTGATGAGGGATGATGCCATTCAAGTGCTTGGTCTCTGGGATTGTATGTGACACCCGGATCAATTTCTGCAGGTTTGAACTTCCGAGAATTGAAGAATAGAATAAAGCCTAGTTCCCACGGTGCGTGTTTCAGTAATGGATTGCATTTAGGAGCGCTGATGGCAGTTCTGCGTGCTTGCTTGCTAGAAATCCTGCCCACTAGCTATCTTACTGGATTTCATGATTAGATTGCTTGCTATTTTTTGTGTAACTAGCATGCTGGAACCAAATATGTTATAGTTGCAAAATCAAATACATCACTAAAACATAATTTTTCAGTATGCAAGGAACCAAGGATTTGCAACCAATACTATTCTTTCATCATACAAATCCATGTAATATATCTGGCTTTGGAGCATAACAGTGTCATAGCAGTTGTACAGGGACATCATTTTATTTTTACTTAAATTTTTATTGTACCTGAGTTTTTGAATGTACTTCACTCCCACCCCTTCTACTAATGAAGGTCGAACTGTCCTCCACACAGAATCAAGACTGCATATAGTAAACAGCACTGACTTAGTGAGCATAGTACGTTCCAGAAATATGTTCGCATTTTCCAGTGACGCAAGAGGAATCATATTTTCGCACAGGTACTGCCCGTTTGCCTACGTCGCATCTCGATTTCCCCCCACCTGCTTCTGCTCGCCCCTCTGTAAAAGCTGGGCAGTCTTAGCTCTTTTCTGAGAACATTAATTTCTGTTAGGAATTGGACGTGTACGTAATATTATACAACTGTTTAAAATAACTTAAATAAAAGGGTCTCGTTAAGTAATTAACTGTCACGTGATTTCCCCCTTTCTATGATCCTGCGGCATAACCACTTGGACGGACAGTAGATAGTATGTCTGAGTAATTTTATCTGTGCAGGTCGGGCAGAAGTGAAGATTGAATTTACAGTACGTAATGTACTCTTTTATAGAGTAGGTACGGAATTATTTGAACATGAGTTACTCGTACGAAATACTAAACTGGAAATTGGAATTAGATGCAATAGTCTGCTGTATAGTACGATAATATGCACAAAAGAACTGAAGCCTGTATCGAAATGAACGGCCACCACTTTCAAAAATGTGTTTAAATATCCATATTATGATCATTTTTCAATTCATTCTCTATATTGTACTTTAATGTGTTGTAGACAGTATAATATACACTGCATAATGAATACGTCCGAATGGATAACTCAGTTCGTGAGTAAAAAAAAAAAATTATTCTTAATACAGTACTGCATTTTAATTAAACAAAAACCTAATGAAAATGATCGAACTCAAAATCGCAATATTTCCTAGTTTACGTAAATGGATTAACTACTTTTCTTCCCTCCTATACCTAATAAAGTGATTTGTTTGTGTTTTACGTCAGTATCATCGAACTACAGTCGTGGAAGGGTGTTTCCGGTTCTCTAAAGGTATAACCAGGTTAATATTAAAAATGTTAGTAAAAATAAAATGATGTCCCTGTAGAATCATATGAAGATATGAAATATAACATTAACTCATTTTCGAAAAAAAAAAGTGATGTATCTGATTTTGCAACTATACGCCTCATATAGTATCACTACAGTCTAGTATATACAGTCACGAAGCTTGAGTTGTGAGGATGCTAGGAACAAAAGATTGTGCCGGTACTATTTCGCATTGTCTGTAATAAGGCGATATTAGCGATCCTAGTGGTCAGCAACTGTATATATGGATGCATATTTCCTACGTATTAAGCTTCGTGACTGTATATACTATACTGTGGTATCATTGCTGGAACCGTGTTGCCAAATGCGTTGTTTTCCAACTAAATCTTTTTTTTTTCTGTATTCCTAAGTTTCTAAGACACAGCAATTAAATATCGGACTTCAGCTGTTTTATACTTCTGGTTTAATTACTTTATCACATTTACTGTTGTTATAAATCCAACCATTATCCGTTAATTTTACTACAGAAAAAAGTATTAACATTTTGTTTAAAAAAGCAGAAAGATTACCCAACTGAATTGTTGTTTAAACATTTCAAAGTTTTCAACATTAAACAAATGTATTATTTTATTTTATTACAATATTTTCATAGAAATTTTAATAACTTTGTAAATGTTTATATTTAGTGTTTATATATGTGTAATTGTAACAGTGAAAATATTGTTAATCCAATAATTTTTTATTTATTTTTTTTTCATAAGTGTATATTATTTTTGGGAGTGTTTTTGTAAGTAATTTATGAGGTTGTTATTGATATGCTGATAAATTATTTGTAATGATAGAAATATAATTCTATCACTCGATTCGATTTTCCACACAAACAAAATTTTTCTAAAAATTTAGTTTTCGCGTGATTTTATCTCATTAAATATCAGTCCTATCAAAATTTTTCAAAGACTAAAACTTATCGGAAATGATTTTTAAAGAAATTTTTATGTCGATTTATTTAATTCAGGCCCCCTTATAACCCACCTTTTAAATAATGTATTTTGAATGCCATGTAGCCTATAATCTAAGTTACAACGAACTTTGAAAGGTATATACATAAATATAGAACTAAAAATATGAATTATCCGCGTTTGTCTGAACCAAAATGTAAAACCAATGCAGCTTTTTATCATAGCATGAGTCGAGGTCCCAGGTTATTAAACAAATCTTATTCCAATATTTCAAACACGAATCCTCCCCAAATTAATAAAAAAAATAAATAAAAAAAACTCTATTGGATTTATAGTTTGGGTTTAAACATATTAAACACTATTTAATCTGTAGTCACTCTCAATTTTAATTTTATTTTTGTTTGTATTGGAATCCCCTCCTGAGCACGAGTCTTACTCATTCAGGAGTGGGCAAGTTTATCTTACATTGTATTTATTAATTTGTATTAGTTTCAAACTTACTAGCAATAAAAATAAATAAATAAATAAATAAATAAATAAATAAATAAATAAATAAATAAGTAAATAAAATAAATAAATTAAATAAATAAATAAGTAACGTAGGACTTTAGTTGTTTTGCACTCACGGTTTAGTTTCTTTTTCATCATGCATCTTGGTAACAGATGAAGAAGCAGATGATTTTTACAATTTGAACTGTGAAAAGAGTCAGCTGCGTAATGGACAGTAACTAACATTGTAACAAACATCGTAGCCAGCAGCTTGTACAAAGCTTGCTGTCCATCAAAGAAACAAGCACTGTGAAAACCGGGCTTAACACTTTTCACTTCACAGTCGGCGAGATTTTGTATTACATAGTTCATTTTAAACACTCACAAAATGCAGAATAACAACTTGTTACGACCTACATTCACAGAATACTGAGAAAAGATGCTGGGTAAACCAGTCGACCTCGAATAGAGGAGAGGTATTGACCTGCAGGGCGGGAATGCGCAAACAGTCGTTACTTCCTGGATCACCCCTAGTATAACCTCAGCTAATAATTATATGATTAAATATACGAATGTTATTAATATAATATAGTACGTAAGTTTAATCCAGCGGAGTGCAAGCAGTGGCAACAGCAGGGGACCTGTAACTGGTTGGCCTATGGAAACACCGGTATTTTTCTGTTACTTCTTCCTGAATTCTCTTCTACAGCTCCAAGATTCGTTGCTCTATCTCTATAAAGTCTGGTGATCGTAGTGGTCCTCTCTCTAGTTGTAGAGGCATTAAAGTTCCTGTATCTGCCACTTGGCAACACAGAGCAAACACACTGTACGTCTCTTATATTAATGAATGAACTTTCATTCATTCATAGTTTTCTGCCCAAGGACGGGTCTTTCATTGAAAATCAAGCATTCTCCAATCTTTCCTTTTTCTGTCTTCTCTTTGTCTCCGCGTATGATCCATAAATGAAGGGTTCAGAACCATAGTGGGCCAAGCGCCATTTACTAAAACCGTAGAAAACAAGGATTAAAATGGAGTTATTACCATAATTCAATGAACACATATAGCAAGTGGTCGACCTGGTTGGCAAGTTGGTATAGCGCTAGCCTTCCATGCCCAAGGTTGCGGGTTCGATCCCGGGCCAGGTCGATGGCATTTAATTGTGCTTAAATGCGACAGGCTCATGTCAGTAGATTTACTGGCATGTAAAAGAACTCCTGCGGGACAAAACTCCGGCACATCCGGCGACGCTGATATAACCTCTGCAGTTGCGAGCGTCGTTAAATAAAACATAACATTTATAGAAAGTGATATAAAGTATACACATTAAACTAAACGATATATCAATCTTCATTAAACTGTGATATTCACTTAATTGTAACCCTTGCTTTCTCCGTTTTAATAAATGGCGCTTAGCCCACTATGGCTCTGAACCCTTCATATATCTTAATGTCGTCTATCATCTGATTCTTCTGCCCCGAATTCTTCTCCCGTTCACCACTCCTTCCAGTGCATCTTTCAACAGACAGTTTATTTTCAGCCAGTGATCCAACCAATTCCTTTTTTCTCTTCCTGATCAGTTTCAGCATCATTATTTCTTCACCCACTCTTTCCAACACAACATTTTTTTATTCTGTCTGTCCATTTCACACGCTCCATTCTTCTCCATATCCCCTCGACCAGATGAAAGAGAAGGGAGTAGGGCTGTGTCAAAGCAATTGTTGAACTCGTCTGGCGGAATAACTGCATTCAAAGAAAGGCTTATTTTTTTTCCTCCGTTTTTACTTGCACTGTTATTTGTATAATATCCTATGAGGCGCGTAGTCCAAGGCCATTACTCACTTCACCCACCTGTTGAGACAACTCTGTCCTTATATAGGTCTCGCAAGAGGGAATACTGACGGAAGTAATGTGAATGAAACACTGCGATAAGGAAGAGTGGGCGACAGAAAAGGCCACGACATATCTTGAATGATGTTCAAGAGCAGAGGTCTCCAAAAAGCGTATCGTCATTCGTGCTCTCGATGCTGCCCGCCGAACACAGGGTGATGTAAGGCTAGAGAAGAGGAAGAGACTCGTACCTCAACAGATGGAAGCGATCAATGGGGGATCGCGGCAACGGTTTGCTTATGTTTACAAATAACAACATCAAAAGGATAAGAAATATCATACATTTGTATATTATTTTGACATACTATGAAGCTGGAGCCCCGTCTGCTGCTATTGACATTTGCCATTGCAAATTGAACCTCTTCTGTTCTATGGTGCCTTTCAGTGCCTGGAAAAGATCTTCTCCAGTTGTATTTTGTAATTACATCTAGAAGACATTCAGACACAGTAAAATGTCCATTAACTCCTCGGATGAAAACGGCTAGGTGAGCTTTTCATTTCTATCTGTGCGTTCGTCCAATGCGAGTAAGCTACATACTGGTTAATTGTGGTTTTGACTTAGATTCAATTACATTTACAATCTTGAAATTCCTTCTCTGAACTGTAATTGGAAACAATTTAATTTTCTTAAACTTTGACTTTGTTCTGGACACAGTATTTTAGTAACGTCCTGTATGCACGATTTTACAAATGATGCTTCTGTAAAGGGCTTCATTGATTTTCCAATATTCCAAGCTAGAACATAGTTAGGAAGAAACTTTTTTTTTGTTTAAGACTGAGGACACGTGTGTGATTTGTGTTTGTATTTTCTTGTTTTATATTTATCAAAATATTTGTAGACCTACGCATTTCACCTAAAATTAAACAAAAAATTATATGTTTGTCATGCGGAACTGAGTGTAAACGTTTTGTAATATACTGATTATTATGTATAACCAACAGTTATACAGATAGCCCCAAAATAAATTATTTTCACATGTCCAACATGCCTGTAATTGTATGATATTCTTTGTGAAGAGTCGAATATTGTCGTCGCATGTTGAATTTTAACACATCCTTAAGAATTTTCGAACAAATAAAGCATTTCACAGTCTCCCCACTAATACAAAAAAATGTCTCTTCCTATTCATCCTTGATTGTACTACGTCCATGATTAGAAGACATTGTGAAACGGTGGAACACTCCGACCAACATAATGATAACGGCAGTCCGCCACTGTTCTTCGTTTGCGCATAAACTTTGAGTACAGTACAGGTGGGGATGGGTGAGGCGGAGCGCGCTCATTACGTACTGGCTTCGGTTCCGTTCAGGGGCTTACTCGCGAGTAGGCTTTTGGAGACGTCTGTTCAAGAGTATAGTCTGGAGAGAAATGGCATCGATAGAATCAGTCTTGCGTTGTGATAGTTACTTTAAGACTTTAGTTTGTTCCATTGCTTGTGAATGCATGTCTTGTATCGCACGGTATTATTATTTCATTCGTAAACATATGTTGCGCGTTTAATTAGCTTCGAATTTTTCTCTTGCTACGTTCTTTATTTCCACAGCGATGTCCTCATTTGTTCATCTTCTTGGAAGAGACAGTACTTCCATCGGCCCGTATCTCTCGCCCCCTCAGCGTGCCTACATACACACGTCAAAACAGACAGCAACGCCACCATTGCTTTTCGGTAATCGTTCATTACGCGAGCTATATACTGTACTCCTACCAGGAGAAAGTCTCAGGGGAATGAGACGCAGCGGGGTAATGCTATGAATGAATGTTGATGTCAGAAGATGTCATAAGGTCACACACGTGGGTACACGCATCTCCATTGGCTAACTCTCAAAGCACAAACGATAACACTGATACACACATATTTATACTAACCTAATTACAAAATTAGATCACGGTTAATCTCCTGGTCTTTTAATCCCTCCATACAGGAAATAACATATGCAGGAGAGAGCATGTTTTTTAAACTGACGTTATAACGGTAATATTATCTATCTATTTCGCTCCAATAGATGACGCAATAGTAAGCACATTCCTTTCACTGTTGATCTCCTGGTTGGAGAACAGTAACAATATGTTTATTGCTGTACTTTAAAATTATGTTCTATGGTAACTCACCAGTAATCTTTTGAAAATTCCTTTATTTGATGGCGCCACG
Organism: Periplaneta americana; assembly: GCF_040183065.1. Classification (NCBI taxonomy): domain Eukaryota; kingdom Metazoa; phylum Arthropoda; class Insecta; order Blattodea; family Blattidae; genus Periplaneta; species Periplaneta americana. The sequence continues at coordinate 186,425,459 of NC_091120.1, read as the reverse complement.
AATACCAAAATTCAGGAAATCCGTGGATGAATAGCATCAGCGGTTTGGATCGGTCACCTTTCTCGACGTAGTGGATTTTCACTCCCTACAGAAATAAATGAATTAATAAATACATGAATAATTAAATAAACAAGATTTCAAGCAAATCTAATACATGAAGGGGTGAGAATGATATACTCCTAAGTCAGATAGACAAAATTTTACAGGAGAGTGTGTTGAAGGTTTAGAGTCCAATGCTATTAGGTGCGGTATGAGTAATTCCACGTCAAATCGCACAAAACTATACAAATTTTGACCTTCATATTTCTGATAGTGTTTATATTTTTTTACCAACTCTATGGGTCTAATAAACCAACGAGTGTATTTTTATTTCCTCCTAATTCTACACGTTTTTAAAATATTGCATGTTAAAATTCATTAAAACTGTCGCACAATGCAACATTTAAAGCGTCATATTTCTGAGGATATTGATGTTAATTTTTTTTTAAATCCATTTAAAAGCTTAAAGTACTATCTTTTGTCAGATATCTACTAACTAATTTTAATATAATTATTACTAATATTTTTTTATGATTCAATTTTTAAAAGTTAGATATCAATGTGAAATAGCAGTATTAAAATTAAAAAAAAATGCCTACTAGGTGCACTGAAGTATTCTTAATAATTCCAGAAAAAATCACAATGGGATCTCAAATAGTTTAGTGGAAATTTAATTATTTACTTATGATACATCATAATTTCTTCAGCGTATACTTGCGTCATTTTTTTAGTAATTTTTATAATATTCTACTAGCAGCTTCCTGATATATGTAAGAAATGATTTCACACACACAAAAAAAAACATTTTTGTTAAAAGCGTGGCTTTGGACAGTCTCATTATCACCTCTTCATATTGCAAAAAATAATGTAGTGTACAAAGGGAATAAATAAAGGAATGGAGGGGAAATTAGGAGAAAAACAATTAAATGCTAAGCAATCCTGCGTTCTTATAAAAGACTTTGGGGCTGAGAGAAAGCGTCTGTGTGAGCTCCAAGGCTGTTTACCACTTGTCTCACTCCGATGTTCACCTTTCCGATCAAAGGAACATTAAATAATTCTGAAGGGGAAAAGACGAAAATGGACATAACCCAATAGCTTTCACATGAAGGGGAGGTATGTCACAGGCACCACTGAACAGAAAGAGGGCAGAATCGTCGAAAGGGATTTCAATGAACCCTAATTTAAGGTATCCGGTACTGACTAAAGCTTGCATGTATTCATTTTTTTCAGGAATATATATATATATATATATATATATATATATATATATATATATATATATATGCATGCATATAGCCTAGGCAACTTCGATTACCAAATTTTATTTTAATTTCTAGCGTATAGAAAAGTTATTAGCACAAACTAGGACAAACTACATACTATTGGAGTCAGAGGTATAGTTTTAAAATTATTCCAATCATATTTTAGTAACAGAAGGCAAATGACCAAAATTGAAGATCAATTTAGTGAATACAAATATATTGATATAGGTGTACCGCAAGGAACAATTTTGGGACCTATTTTATTTCTAATATATGTTAATGATCTGCTAAATATAAATTTAGAAACATTTAATGGATCTATATATTCATATGCGGATGATACAGTAGTTATTTTCAGTGGTTTTTCTTGGCAGGAAGCATATAGAAATGCTAATGTAGGTGCTAACATTGTTAAAAAATGGCTTAATTCCAACTTCCTTTCTTTAAATATATCTAAATCAACTTTAGTTCCTTTTTCGTTAACAGCTGCCAGTGTTCAAAATTTAAAATTTAGCGATAAATATCGACTAATAATACACAGTGAAAATTGTTTAGATCCCAAAAGTTGTAAATGTCCACCTTTGAAAGAAGCCACGTATATAAAATATCTGGGTATCATTATTGATCAGAATTTAAAATGGCCTCATCACATTACTTATCTTTGTAAGAGGCTTCGTAAAACAATTTATAAATTCGTTAATCTTCGCTGCTACTTACCTATTAGAGTTTTACGAAATGTTTATTTGGCCATTATTCAGTCTATCATTCAATATGGTATAATTGTTTGGGGTGGAAGTACAAAAATTAATCTTAGTCCGTTAAATTTACTACAAAAACGAATAATTAAAATTTGTTTGAAGAAACGTTTCGATTATCCAACTAAATTAATTTATTCTGAATTTAATGTATTTAATATTGAACAAATTTATAAGTATACGCTGTTAAAATTTTATCATAAAAATCGTAATAAGTTTGTAGTACAGACACACAATTATGACACAAGACGAAATATTAATTCAACATTAGTAGAACCTAAATGTCTCACATCTGCTGGTCTAAAGCATAGCATAAATTTTGGCCCTCGGTTGTACAATGCTTTAACTAAATTACACCCAGAACTTCTAACATGTAACCCACTAACATATAACAAGAAAATTAGAAACGTGTTAATATCTTAAATTTGATTAAATAAATTTATAGCCTATGTGTATGAATTAATCAACCTATATTATATTTGTATTCTATAATTTTGAAATATATATTAATCCTACTTTTCACGTGCGATATTATTCTTCTCTAGTGTTAATATTATAGTATATACTTAATTCCATTGCCGCTGTAATTATATTTTAGTTCCTATTTTATTTTACTTATTTATTTATATTATTATTATTATTTTTTATTTTAATATTATATCTGAACTGCGACCGAGCACGAGCGCTGCTCATTCGGTCTCAAATTTTGTTAATACTACTGTATCTTCTTTTTATATTGCTTGTATTATTTTATTTGTATTTATCTTTGTTTGTTTTTGTAATTATATTTCTTTATTCTGTATATTTGAATTTAAATAAATAAATAAATAAATAAATAAATAATAAAAAAAAAAAAAAAAAAACTCTCTCGCTCCCAGAGTTCTCTTTTGGAGTCGTCTGGCTAATTTTTTTTCTTGGTTATTTAATGTCGCTGTATCAACTACTATGTTATTTAGTATCGATGCTATTGGTGATAGCGAGATGGCCTTTGGTGAGATGAGACCGAGAACTCGCCATAGATTACCTTACATTTACCTTATTATTGGGGAAAACCTCGCAAAAACCCAACCAGGTAATCAGCCCAAGCGGGAATCGAACCCACACCCAAGCGCAAACCAGGATCGATTGGAGCAACGATAAATGATAAGAGAAACGATCTAGCGACGCTTTGGTATTATCAAAGAATCAAGTGTTCATATCGGAGCAACGAGGACGCGGGAAAGCGAACATTTTGATTTATCAGTAGAAGATATTCTATGCATCCACTTAATGGAAGAAGATATATAGAAAGTATCAGCTGCTAAGTTCAAGGTTAATGCAACTTAAATACGTACAAAATCAAACCCGTTTCTCATCCCAAAGATAGTATAAAATCGTTGTGTTGTGATTGGTTCTTGTGATCACATAACATAGGACGAATAAATACACAACTGATCAATTTGCCAATATCTACAATAATTAATTTAATAAGCCGAAATAATAATAAATTGATTAATATTCGGATATATTGATAACCGCCGGTATTTATACAGATTAATATTATCTTAATCAGAGATCATATGAACGACAAGAGCGAAGAAAATGGAGCTTTGCTTTTTCGTCGCTTTTATCGTGCATCTTCGCTTTTATCGTTACTCCAATATGCACACCTCAATAACAATGCATGCTTCAATTCTCTCTGATATAGCATCACTGCTTCTTTTATCGTGTATCTTCGCTTTCATCGTTACTCCAATATGCACACCTCAATGACAATGCATGCTTCAATTCTCTCTGATATAGCATCGCTGCTTCTTTTATCGTGTATCTTCGCTTTCATCGTTACTCCAATATGCACACCTCAATAACAATGCATGCTTCAATTCTCTCTGATATAGCATCGCTGCTTCTTTTATCGCTTATCGTCGCTCCAACGTGTTCGTACCCTTAGGCGACTGAGCTACGCTGGTGGCCTCCTTTGACTCATAAATAAGTAAACGTATGCAAGTCATATTTGTATTACATGACGCAGAATGGTACCTGTTTTTAAAAATAGAGTCAAATTTGAAAGAAAGAACGTAATTAAGCAATGTCAGAAATATTGGCCATTATTGTAATAATGTCCTATGGGAATTCCCCCGATGATATCTACTTTTCAAATGTGTGTCATTGTAGTCCACACAATCACAGCACTACGTCATTATTAAGTTAAGAATTATTTTACGTTTTGCAAATTCATTAATGATCTACGCGTACAATATATTGTTTTTTTTTTATTATTTAATATTTTCGAATAAAAAAGTGACGGGAGGTTTTAAATCCTAATGATTATTATTATTTTTTTGGTCATTTATTAATTTTATATTATATTTAATTTCGATTAAATAAGAATGAGAATTAAATGAACTATAATACAGGGTTATAATATTATGTATATATATATATATATATATATATATATATATATATATATATATATATATATATATATATCTATCGTCGTTGTCCCTGCAATAAAGCCTATGTGACATATTGCTCTATTAAATAACTTAAATAGTGATATAGCAAATAATAAAATCTCCTGTATTACAATTGAAGAGTCCACTGCAAGAATGATGGATGTCATTTGGAATACATTTAGCAGGAGAAGCAATTGAAAGTTTGAAATGCTTAGCGCTCAAAGCTTAACCCAGATAAGACTGACGTCCTACATATAGGTCACCGGACATTTCACACAAATATGATAATAACATTGACTATGACAGACTAAATATAAGAAAAAAAATTGGAGGCAATTTATAACACATAAGGATTATGGTATCATGATTGCCGACTATGAAAATCTTACACAGCAATGTTAAAAAAATAAAACGTCCGGGTCCTACATATAGGACGTCAGTCTTATCTGGGTTATCTGAGATTTTCCGATCATTACTGGACAATGACTATCAATGTTAATGCCATATAACTCTCTATGTACATTCTATATGTCTTAAGCCATGCATTGACAGTCTTAGTTCATTTTCGACAAGAAAGTGACATCCATCATTCTTGCAGTGGACTCTTCATTTCTTTGTTTCGAAAATGTAAGTATTCAGTCTCCTATGTACGGCTGCCATAGGATGAATAAATGTGTTTTTCCTTACTACTGAAAAATTTTATATTTTGCACACACACACACACACACACACACACACACACACACACACACACACACACACACACACACACACACACACACACACACATATATATATAGCCTATATTCGGTCTTGATAGCATAGTTGGTATAGCGCTGGCCTTCTTTGGTCGAGCTTGCGGGTTCGAGCCCGGCCCAGGTCGATGGCATTTAAGTGCGTCTAAATGCGACAGGCTCATGTCAGTAGATTTACTGGCATGTAAAAGAACTACTGCGGGGCAAAATTCCGGCATACCGGCGACGCTGATATAACCTCGGAAGTTGCGAGCGTCGTTAAATAATAACATAATTTAATTTATATATATGATATACAGAGTGAACCATAATTAATTTCAGGGGATTATTCTTTGAGATATTTCAAACAAAAAGCTTTAATACAAGTTTGCTCGTTTTTGCTTCCTTTTCGAGAAAAGAATGGTTTTATATGAAACATCTCATTGCGTGTTTTGGGAAAGCCATTGATTTAATTCCAAATATGCTCAGTCAAGTTTAGAGAGTAGAGTAATATGATGATAAATGATTGAAAGAATTTCACTGTTGTCCTTTAAATGTGCAGAAATTCGATCCGAACAAATACATTTTAAAATTCCTTTGCAGAACGAAAAGATAAATTTGTTGCATGAAATTTCTGCACATGTAAAGGGCAAAACTAAAATTCTTTCAATTATCTATTGTCATAATAACTTGCTCTCTTATATTGACTGAGCATAATGGGAATTCATTCAGTAGCTTTCCAAAAATACGCTACAATATATTTCATATAGAATTTTTTTTCTCGAAAAGGAAGCAAAAACGAGCAAAATTGCATTACACTTTTTTATATATATTTCAAATAGTAACCCCATGAAATTAATGACATCACTTACGGTTCAACCTGTATAAGGGCTATTCCATATGAAATCGATCAGTAAAAAACCTCGTATTTTTATACCCTAATTTTTTCCCTATTTATACAAGGTGCTGAGGGGAGTGCATATGCAAAAATATACTATCGAAAGTCAAACGGTTTTCGTACTATTGAGCGACAAATTTAGCGTATTTTTTAAAAACAAGCCTCTTTCAGCGCTCAGAACTCTGGAACCATTTACTGCAGAACATTGAACGGGAGCTCATTTTGAAGCTGACATTTAGTAGGTTATGGTAAGAAGTGATCCTTATTTTTTATTGTACACAGAGAGACAGATAATCTGATTTTACTTGCTTTTAGGCTTTCTGGCTATTTGTAAAGAGGTAAAAAAATATTGAGAAAAAACCTTGCATTATTAAGAGGGATTCGGCATTGATTGGTTAGTGATACGGCAATAAGTTTCGAGAGTATTAAATAGATTATTTTCACACGCCTGGACTTGAACGGCGCAGTACCGCACGAACTGGCCGAGAGCTGATGATAAGCGAGCGTTGGGCGTCATTTTACTCCTGTGTTTATGAAAACCTGTGATAAAGCTAGCACAGCCATGCGCTGCTAGACGACACATCCCGTGTTTGTCTTCTGGCCTTGCTTGTCTTGGCTAGCTCCCGTCTCACAGTCAGCTGGTTAGTTCACGCGCGTACTATTTATTTTCTTTATATTTTCAATACTTTCTTATCAACATACCATCAGTAAAAAAATATGTGTTTCTTTGTATTTTCAATGCGGAATCTAACCATATATTTTAAAAATATTTTTTCCTAGCCAAAGTTGTCTTAATGAGGAAAAATTTAAATTTCTCCATTTCCATAAAAAGTAAGAAAATCCGTTTATATGTCAATATAAACTTTAATTTCTCAGCATGAAAATAAACCATGATTTTGATCATTGGGTGAAAGGGTTTCAGAGCTACAACAGTTTAAAGTTGCTAATTTTATGAAAATACGATACATTTAAATATTTTTATGCTCAACCATGCCGAAACGTAGTAATTATACACCTGGTAGCAGACCTTTAATGCATGTCATTAAAGTACACCTACTCATTAAAGGTCAGGTCTTTCAGCCAATGACGACTCAGGTTACAACTGTTCAGCCAATGACAGGTCAGCTTTCTACCGTTATAAAACCGCAAGTATCGATTATTCTCGGATATGCAATCGAAAGAGAATTAGCGAAAAGTCACGGAGGCTGGAAATCCAATACTGTCGCAGAAGGTTATGTTCTGTTACTATAATAATTAGCGTTAATTGTAAATAATATTCAAATAAATTCAATTTGTCATCTCGCTTTTCAATGTCTAATTTAATTTCAATGTTATCTCTATAGGTTCTTATGGCCTAGCAAGGTCAATGTGGACATCTGTTCCTCGGAAAAAATCAATACTTTCGCGTCTGCACACATCTCACAACATACGGGACATTGCTCAAAAATTAATAATATCAAGTTAGAAATATGGTCGAGCATAAAAAGTCGTATGAAACTCGCCTATAATGGTAATTAAGAAGCTCGTATGAAAATTATGAAACTCGCTTGCGCTCGTTTCATAAATATCCATACTCACTTCTTAATTACCTTCATTATAGGCTCGTTGCATAATATACTATTAATTTAAACACTATGGAGTTCTGATGCCTCAAACTTTGCACAAAGCATTATATCACAGTTGTAAACGGACAGAAAAAGTTTCATTGTATTTAGAAATTGTAAGGTTAATTTTCTCTATATTTCGATCGATTTGAGATGGAATAGCTCATACAGTAATATAATATGCACAGCGAGAGTAAAAAGATATGTTTTTGTTATTTTGGAGATAACATCGAATTTATTTCTTTGCGCGAAATAACACCGAATTAAGCAACATTTTATATCGAAATTTAAGATTTCTATTTACGTAAAATAGGATTCCTAATTATTATTATTATTATTATTATTATTATTATTATTATTATTATTATTATTATTATTAAAAGACGGTCAGAGCGTGGTGCCGACCACACCACCTCATTCTAGTGCCGAGGTCATGGAAAGCATGGGGCTCTACCTCCATGCCCCCCAAGTGCCTTCATGGCATGTTACGGGGATACCTTTATTATTATTATTATTATTATTATTATTATTATTATTATTATTATTATTACAAGTACTTTGTCAAGCAGTGAAGATTTGTATTGATACACGACAAAAAGGGCCCTCGTTTCCTGAGCAAGTTAATGCTTGAACAACACTCACTTCAATCGGCACGTAGCCATGGACGCCATACGCGGGATCGGTGAGGCACTCGGGCGCAGTCTCCCGATGCCGGACCCTCCAGAACATCCTCGTTGGGTGCAGAGCTATGCTGAGGCATAGTCGGGCGACGGCCACAGCGGCCGCGAAGAGGGCCACGCTGTACACGAACAGGGTGACGACGATGGTGCCTATGATCCCCATGGTGCTCGCGTGTTCGACTCTAGACCGCCGCGTCTGAAGTCCACAAAGCAACTGAAGATTCGAGGCAACCTCCCGACCGAGTGGATGGTGGCGTGTTCCACTTTATGTGACCGACATCAGCAACAAGTCTACCATCTTCTTGCTCATCTCCCTCTCCTAGCATCCCACCCAATCGCGTCAAGTCTCCAGTTCGAGTCAATGACCTGGCTACAGGACGGAAAAGTCTTCCGGTCGCTTCGAAATCAGGAATCGTGTTAGCCCTGACCGAGTTTCAAGATCGATCGGACAACACACTCTTTGATCATTAACTTCTGCTTGTTTAGATTGATGGGAAAACATCTGTAATAGACTATACGATCAGTATTTAGAAAGTAACGTTCTTAGGGCCAGTTTTATAAATAATAATTAACCTGGTCTCTTCAATATATACATGGATGAACTAATACGCCTTTGGTGTGAGGAGTACAAATTAGGAATTCAAATTTCAAGTTCCATGAGACTAAACACAGTTCTTTTCGCGGACGACCACGTATTAGTTGCAAACTCCGAAGACAATTTACAGATGGGTATATTTAAACTAAATAAAATCATGGAAGAACATGGCATGAAGATTTCGCCAGAAAAAAAACAAATAATGACATTTGAAGGTACAAACCCAATCCGAAGCAAAATTGTTGTTGAAAATGTGATTTTAGAACAGATAAATTCGTTTTCATACTTAGGATGTAATATATCATACGAAGGAGAGAATTATGTAAGCAGAAAAATTAACAAATTTTTACAAATATTAGGACTGCTAAACCATACCCTAAAACCAAGTTTAGTACAGAAACATTCCAGAATAAAGCTACATAAAACCCTTGCACTACCAACTCTCCTCTATGGAAGCGAAATTTGGGTTCTGAAACAAAGAGATATCAGGAGATTAAGAGCAGCTGAAATGAAATATCTGCGACGAACTGCAGGATACACACTTCTGGACCACAAGACGAACGAGGAACTCAACATGCAACCATTAGAAGAAAAAAATTACAGAATACAGAAACAGATGGCTTGAACACATTTCTCGTATGGAAGCTGGCCGGACACCCCAAGAAATGCTAAAATACCACCCTCAAGGACGACGACGACCTGGACGTCCACAGAAACGTCTATTGGATCCTGTATAGCTGGAACCGAAACAGGCCAACAATGGCCTAATTTCGTGCCTGGAATATGATGATGATAATTAACCTGGAGTCAAGCAATGAAATTTACCTTCAGTTAACTTCAAATATTTCTTTAGATCCTCTAAACTTTGACAAAAAAAATAGTTAAAATATGCTTAAAATCCTATTGATTACCCTTCTAAATTAATCTTTTCTGAATTTAAAGTATTTAAAATTGAGCAATTATGCAAATACACATTATTGAAGTATTATTACAAAATCGTAAAGATTATACATATATATATATATATATATATACACACACACACACACACACACACACACACACACACACACACACACACACACACACACACACACACACACACACACACACAATTTTCTTATATTTATAGTACTAGACGGACTGATAATTTATCCTTAAGAGAGCAAACATTTTTCACAACAGCACGTTTAAAACACAGTACTGGTCTACATTCAAGATTATATAATATTCCATTATTAAAATGCACCCTCTATTTTCAACACTTCCAGTCTTCTTTTGACAAGAAGACAGATTTCTATGTTACCTACTGTAATATAACTCCTATTGTAATATAAGTTTGTAAAATGGCTAGTTGTTAATTTGAAGCTCATAGACAGAATCTGATTAACTGCATTATACCAGCCGTTTGTATAAATTTCATATCTACTCGTATAAGGCTGTAATAGGGTTCAATTTTTATTTAAATATCAGGAAATTAACTGAGTTCTATTTCTATTTATGTTATATAACATTAATCCTAGTTAGGCTATGTGAACTCGTCTAATAGTGATATAAGATCACAGAAATATGACAGAAAATCGTGTTTGCAGAGAGTATTTACAATTGAATCGGTTCTTTCAAGGGCGTAAGTCAGGAAAAGTAAATTTGTGGGAAATCGAAAAACTATGTTAGAGAAAAACTCTCTGGAAATATATTCCGGACATGTGGGCTGATAGTTTAGGTTATAGTTTAGTTTTTAAAGTAATTATACGCATTATGTGGATACATAAGGTTTTATTGAGATTTAAAATATGAAAAAAAGCCGCCCTTTAAAAAAAAATAAATTTTATAACAAGTAAAATCAAATAAGATACAGATATTTTCGTGCTATTCTTGAATTACTTTACTGGAAATCATACGCAATCAACAAACAGATTGTATAATAATTATAAATAAAAAAATAGGAAAATGATGAAGAGAAATCAGTCTTTTCACTTGGGATGTAATTACTTTTCTCCAGTCATCTTACGTTGCATTACTGTCTGTAGGCCAGCTTAAAAGTTCTTCATAAAATACCGTATGCTCACTTGAGATGTAGGGCCTAGTTCTTCATTTTTTTCCAAGTCTTACACTTCTTTCTGTTTTATAAGGACGTCCTTGCTGGTAGACTGGGCTTGTTGGTAGAGGAGCAGATTCTCGCAGAAGTGCCACTGAGAATGCGTGGCTTACTAATTCATTGATATTACCAGGTACTTCGATGTATCCAACTCTGTCATATACAGGGTGATTCAAGAGGAAAAGTAAAAAATTTAGGATGTGAATTCTGAAGTCATTCTGAGTGAAAAAGTTCATGTGAATATAGGTTCGTTTTCGAACGGTTACGGAGATATGGCTCTTTGATTTCACAAAAAACTTCTGAGATTCCATTGTGCTAACTCGCATTTAGAGACAGATAACGGACAAATTTAAAGTTTATATTCACGTATGCATACATATCTAATATTCTAGATGTCGGGGTTGACGTTTTCGCGCGTTTTCAAAGGCACCTCCTCCTTCTTCAATGCACTGTTGCGCTCGGGCGTGAATCGCGCTGGTCGCTCGGGAGAGTTGCACGTGGCTGTCTTTATGCCGCATCCAAAATACGGTCGATTAGCTCTTCTCTCGTTTCCCCGTTCCTTTGCTATACCAAGTCTTTCATCCCACCCCATAGACAGTAAATACTCTTCGATATGGTACCCTTCTGTTCGGAAAGCGTCGTTCATTTTCAGCGGCGGCATGTAAGGTACTTCCATCGCACAAACCATAAACATACACAATATCGGCGTATTCTGCAGTCGAAAACTTATAAGGCATCTTGAAAAAAACAACCTAACACTTCCGATAACTGTACCTGTATAACTACTGTACTGTAGGTAGCTGACTGAACTGCTGTGAACCGATAAGTGATAGATATTTGTTGTGACATTTGTAATGCCCCACCACCCGGTTTGTTTCTCTTCTCTTATCTACAATGTAGATTCCAATGTTACGTCATTCATCGGTGATCTTGTCTCACGTCAGCAGCATATGATAGGCGTCTGATTCACATTGGGGCGAGACGTTTTACCAAAAAAAAAATGTATTTAGCTCCGCCATCGTTCGAAAACGGACCTATGTTCAAATGAACTTTTTCACTCAAAATGTCCTAAGATATCGTATCCTAATTTTTTTTACCTTTTCCTCGTGAATCACTCTGTATATACTCAAAGCGGAATAGGTACACATTGCAAAATTCATTATCTCATTTCTTTGTTTGTTCCTTCTTTCTTCAGAAACAGCAGTCTTTTTTTTTTAATGTTTCTTCTGTTTTCAGCTATTCGCACTCAATCACCACTGCCAATTGAATAGTTTTAAAACGATGCATGTCATTTGACTAGTGACCAATTAAAGCAAATTGTAACAACTCAACGAAAGTGTTATTGGCGCCCTTTCAAGCAAAAACGATGAATTTATCGATGTACTTTCGAAACTACGATAAAAATGTAAATGTCAAAAATGATGATTTATGCCCTCCAAGAAAATTAATTCAATTACATTGTTCGATATTTAATTGCCTTCACGTGTAACAAAAATGATTACAGAAGAAGAAGAAGCAAAAGGAGGAGGAGGAGAAAATGTTCGCAGTGATAAATAAATAAATAAAAATAAATAAATAAATACATACATAAATAAATAAATAAATAAATAGGTAAATAAATAAATATTACCGTAAACTCTTCAGCAACATACAGAGGTGAGCCTTCCTGGAGAGAAATAAAAAATAGGTTGCAGCCGCCAAATTACTCTTCAAGAAACGACCACTCATATAAATTGAGGGAAAGAAGGCAGAGGACGGACACTGGAAAGTTTTCTTTTCTCAATCGTAGGCCTACTATCAGGGACTGGAATGCTTTACCTGCAGACTTACTAAAGGCTTTACCAACAACCAAAAATGTATTTAAAAATAGGCTTAAGGGCTTTACTAATAGACGGTAATTATACACAGTATTTAAAGGGTGTAAATGATATGTTGTTATTGAAGTGTTGTATCAGTGAAGAATTATGTTGTGTCAGTGAAGTGTGTAGTGTAAGTGAAACATGTTCCTGTCAGTGAAGCTTTATAGTTTATAGTGGCGATGCAAAGTATTTGAACATTGAAATGTTTTTGAAGTGTTAGTGAAATCAGGATAGAATCAGTGATATGTGTCGTAGTTCCAGTGCATTGAGTGAGTTGACAGCGAAATGAGTGTAATGTTAAAAGGCACTTGTGCAGATATGAACATATCATACTCATGGGTTTTAGTTCGAACTTAGGTTTAAGACACAAATTAGGTTTATTTAAAATGTTATTTTAAGTGATCGTTTCATTTAATTTAGGATATTCCCTGTTGTTATTATTATTATTATTATTATTATTATTATTATTATTAATTATTGTTAGTATTAATTATTAGTATTATTATTAATTGTATTTTTAATTAATAAGTTTATTATTGTCATTATTGAGTGTAATTAGTTACCACTGCCACCGGGTATATACCCATTGCAGTGTGAATAAATACATACAATATCCTTAATATTTGCGCTGTTTTCGAGGCGTTGCATAATATTTAATTTGTCAGAAATACTCAGACGTGAACGTGTTTGTGACATGATGCATTACCGGTAGGCGGGGACTTGGATTCTCGTCACAGCAGACCACGTTGCACTCTTTTGCTGCTTTCTGTAGACTCAAACGCATTCTACTAAGTCGACGGAGCAGTGTACTATGAAATTCAGCATGCACGTTCGGTGACATAAACGGAAATCAACAATCCGTTATTGTTCGTGACTTAGCGGGCAAGAACTTAGAGGCACCAGATCGCAATAGATTTATGTCGGGATCTATCTGCGGTTCATAATTTGTCCACGTAGAATCTCCACGATTCTGATGGTAACAGGGAATCTATAAAACATAACAGAACTCTAAGCTGTAACAACTCACAGTTAGGGCACTATAGCGGATAACATCTAGCAGATAGTGTGTGATTGAATAATATAATATCCCATTGTTTTCTTCGTCTCACGAAGAAGAAGACTCGAGTTTCATAGCGGCCAGGATATGCAGCGTAACCGTAATGTTCTTTCATTGTTTCTGCTGTTCGCTGTCCCACATTCGAAGTGTTAGACTGACGGCAGTCATGAATGGTGAAAGATATCAAAACTGGTTTCTGCTAGGAGAGATCTTTAAGCTCGATTTGTTTAATATTCAGCGGCGTGGAAAAGGTCAATCTCATTTCCTAGTTCTCAGATTCTGAAAGTGCATTACACTGAAGGTCAGCTCGAGCGTGAAGATTCTGCCCTAGAAGAAAATAGAATATAACAAAGCACGAAGGATGATATCAATGCAGCACTTGCACGAAAGGATTGGCTACTCCACACCAGCTTTATTATTATGTATGTTTAAATCAGGGTTTAGGTTAGAAAAGAAATAATTGTCGTAAAAATGCACAAAAGAGAAATTATATTTGTGCAAATTGCGAAATGCTTGTACAATATTATAAAATAACTAGCAGTATCCGTGCGCTCCGCTGCACCCGTTAGAAATAAATATAAAGTAATTACATAATTAAAATAGGACGTTTGATCCAGGGAACATTCGTGTTTGATAGAAGAATAAATCGTTTAATATGTTACATAATTTAAATTGTATTTAAATAATTGAAATGCGGTCATTTTGGTCCAGAGAGCAATCATTTGGTGCAATGACAATTCCTTTAACATGTTTTTTTATTGTTATTACATGCAACCTTAGTTTAATGGAGATTGACATATCATTTAGTTTTAATGTGTATACTTTATATTACTTGCTATATGTTTCAGAAGTTACTGTAATAACATTGTAGAATTATGTCCATCTAGAGAAACTACACTTTCCAATGGTGAAATAATAATTAAACAATTAATTAGCTTCCGATATTACTTCATACAAACACAGAAACATTCTCTTAGGCTATGTTTAATAGCTTTCGATTGTTGTTGTCCAAGGCCCCTTATAGACGAAGTCATTTGTTTTTATTTCAGTACAGCGCCTTAGATGGTGTCGTTATTGTAATTTTAAAACTCATTTATGTCATTAAATATCTGTCCTATCAAAATTTTGTATGGAATAAAACTTATCGGAAATTATTTTTAAAGAAACTTTTGTTATGTAATATTTGTCACGATAATCAATAACAAGCGAGATATTTCGATTTATTTAATTCAGGCCACCTTATAACCCCCCTTTTAAATAAAGTATTTTTGAATGCCATATAGCCTAAAATCTAAGTTACAACGAACTTAATTTATATTACAATTTTCATATAAATCGGTTCAGCCATTATCGCGTGAAAAGGTAACAAACATCCAGACAGACATACATACAAACAAAAATGTCAAAAAAGCGATTTTCGGTTTCAGGATGGTTAATTATACATGTTAACACCAATAATTTTTGGAAAATCGAAAATTACCAGAAAAATTTCGGCTACAGATTTATTATTAGTATAGAAGATAATATTGTGCAGAACGATAAAATTAATGAAGTATGCAGAAACAAAAAGTTACAGTATGTAATTTGTTTCTTGGCGTTTTATTACTTTCAATCCATCTTACCACTCTCTAGATATACTTACGTAAATACGTATATTTAGAATCAATTACTGCCGAATTTACGTCACATTAAAATACGTTATTTTATGGGCACTCTAAACATTGAAATTCTTTACTAGTAGGCCTTCAAGATTTATTGTTAGCAGAGTGCTAACTCTTTTTATTGAAAGGCGGTTTCTAATTCCAGTTTTTACAAGATTCATGCAACTAAATCCTCGCTCACAATTTACAGTGTGCGATGGAATTATATAAATCAATTAGAAGAAATTGTTCACTCAACTTACATTAACTGCACCAACTCTTTGAAATCAATTCCTGAACATCTATTGCTCAATACCTTTTTGAACATTGCTCATGCCATTAGCATTTCATTTAAATTCAGATTAGTTCAAACACATCTCTGATTTCATTTTCTCCATTACCATCTTCGTTTCTGAAGTCCAATGTGGTTGTCGCATTTTTGCACATTTAAATTGAAAGTTTGTTGCATTTTTAGAAGTCGAGAAGCAAAATGCAACAAAAGCGACTGTGGCTTAGACCCTGGTTTAAATACATAAGGGTGAACCTTAAGTAATGCTATTAATTTCAGGAGGTTATTCTTTGACATATTTCAAACTAAAATGTTTAATACAATTTTGCTCGTTTTATATGAAACATTTCATAGCGTGTTTTTTGGAAAGCCTTTGATTTAATTCCCAATATGCTCGGTCAATTTAAGAGAGCAATGCATTATGATAATAAATGATTGAAAGAATTTTAATTCTGTCCTTTAAATGTGCCGAAATTTGATCCGAACAAATGTAGCTTTTCGTTCTGCAAAGAAATTTTTCAATGATACATTAGTTCGGATTAAATATGAAATATTTTGATCGATCAACAGCACTAATATGTATGTAAGGTTGAATACACTGAATGTCATCTTCGTCATCTATTATAGAATTAATAACTAAAGAAGCCACATTACACGAACAAATTATCGATTACTATCGATTAGTAGGGATCGGGTATCTTTGAACGTTTAAAGATATATGACCTATGATTTTATTGTCGTGTAAGCGAACTTTCTAACCATAGGATAAGTCAGAACCAAAGATATAGTTCTCAATAGGTAGCATCATTATTGGGGCGGTTAAAAAGTGTCAGGGAAGATTATGATGTAGATTAAGCATAAATTATTCTCAGAATTGACAATGTCAGTGGTTTCCAGCCAAACCCAGTGTTGTTTTACAATTAGCAGAATTTTTTTTTTAATAACATGCCACATTTACAATCTGTCTACTATAGGCATTAAGTAAATATTATAAAGGAATATGACATGAGTGGAGATGTTATCCCATGACAACACTCCAAAAGAAAAATAACAATGTTTTAAATAGCTGTATTAAAAATGAATGGAAGGTCAAGAGCATTGGTCCTTTTAAGTCTTCTTATTGTTTGACTATTATCCAGCAAATTTAATGCACGATGATTCGGATGTTGATTTAATCGGTGCAGGTATTTTTTGCTGAACTTAGAGATCTCTTCTTTTACAGTTGAAATGTTTAGGTCACGATGAATGACATCATTACGTACGTACCATGGTGCAGTGACAATGGAACGTAAAGTTTTGGACTGATACCTCTGCAGTATTTCAATGTTTGAGTTGCTAGCAGTTCTCCACAGTTGGATGCCGTATGTCCAGATCGGTTTTAGTATGACTTTATAAACAAGAAGTTTATTTTCTAATGACAGTTTTGATTTACAGTAGGTCCCAATAACCAATAGATTTTTGATGTTTTAAAATGTATTTCTTTACGTTTAGTTTCAATATGTTTTCGCCATGTTAAGCGGCGATCTAAGTGCATACCTAAATATTTAACATCGTCTGCTTCAAGAAGTATTAGCAGAAATGGATGAAAATATATTGAATTCTATAATGCGATTATATTTATGTACAATTGGCCACATTGACTATTATCTTCGCCATCTATTCATAGAAGTAATAACTAAAGGAGCCACACTTACATGAACAAATTATCGATCGCTATCGATTAGTAGGAGTTAGGTATATTTGAATGCCAGTATACCAAGAGTTCAGTTAGTTATCCTAGAGCTACGCCGATGCCTCCGTGGCCAATCCTCCGACACTTCTCTTCAAATTCCATCTCGCTATTACAAATTGCATCTCTGCAAATAACAGCTTCGTGACCGTTCAGATTATACGTTTTCCTTTATTCACTGGATTTGTTTGTTGGCAATTCCATTGCGATAGAAATGTGGTTTGTTCCTTAAGAAAATTACCCTGACCTGCTGTAAGAAATGAGTAAAACGACAAGCAAAAGGTGATAGCGCTTCTTAGGCTTTTCGGGCCAGTTTCTGATCTTTTTCGCCGTGTAACGTCTATGTATATTCCACCTACCTTAATCGAAAAGATGAAAGGATTTAGTGGAACGATTTCTTACACTGACGTTATTCGACTTTGGTTGCGTTGGAAACGCTTACGACTTAACATCATATTGCGATAAACTCAATAATGTGGACGAGTCTATTCCTATACTACAGGGTAGTCCGCATATTTCCCATGTTCAGTTTTAAATGGGAGAATGTTTTTACGTCTACGTCATATATTTCTTTGTCAAGCCTAACCAAAGGGGAATGATTTTAATTTGCGGTACTTTGGAATTTCTGAGTAGTTTCGCACTTAGTATTTTAATTTTGAAATGATGTCCGTGCAATTGTAAAAACATGCAGACTAGTATTTTGTCATGTAAACGGACTATTCTACAAAAATAATAAAAAACGAGTCAATTCTACTACCGGTATATGGGTTTAAGGAGTCTATAACATATTTCATTGCTTCAAAATTATTTACTTACTTATAAATGGCTTTTAGAGAACCCGAAGGTTCATTGCCTCTCTCGCATAAGCACGCCATCTGTCCCTAACCTCAGCAAGATTAATCCAGTCCCTAGCATCATAACACACCTCCTTCAAATACATTTTAATATTATCCTGCCATCTACGTCTTGGCCTCTCCAAAGCTCTTTTTACTCAGACCTTCCAATTAACACTCTATATGCATTTCTGGATTCACCCATACGTGCTACATGCCCTAACCATCTCAAACGTCTGGATTTAATGCTCATAATTATGTTAGGTGAAAAATACAATGTGTGCAATTCTGCTTTGTGTAACTTTTTCCATTCTCCTGTAACTTCATCCCTCTTAGCCCCAAATATTTTCCTAAGCACCTTATTCTCGAACCTCTATTTCTGTCTCAAAGTGAGAGTCCAAGTTTCACAAACATAAAGAACAACCGGTAATATAACTGTTTTATAAATTCTAACTTTCATTTTTTTAAAGCAGACTGGATGATAAACAACTTCTCAGCCGAATAATAGTAGGCATTTCCCATACTCTTGTCTTGTCTTTACTCTTTCGAATTCTGCACACTTCAACACTAAATTACCTTTCGTATCGTTTGTTTTATCTATACTCTAACTACGACGTAAATACCAGACCACTTATCTGTGGCGCGTTAGTATACCACTTCACAGAACATCTCGTTATTCATCATCTTTTACAGTATCCACCTCGCGACAATGGAATTCCCTGTCACAAAGTATTAGGGACTGCAAGACAATAAACACTTTTAAAAACAGCTTAAAAGATAACCTTCTTAGCATTTCACTCCACTCATACTGATTTAAACTATCACTGACTATATTGTTACTCTTTCGTTTAGACATCATCCTGATAGTGCTGTATTTTCAAAATTGTCTCATAATAATCTCTTTCTATTATCTAACATTATTTGAAATATATTAACATTTTATGTATTTTAGCTTAATTCTGCTACATGGTTTGTATTTCAGTGTTTAATTAATAGTTCATAGTATTTTTTTGTTTATAGCTCTTATCTAAAGCAAATTGTTGAATTCTTTGTAAGTTCTGGTTGAGTGGAAGAGAAGGCCTTACGGCCTTAACTCTGCCAGCTAAAATAAATTATTATTATTATTATTATTATTATTATTATTATTATTATTATTATTATTATTATTATTCGTTTAATTTCCTCTCGAATGTCATTTATATTAATTGTTAATATTACTCCAAAGTATTTGAATTTTTCCATCTTTTCAAAGGCTAAATTTACAATTTTTATAATTCCATTTCGTAATGTGTTCTGGATACGAGACACTTTATTTTTTCGGGATTTACTTCCAAATCTATCTCCTTGACGATATGTGTCACAGAAAGAACAGCATCTGAAGTCTGATTAGTGGAATATATAGCTAGTATGCAAAGTATGAATTGGGGAAGAAGGAACTGGTTACCCTATCCCATTATCTCCTGGCCTAGTTGCCTCATGAGTGATGCCTTATTGGTGTTACTTACGAGGTTCAAACCTGTCTTCGGGCAGTTTACTAAACAACAAGAAACCGTGCTGGATCAAAACGAAATTGCATGAGAGACTCCTGACAATGGAGAAACGCCGATGTGATATAAATAACCGCATATGAAGTTACAACGAAGAGAAACCAAAACGCGGCACATGTGCCACTTACGAGAAACGAGAAAGTTTCAATTGAACGCGCGTACTCATTTTTTTTTCGTAAAAAACAATCTATTCCACACTTCCCCACGCGAGAGCTTCGCCAACGTGGAAGCTTATAGATGTGGGCTTCAACGCTGCCTCGGGCATTCGAGTTGTGTACAGCGTAAAGTCCATGTATGTACAAGAAAGTACTGTACGGGCCGATTGTATAAACCATTTAATCTTAGATCAGAGGTTAAATTGATCCTTGTTCTAGCTGAACTTGGAATTTTGTGTTGTATAAAGTCTAATCTGAGATTAATTTGTCTCCAACTAAAGTCAACTTTGACTGAAGAAATTTCTCCGATTAAGTTAGATGATCCAAGTTCAGTTATTTCTTTTCTGTTTGAAATATACGAGTGGTAGATTGTGCAAATAGAATAACCATTGTTATTAATATTAATAGATATGGTAGTTACACTTATATATATATATATATATATATTTTTTTTTTTTTCAATTTCTTGCCTTAATACACAAACAATCTTATATTTTATAAGGCTCTATCGTGTTCAGCAGTATCAAATAATATAACCTATAATTATATTATGTTTATAACGACCATTAATTATTAATGGATGTGATAGGTACATTCATAAATTTTCAATTTGTCGTTTTATAAAGCTTTATTATGTTTAGCAGTATCAAACACCATAACATGATAACAATTTGGAGAACAGTCAACCTTCTTCTTATTGTCCGCCATTATTTACATTGCACAAATAAACCAGTGTCTCCAACAGTGTGTACGGAAAGTCGCCAAAAAGTAGTTGTAAAGTCGCAAGATTTCTCATTAATCAACAAAGAAAGATTAAATTTTGTCACTATGGGGTGCTAAAAAGTTCGCTAAACACCTATTTATGCAATACAAAAGTTAAAAGAAATTGTTATTGAAAAAGAGTTAAAGTCGCTAGATTGGTAACACTGAACAAACTTGTACAACATGGTCCGCGCATCACATATTTCACCTGTTTATGCGATGTTGCCAAATCCTTTTCACGTGAACTTAGATTGCATTTGAACCAAGGTAATTGATCGCAGAAAAGTTTTATACAATAGAAGAAGTGTCTGAACTCGGTTCACTTTTCGATCTTCGATCAAAGTTGATCTTTAGTCAGAGAGTTTTATACAATTGGGCCTACAAGTAATAAGCCTGGATCAGAAGTATTAGATACCGCTATTACAGAACGCTCTGAGGATAAAGCGATAGTCATATGAGAGGTCAGACATAAGAATAGTTACTTTGCTCTCGAACAAATGATAGTTTGGTTATTACAATGATGGCTATTGGAACCCAGATTATCGTGTTCAAAGTCAGCCGAGAATGACGGATTTTAAAAAGAAACAAAGCCTGAGATTGGTTTCCTGGAGAAGGAAAGTAAAGCTGAAGTCGAGTGTTGTAAATTTACGGAAAATAAAATAACCCTATTTCTGATAGAGGACTCTAGGGCCCGATTGTATAAACCATTTAATCTTAGATCAGAGGTTAAATTGATCCTTGTTTCTGCTGAACTTGGAATTTTGTGTTGTATAAAGTTTAATCTGAGAATAATTTGTCTCAAACTAAAGTCAACTTTGACTGAAGAAATTTCTCCGATTAAGTTAGATTATCCAAGTTCAGTTATTTCTTTTCTGTTTGAAATATACGAGTGACAGATTGTGCAAATAAAATGTCCATTATTATTAATATTAATAGATATGATAGGTACATTTATATATATTTCTTTCAATTTCTTGCCTTAATACACAAACATTCTTATATTTTATAAGGCTCTATCGTGTTCAGCAGTATCAAATAACATAACCTATAATTATATTATGTTTATAACAACCATTAATTATTAATGGATATGATAGGTACATTCATAAATTTTCAATTGACTGTATTACTAAACGAAAATTGTTGTTTTATAAAGCTTTATTATGTTTAGCAGTATCAAACACCATAACATGATAACAACTCGGAGAACAGTCAACCTTCTTCTTATTGTCCGCCATTATTTACATTGCACAAAAAATCAGTGTCTCCAACAGAGTGTACGGAAAGTCGCCAAAAAGTAGTTATAAAGTCACTAGATTTCTCATTATCAACAAAGAAAGATTAAATTTTGTCACTATGGGGTGCTAAAAGGTCACTAAATCCCTATTTAAGCAATATAAAAGTTAAAAGAAATTGTTGTTGAAAAAGAGTTAAAGTCGCTGGATTGGCAACATTGAACAAACCTGTCCGCGCATCACGTATTTCACCTGTTTATGCGATGTTGCCAAATCCTTTTCACGTGAACTTAGATTGCATTTGAACCAAGGTAATTTGATCGCAGAAAAGTTTTATACAATAGAAGTGTCTGAACTCGGTTCACTTTTCGATCTTCGATCAAAGTTGATCTTTAGTCAGGGAGTTTTATACAATTGGGCCTAGGAAATATTCATTAGCCATTTTTCGCCCACGTTCAATTTCGTCGCTGAACAAGCTCTCAGTTAATTTGAAGTTATAGCTGATTTTGACGTTAGTCGCTAGCTTTATCTGTCGCCAACTTGATGCTTTCCCGAAGCGAATATCTGACGAACAGTGCGACAGGGAAGTCTCTCCGCACTGGGGACAGCGGAATGTATGCGCTGTAATGTAATTAGACGGAACCATATACAAATATTATTTTGTTTTATTTTACTAATACCGTTAGCTAAGCAATCCCCACTCAAGGATGTGGCAATGACCCCGCCCGGCTGATGCTACCAATCAGTATCATTTTATAGAAAAAAGCTTGCAAAACTTATTAACTATAACTATAATTGAAAAATATAGAAATAATTGGTACGACCATATAACAAGAATGCCCAACGACAGGATACCTTTCAGAACATGCTGTTATAGACCTACACGAAGAAGACGAGTGGGAAGACCAAAGAAACGTTGGAGAGACCAGTTTGACGGATAAAATTCTGGACGCGGAACAGGTCATCGGCCTAAACCTTGAAGTTACTGATGATGATGAGCTTATTATATATATATATCTTTCACGTGTTAAATTTTTATGTTACCTTGTTAACATGTTTCGACCCGTTATTGGTCATCTTCAGAATTGGTCGTAGCTGGTCTTTTCGCCTTTTGTTTCGTTTCCTGTGGGGTGTGTTTGTGTAGTGTAATGTGGGGTCAAATAGTGTGTGTGTGTGTTCTGAAATTGAGTTGAGTGTTGAGAATTTCGTTTGGATGTGTTTTTGTGTGTCTGTTATACCTGTATGTGATATTGCAATTTAATTTCTTGAATGAGGTTGCAATCGTGTGTGTTTTTGTTTTCGTATGTTAGTGTGATGTATTTTTTGTGTTCTTGTGTTTGTGCTGAATTCTTATGTTTTTTGTGATTATGTTTTGTCTTTGGTATTATCACAGTCTACTATATACAGTCACGAAGCTCAATATGTAGTAAAAATGCAAACATGGGTAGTTGCCCACCACTAGGATCGCTACTATCGCCTCATCATCGCAGATCTCTCTCCTAGTAGACGACAAAATATGTTATACTTTCGTTGTGTTCTTTTGGAAAAATTAACACCTTCCTTCCATTATTGAAATATTAAATGCATAAAGTTAATTTATGAAGTATATTAAATTCCACCATAAACTCGAAGATACCTGCAAGAAATAGGTTAATATCATTTTTGTTTGTGCAAAACGAACTGAAATTTACTATAATCGCTTCACTCATTCAAGATTATAGCGATAATTTGTATGTATTTATTTACACTGCAAGTGGGCAAGCACCCGGTGGCAGTGGTATATACAATATTAACAATACACAGTTAAAATGATAAGCAATACACAATAAAATTTACAATACATAATAAAATTTACAACACATATACAATTTTATACACAATACAATAAGAATACACAATACAATTTAACACAATAATAATAAAACATAAAATAAAACACCTAATTTTACAACACAATCTACATGATTATGTATAGGTCCTACATAATTTTCAATAGTCTTTCACTTTACTCTCATCTCATTCCCTGTAGTGGCACTATGACGCATTTCACTGACACTTTAGCACACATTTCACTGACACTCTGTAACACATTTCACTGACACTATAGAACACATTTCATTGACGCTATAAATTATCACTGATCGGAACTGTTCACTGCACTGTAAAACCATAACTTCACTGACTCACCTCGCTTCACTGATACAACAGTTCAAATAAGTCAAATAATTACATCCTTATGCATACTTATAAACAGAACTACATTTAAACTAAACATTTCTAGTCTAAGGCCCTTTTACACGCTATTTTTAAATAATTTACAATTCAAACCAAGGAAGTAAACTCGTCAGGCTAGATAAATACATGCCACCTTAAAAAATTAAATGTTGAATGTCACCTTAATTTTAATTTTCACTTTATACACAACTCTTTAAATTATTCTTGAATCTCCTTAAGGAAGGACAGCCCTCAAAGACCGCTGCAGGTAGGTCATTCCAATCATTTATAGTTCTATTTAAAAATGAGAATTTACCTACATCCGTTTTCTGTTTCCTACATTTGATTTTAAAATCATGATCGTTCCTACCATAGTACGTTGGCTTTTCTAACCGAGCCGTTATGTCTACCCATGCTTTCTGACCTAGATGTGCTCTATACAATGATGTTATTCTAGTTTTCCTACGTCTGTTTTCCAAAGTTTCCCATTTAAGTTCTTTTATCGTATCGTTCCCATCTTCTCTTTTACCTTTAACAAATTTAGCTGCCCTATACTGGATTCTTTCTAAGGAATTTATCTGATATATTCTATAGGGATCCCAACATGTAGTTCCGTATTCCATTAACGGTCGCACTAATGTTAGATATGCTATTTCCCTCGATTTGGGGCTAGCCTTTCTCAAGATTCTCATAATAAAGTGAAGTGCCCTCCATGCTTTGCCTGTAACATTATCAACATGCTCTCCCCAAGAAAGTTTGGAGTTTAAATACACTCCTAGGTATTTACAACATTGTTCTTGCGGAATTACAACACCACTGAATTCGTAATTAAGACTAGTTTCCTCTCGGGTTTTACAAAATGTTATAGATTTACTTTTAGAACCATTTATTTTCATCCTATGCTTTAACGCCCAGTTAACTATGAAACCAATAAATATTAATTTTCATTTCCCTTTACAACAATAATAATGGAAGTATGAATTAATGGAGTAACTTACGTGTACCGGTACTTGTAGTGTAGGCTTACGTAGTTAATAAAGTGGGATGAGGTTAAGCAATAATAATCACACCAGAATTGGAAATAAAACGTGATCAATAGCTTTTATTGTAACATAAAGTAACAAATAAAAATAACAACAAAATTAACAGTTATAATTAAAAACATATCCTTTGAAAAAAAAAAGTAGGCCTAAGAAATAATAATCCCACCAGAATTGAAAATAAAACGTGATCAATAAATTTCATTAAAGCAAACTTAATTTTTCTACGTCTCTAGTAAAATATTATTCCAATTATTGTATTTTAGCCATTAACATTTTCATTACAACCAATAACGAACATTTCACAAGCATCAATGTGAAATAGGCAACGAGCTAGCACTCGATGGAAATACGACACAGTCCAAAGTCGACCGTGGACAGTCTATTGTTTCTAGTTGCTAACCGCTTGGAGCGCTTTATCGCGAGATTTGCAAAAAAATCACCTCAAGCTTCGCGACTGTATATAGTAGACTGTGGTATTATGTTGTCTATTATGTTGGGGTTGTATCCGTTTTCCTGTGCTATGTATTTGATTGTGTTTAGCTCTTCTTTGTAAGCATGTTGGTTCTTTGGTATGTTGAGTAGTCTGTGTACCATTGTTCGGAATGCAGCTTGTTTGTGCTGTGTTGGGTAATTGGATGTGTTGTGTATGTGTGTTGTTGTTGTGAGTTTTCTGTAGACTTTGAATCAAATACAATTACACAGACACACAAAAACACATCCAAACGAAATTCTCAACACTCAACTCAATTTCAGAACAGACACTCTCTTTGACCCCACAATACACTACAAAAACACACCCCCACATGAAACAAAACAAAAGGCACCAAGACCAGCAACGACCAATTCTGAAGATGACCAATAACAGGTCGAAACATGTTAACAAGGTAACATAAAAATTTAACACGTGAAAGATATATAATACGTTTTCCAAAGTGATATAGTGTTAAAAGTTGTGTAATCAAGATGTATTATGTAGAAAAAAGTTGTTTGAATAATATTGATTTATTATTGCAGAAAATAAAGAAAAGGTTCCGTCACAGATTTTACAAGATTTGTGAACTCACTTCACACCTTATTAACAAAAATTGTAAAACTCAGGTCTCTGCCTTAAGCAAAAAGAGATTCATTCTCATAGTGTCCATGTGAAAGCTATGTAAATCTCATGGCATCCAATTAGTTCACAGAAACATAATCGGTAAATATTTCATAGCGTTTATTCCATGTCACGGGTGTTATAGATGAGTTAATGTCCTTCATTTTTCCAACTAGCCGTACCCGTGCACTCCGCTGCACCCGTTAGAAATAAATATAAAGTAATTACATAATTAAAATAGGACGTTTGATCCAGGGAACATTCGTGTTTGATATAAGGATAAATCGTTTATTATGTTATTTAATTTAAATTGTATTTGCATAATTAAAATGCGATCATTTTGATCTAGAGACCACTCATTTGGTCATAAAAATTATTTTAGGAAATACAGGAAACGAATGTACAGAATAGCCTATCAAGTTTTCTGTGCATAAGAATCTATTTTAATCTTACCTGGCCTCGATTCACTCAGAAGTTACTGTAATAGCATTACAGCATTATGTCCATCTAGAGAAACTACACTTTCCAATGATGAATTAATAATTAATTATACAAATCGGTTAATTTAGCTTCCGATATTACTTCATACAAACACAAGAACATTCTCTGTAGGCTATCTTTCATAGCTTTCGATTGTTGCTGTCCAAGGCCCCTTATAGACGAAGTCATTTGTTTTTTAATTCATTACACGGCCTTAGATGGCAGTTATTTTAATTTTAAAACTCATTTATCTCATTAAATATCAATCATATCAAATTTTTCAAGGAATAAAACTTATCGGAAATTATTTTTAAGGAAACTTTTGTTATGTAATATTTGTCACGAAAATCAATAATAAGCGAGATATTTCGATTTATTTAATTCAGGCCCCCTTATAACCCCCCTTTTAAATAATGTATTTTGAATGCCATATAGCCTAAAATCTAAGTTACAACGAACTTAATTTATATTCCAATTTTCATCGAAATCCGTTCAGCCATTATCGCGTGAAAAGGTAACAAACATACAGACAGACATACAAACAAAAATTTCAAAAAAGCAATTTTCGGTTTCAGGGAGATTAATTATATTTGTCAGGACCAATTATTTCTGGAAAATCGAAAATTACTAGAAGAATTTCGGCTACAGATTTATTATTAGCATAGATTTCAAAACAACTGTGACATTTCTAAGTCAAAATATTCACTTGGACTGTAAAATTGCTGATTATTAACCCGAACTACTTAAAATAAATTCCAAAAAGAATATAGTAAAGAGTAAAACGTTTCTTCATACTGGCATTAACAGTGCAGGCTCTTAAAATATTTCTTCAACAATAACTCCTTGAAAAACATACATTAACAGCTGATCTTTCTATGAGTAAGTGCTGCAAACTTTAGAGAAACAAAAAGTACCTATTATCTAGCCAAGACCACTTAGATTCAATGCCTATAAAACTTGTAAAATATTTTCCTTTTGAAAATGCAACATTAAGATATTTAAATTTAGAGCCTTAACTATGTTTTACTAATAATAAACAAATATTTCTGAAAAATAATTTTAATCGGAATTCCCAGTTTGCCTGGAATGGCTGAATATCGAGATGGCGTCTTTGAGACTTCAAACGTCCTTAAAATAATGATCATCCTTCAATTAAGGTTACCTTGGAAGCACAGTAACCTTAATTGTCAACTGGAAGGCACCGGTATGTCAATTAGACAGAGTACTTTCCTTTTCCGACTGGTCGACATAAGAGTGGACCACAATGAGGACACAACTAGCATATATCTGTTTTAAAAATCGATCGTCCACTTTTTGTTGCGTTTGGGTATAGAGCTGTTCGAAATTATGATTTCCTGCTTTTTGTCACATGCCTGTGCTACCTCGTTACCTACTGCTACATGAGAGTACGTTCACCTCCAGCGTGTCATCTGCTACAACCGCGCACCAAACCTGTAATTACAGATCCTCAACGAAGGCACCTGGGTTTGAGCCTGAGCAGTTTGCACAGGGCTTGAAATGCAGAGAAAGTAACACAGGCTGCGACAATTTTGCTGCACGGAATATTTTATATATCATAAGTCAAATCGAGTGCCCTGATTTCGAAAATAATAATAATAATAATAATAATAATAATAATAATAATAATAATAATAATAATAATAATAATAATTCTTTCTCTCAGTTTAACCTCTCCCTTCTAGGTGCATTTACACGACCCACGCCACCTGGGCCTTACAGGGCCGCGACCTGTCGGGAGAGGAATTAATCTATGGATCACATACATACTTTTTTGACCACACAAGGACATGGAGGGCCTCCCCGGACGAGGGATCAGCTCTATGCCAGGGCCACCTCCGATACAACACAAACATTTAAGACATTACACAGCATTCACTCACACATATGAAAGGATTAAGGGAAGGATCGCCGTCCATGGCCGGACTTTCAAGAGGTACAATCCCGGCATTTGCCTGGAAATAACTGAGCAAACCATGAAAAACCTCAGTTAGGATTGCCGGCCAACTTATTGCTAGAACAAAGAAACATTTTTTTTTATAAAAATCACTCTAGAGCGCCCAGAAAAAGTTGGCCTACATACTCGTGCACGGGAAGCATTCCACAAAATTTTAAGATAGCCTAAGTATTTTATTAATTAAGAGAATAAAAAGTAAAAAGAGAAAAAGAAAAACACAAATATTATAATTATTATTGAAACTTTATATTTTCTCCCTAAACAATAAGTCTTACTCTACAATTTGGAATTTCTCGTTAGAGATCTTTCCTTCTCCACTCTGTCCTAGAGTAGTGATAGACAGAGTTTTTGTCATCACACTTCTCTAGCTGAAAAGGCGGATTGAAGGCGAAACAGAGAAAACGCGAAACAAGAAACAGAGTTTTCATTCTTAAAATAAAAGTTTGTGTTTTCACAGAACTTTGCCAAATCCTTTGATTGCATTTGATATTTTATGCTCGACCATGCCGAAACGTAGTAATTATACACCTGGTAGCAGATCTTTAATGCATGTCATTAAAGTACACCTACTCATTAAAGGTCAGGTCTTTCAGCCAATGACGACTCAGGTTACAACTGTTCAGTCAATGACAGGTCAGCTTTCTACCGTTATAAAACCGCAAGTATCGATTATTCTCGGATATGCAATCGAAAGAGAATTAGCGAAAAGTCACGGAGGCTGGAAATCCAATACTGTCGCAGAAGGTTATGTTCTGTTACTATAATAATTAGCGTTAATTGTAAATAATATTCAAATAAATTCAATTTGTCATCTCGTTTTTCAATGTCTAATTTAATTTCAATGTTATCTCTGTAGGTTCTTATGGCCTGGCAAGGTCAATGTGAACATCTGTTCCTCGGAAAAAATCAATACTTTCGCGTCTGCGCACATCTCACAACATACGGGACATTGGTCAAGGTCAGATACAATGAAAATGAATAATATCAAGTTATAAATATGGTCGAACATAAAAAGTCGTATGAAACTCGCCTATAATGGTAATTAAGAAGCTCGTATGAAAATTATGAAACGAGCGCAAGCGAGTTTCATAAATATCCATACTCGCTTCTTAATTACCTTCATTATAGGCTCGTTGCGTAATGTACTATTAATTGATTTCGATAATATAATTAATTAATGCCACTGCTATATGTATAGAATTTAATTAGCTTCCTCCAAGTGAAGGCTGCCTAGAAGACAAAGCTTACCAAAAAATTGTTGTTTTTTTGAGTAAATGGTAGGTACACAATTATAATGAAAAAAAAAACAATGGAGAAGGAAAAGAAAAAGAAATAACACGATTATAAATAATTAAAGACGACTAAACAAAAGATCATTAATTCCAGAAAAAAAAAAACATAAAATTTTCCTAGTACGATGTCTATTTGCTATTAGGCGATCACAGTCGTCTATTTAACACTAGTTGCAAGACCCAACTTAAGTGAGCAGATCGCCATAGGAAAAGATCAATCTATTTACGTGTAGAGATGGTTTCTTAGGATTTTTATAGATCCCTTCACTGCAGACAGAGATATTTCAGTCACAAGAGTTTTTCCTAGACCAAACTGCTTGCAAAAATGCGCGAATCTTTTTGTGATGGTCCCTCTAGCCCCAATCAGTAATCCAATAATAAGTATATTACTACTATTAATACACTAATATATCCACTATTGTTATTACGTCTACTATTATTGCTACGTTTACAACTACTACTGCTTCTACTATTATTACGCCTACATCACTAGTACGTCCAGTAATGGAATATGGTGCTGCATGTTGGGATCCTTACAGATTAGAACATATTAAGACACTGGAAAAGATTAAAAAACGGGCTCTTAAGTGTTGTCGGAAAAATTCACCATTAAAATGGGACACACTCACGGACAGGAGAACGCGAATTCGATTATGCGCACTGTTCAAAACATACAGAAGTGAGCCTGCCTGGAGAGAAATAAAAAATAGCTTGCAGCCGCCAAATTACTCTTCAAGGAACGACCACTCATATAAATTGAGGGAAAGAAGGCAGAGGACGGACACTGGAAAGTTTTCTTTTCTCAATCGTACTATCAGGGACTGGAATGCTTTACCTGCAGACTTACTAAAGGCTTTACCAACAACCAAAAATGTATTTAAAAATAGGCTTAAGGACCTTACTAATAGACGGTAATTATACACAGTATTGATATGTTGTTATTGAAGTGTTGTATCAGTGAAGTGTGTTGTATCAGTGAAGAATTATGTCGTGTCAGTGAAGTGTGTTGTGTAAGTGAAACGTGTTCCTGTCAGGGAAGCTTTATAGTTTATAGTGGCAGTGCATAGTATTTGAACAGTGAAATGTTTTTGAAGTGTTAGTGAAATCAGGATAGAATCAGTGAAATGTGTCGTAGTCCCATTGCAGTGAGTAAGTTGACAGCGAAATGAGTGTAATTTGAAAGGTACTTGTGCAGATATGAACATATCATACTCGTGGGTTATAGTTTGATCTTAGTTTTAAGATACAAATTAGGTTTATTTCAAATGTTATTTTAAGTGATCGTTTCATTTAATTTAGTATATTCCCTGTTGTTGTTATTATTATTATTATTATTATTATTATTATTAGTATTATTATTATTAATTGTATTTTTAATTAATAAGTTTATTATTGTCATTATTGAGTGTAATTAGTTTCTACTGCCACCGGGTATATACCCACTGCAGTGTGAATAAATACATACATACATACGTCTACTACTGCTGTTTCTAAGTCTATTGCTACAAATACTACGTCTACTATTACTACTTTACTGTCTACTACTACGACTACTATTACTACTACTGCTACTTCTAATATAATAATGATAATATTACCATCTACGTGTCGCACATATCATTTTCTCAGTCATAATTACCTTGTCTCGGTATAACGGTTCCCTGGCTGTGTAACCTGATCAACAGTTATTCCATCTGTTACGTGAAGATTCTTCTTCCGCCGTGCACGTTTGAGGACAGCTCAAGTTGTGTTCTCTGCCTCCATTTGTACACAAAGGAGTCACTTCAAGCAATGTCAGAGAATACGTACTCTGTAGTGTAGAGAGAACGTCCGGGCAACGAACCACGACGCAAACATCAAAAGCGATCTATGGCTTACACTTCCATAATCGTGATTCACATTTTCAATGTCAGCGACTCTTAACAACCTGAGGTTGGAGGTGTAGAATGGGCAGTTAAGAAGAATCGAATGGGAATGCAATTGAATTAAATTTCGGGAGGAGGGAACTACGACCCGGCACTGCGTCTTTTCAAGATCTATTGCGCTAACCCTCAAGTTAGGCGTATTGCCAAAACCACACCGGCTGACTACACTAAGGTTCGCTGCGTATCCAGGTTTCGAGCAGGCTTTCCCACTTGTCCTTGGCCAATTCTAGCCGTACTTCTCCAGCCGGCATTTGGGGAATGCTATGGAATGATGACGGAATGAAGAAATGGTGATGGGATGATACTGATGTCAAATTTGAGGAAAACAAAAAATCAGGAGAAAAACTTCAATTTTCACCTTGTCCGTCATAAGTGTCGCTATGGATTTTTCAATGAAAAACAGCCTGAAAGTCTGACCACAACAGAGGGAATCGAATGGAGATAGCCTCCAATTTGCCATTTTATTTTTTTATTTATTTTATTGCTAGTAAGTTTGAAATGAATACAAATTAATAAATGCAATGAAAGATAATCTAGCCCACTCCTGAATGAGTAAGACTCGTGCTCAGGAGGGGATTCCAATACAAACAAAAATAAAATTAAAATTGAGAGTGAATATAGATTAAATAGTGTTTAATATGTTTAAACCCAAACTATAAATATTTTTCAATTCATTTTATGTAAATTTTCAGAAAAGTCTGTATATATATATATATATATATATATATATATATATATATATATATATATATATATATATTGAAAGTTTATTGTTTCAGTCATTGACTTTACTGTTGTGTATGTTTTAGGTGTTAACCTTTACATAATATACAAGACGTATAAACGTTTTCGTTGAACATTGTCAACATCTTCAGATACAAACAATCAATTTTGCAATATCATTACTCTCTACATTCTCTACACATACAATACATGTTTAATGGCATACGGGGATAAACACTGTTAAAATAATATATTATAAACACATTAATATTCTAATATTCAAATATAGATGCCCCTAATGTCAACATTTAAAAGTGTACATATAATGTACAATAGAAATACGTTTGCAAGTCTTCACATGTGGGCTGGATTAATAATAAGATAATATTGTGAGGCTAGGAATAGGGTTAAATATAAAATTGAACTGACTATATATCATGTTGTATTACACATGTGAATATTTGCAATTACAATGTTGTATTACATATTTTAATTCATCTTTCCATATTTTAGTGATGCACATCTTTCCAATATACTGGGTGTTCATTTCAAAGTTTGTCATGACGTCACTGTTGTTGGGTCACCGATTTGAAGCGAGTTTCAGCTTATATGTTAGAGAAGTTGCCTATTATTTAAGGCGCTCTTCAATCTGAACTTGAGAACGTGTACGGTATAACTTGAAAGTCGTAGCAACAGATGGCGGTCTGTACGGTCTGTGTGCTACCATAACCTCTTTCGAACTGTGTTTTGCGCCGGCAAGTCGTACGCAGGGTATTTGTTATCATCGGTTGCGTACGGTAACATTCCACAACACAAATCAAATGCTCCGTGTCCATGTTGACCGTCGAAGTTAATGTCAACAAATACGTAAGTAATCGTCTTAACCCTCTCCCCATATCCCGACAGTACGTATTTCCAAACAGTTCACATTCCTGCCACTACCGGCGTTACCGTACGTATCGGTACGTACTCTTCAGAATGAACGCCGTACCTGCTAGGCAACTTCTCTGCGTCTTAGGTTATACACCTCTGCAGAAATGTAGGAAGATTGAATTCTCTAGGCTCATCGGCTAGCCACATGACGGCATACAGCGAGCCATGACACATTTTGAACTGAACACCCAGTATATCATAGTGTATGTTTCATGGCCTGTCGTAAATTCTTATGCAGATTATTGTGATAATCTTTTTGCCAAAATATTGGGTTTTGGTTATTTATTGTTGAGTTGGTGGTGTGTGTTTGCTTTATTGCTGTTCATTCACACTGAAAATATCCAGCCCACATGTGAAGACTTGCAAACGTATTTCTATTGTACATTATATGTACACTTTTAAATGTTGACATTAGAGGCACCTATATTTGAATATTAGAATATTAATGTGTTTATAATATATTATTTTAATAGTGTTTATCCTCGTATGCCATTAAACATGCATTGTAGGCCTATGTGTAGAGAATGTAGAGAGTAATGATATTACAAAATTGATTGTTCGTATCTGAAGATGTTGACGCTGTTCAACGAAAACGTTTATACGTCTTGTAACTTAAAATGTAAAGGTTAACACCTAAAAACATACACAACAGTAAAGTCAATGACTGAAACAATAAACTTTCAATACCAAACTATAAATCCAATATATATATTTTTATTTTTTTATTAATTTGGAGAGAATTTGTGGAGGAATCTCATGAACATATTTATAGTAATGTCACAAAAGTTAATGATCGTTCACCTCTGCTTCAGCATGTGGCTGTGAGGTCAGAAGCCAGCGATAGAATTCCAACATAAACATGTATTTACCATTAGCACTACATACATTCGGTAGTGGGATAAAATGGCGTGCAATTGTACCTGCATTACTCACGCACCAATAGCAAAATAGCAGCATTGCCAATCTACGTTCTATATATTTGTGGCTATTTAATAATAATAATAATAATAATAATAATAATAATAATAATAATAATAATAATACGTGGCGCTACAGCCCGTGAAGGGCATAGACCGACCAGCCGGCTGCTGGCCTCACGCCCAAATGCCGGAGCAGAGGTGGACGATCATCCAACCTGAATAGAGGTATCGTGTGGTTAGCACGATGATTCCACCAGCCGTTATAGCTGGTATTCGCAACCGGATTTCGCTACCTATCGTAGCTCCCCAAGTGCAACACGATATTGGGTGGGCACCGGTCCCATACACTGGCCGAAATTTCATGAGAAAATTTCTTCCCCCATAGGACTCGAACCAGCGCTAATTCCGTAAAGCGAGTCCTAGGTAGGATGTCTTAGACCACGACGCCACGGCGCGGGATGTGGTCATTTAAAACATTTTCCAAAAGTCACTGTTGAAGCTATGTCAATATAATATTCATTACCATGAATGCAAAACAGATTAGAATGTCAGCTATAACAAAACAACTAAATATGATGATATGGCTGTTTATCGGTACAATTTTATCACTTCTCTAGTATTTGTTTGTTTTTATCACTTCCTTAGCATTTGTTTGTTGTTATCACTTCCCTAGCATACCAACATTTCATACTGCAAATTCTTTACGGCAGGCCTACTATAATTCATGCTTTGGGATCGTCATTTGTTTCCCGCATTGATAGTCAATTGAAAATGGCTTCTCCGTTCAAAAGTTTTGGTGAAACTAACATTAGTGAAATATAATTTTAGTCAGTCAATTAATACCTATTTTACTGTATTAGAGTACTTTATTTCTTCTAATCTTTATATACTTTCTTCTGTTTTTATTTTTATTTTAGTAGGTTATTTTACGACGCTTTATCAACAGCTTAGGTTATTTAGCGTCTGAATGAGATGAAGGTGGTAATGCCGGTGAAATGAGTCCGATGTCCAGCACCGAAAGTTACCCAACATTTGCTCATATTGGGTTGAGGGAAAACCCCGGAAATAACCTCAACCAGGTAACTTGCCCCGACCGGGAATCAAACCCAGGCCACCTGGTTTCGCGGCCAGACGCGCTAACCGTTACTCCACAGGTGTGGACTTCCGTTTTTATCACGTCTCTATCATTTGTTTCTTTGTTTGCCAACATTTCAAACTGCAAATTCTTCACGGTACTATAAAACAAGCTTTGCGATCGTCATAGCCTGCTAAAATGGCGGCTCCATTCAAACGTTTTGGTGAAGCTAACATTAGTGAAATACAATTTAGTAAGAAAATTAATACCTGTTTTATTGTATTAAAGTACTTTATTTCTTCTAATCTTTATATACTTTCTTCTAATCGTGTAATAGTCAATTAAATCCCACTCGAGTTTTGATTTTCTCTAGATAAATCAAAACCTCTAGTAACATTACTAGGCTTCGTATTCCAGCCACCTAAAGACTGAAGTTAAATACACATTGGGTATAGGCTATAGTACGCCGAACACAGGTACTGCAACAGATAAGGATATAAACAAACACGTCGTCGCTGCGTTTCGTGGGGTACAGTCAACTCCCGATATTCTGAAGCTGTACTAGTAAACACATGCTTGAACCGTGACGTTCATTTTCGTCGTGATCTTTGCAGTGAATAATAACCTGCATTCGTAAGTTACCGAACTTGAACATATGCGGATGTCACTTGAAATGATTTTATATTGCAAGAAAATCTTTCAATTTCAGTAAGTAATCTGATATATTCATAATGTCTGATATTTTTTCGTGTTTCATTAGGATATTGCATCTCGCTCGTCACAGAAAACCCACTAATATTCTGTGTAGGTATACTTCTCTAGAAATTCCCTAAAATGTAGATTATTCAATTTATTAATTCAGATGTTGGCACTGAACATCATGGTAGGCTACACAATCCATGCTAAACGTCGAGTTAATATCTTCATAATTTTCAGATTTTGATGGTAATGGTTTTTTAGATTACGTTTAACACACTTTCTGTGCCTTTTGGTATTGCAGTGTCTTTTATTTTACACAATTTATATGTTATGTTGTTTATATTGACTGAAAATATTAGTTCAAATATTCTCAACTATGCCCTGCAATATTACACTCTTGAGCGTCTTACCTAAGGCATTTTACCTCTGCAATGAACCTTCAATCAGCCACAAAGGTGTAGTTCTTAAAATAATACGACTAGTAAGGGCAGTGATCGATAAGACTACTCACTATAATTGCGTCCCGGTTTTGACTTTCTAGAGGAAGAGGACAGAGGATGCGTAACTATTTTGTATACGAACGTACCTGTACCTGCGCTGTGACGTCACATATACTTCGAATCAGGCAACTTCATTCCAGTTTATAGGTAGCTGAAATACAGAGCCTAGGCATTACTGTTGGCAAATTTAAATTTCTTCATCACTAGAAGAAGAATACAATGTAGGCCTATATTTAGGTATTTACCCATGTCAAGAGTTGGGTAAGAATTTGTTACAAAATTTGTAAATTTGTAACATACAATTTGTAAGCTTGTAAACAAATGACAATTGAATTTGTAGCATCATGATCTGGAACCTGTTACTTCCTACTTCACTTACAAATTTACAAGAGTTCTATCTTTGTGCAACGTAAAAGTTTGTAAATATGTAGATTTGTAACTTTTCTCGCCTGTAATTTGTAGGCCTACTTTCGTGAAATAGGGATTAGTTAGCAAATAAGACGACAAAAGATATGCGTCGTAGCTGAAATCTACGGAATGATCAGACATATTTGTTCGACAATCGTATGGGCTATTCCATCTCAAATCGACCGAAATATAGAGAAAATTGACCTTGCAATTTTTAAATACAATAAAACTTTTTCTGTCCGTAGACAATTGTGACATAATGCTTTGTGCAAAGTTTGAGGCATCAGAACTTAATAGTGTTTAAATTAATAATATTTAAATTTATCGTATTTTCATAAAATTAGCAACTTTAAACTGTTGTGGCTCCGAAACCCTTTCACCCAATGATCAAAATCATGGTTTATTTTTATGCTGAGAAGTTAAAGTTTATATTAACATGTAAACAGTTTTTCTTACTTTTTTATGGAAATGGAGAAATTTAGATTTTTCTTCATTAAGACGCCTTTGGCCACGAAAAAATATTTTTAAAATATATGGTTAGATTCCGCATTGAAAGTACAAATAAACACATATTTTTTACTGGTGGTACGTTGATAATAAAGTATTGAAAATATCAAATAAAGAAAAAAGATAGTACGCGCATGAACTAACCAGCTGACTGTAGGTAGTCGAGACAAGCAAGGCCAGGAGACAAACACGTGATGTGTCGTCTAGCAGTCATGGCTGGGCTAGCTTTATCACAGGTTTTCATAAACACAGGAGTAAAATGACGCCCAACGCTCGCTTATCTTCAGCTCTCGGCCAGTGCGTGGGGTACTGCGCCGTTCAAGTCTAGGCGTGTGAAAATAATTTATTTAATACCCTCGAAACTTATTGCCGAGCCACTAAGCAAACAATGCCGAATCCCTCTTAATAATGCAATTTTTTTTCTCAATATTTTTTACATTTTTACAAATGGCCAAAGAGCCTAAAAGCAAGTAAAATCAGAGTATCTGTCTCTCTGTGTACAATAAAAATAAGGATTACTTCTTAACACAACCTACCAAATGTCAGCTTCAAAATAAGCTCCAGTTCAATGTCCTGCAGTAAATGGTTCCAGAGTTCTGAGCGCTGAAAGAGGCTTGTTTTTTATAAAATACGCTAAATTTGTCGCTCAATAACACGAAAACAGTTTGACTTTCGATAGTATATTTTTGAAAACGCACTCTCCTCTGCACCTTGTATAAATAGGGAAAAATTAGAGAATAAAAAACATGCGAGGTTTTTTACTGATCGATTTCATATAGAATAGGCCACATATGTAGGCTAATTTCATATGGCTTTGGCCTGAACGCCAAGGTGTAGCAACCGTTTAATGGGGATTCCTTTTCGTCGAAGTATGACAGTCTCGTGAGTGCTGAGGCCATCAACAAGTCCGAAAGTATCTACATAATTAAGCTAAGCTCTTATCTGTGATCTGAATACATTACGCTCTGAAAACGCCGACTCATGTACAGAATCAAAACCGGATAAGATGTCAAGGAAACGATTTGCCTGTCTCTCCATGCATGCAAAATAAGATAATTTACAAGTCTCTGGAAGACTAGGGAGGTCTCGTCTTCCTTCCGTGTCGTTTGTTGAACTGCTCAGATGCAAAAATAGCTACACTTTCTGATTTACAAATGAGGGGTTCGGGAGTAAAACATGGTAAGTAATGTTTTAGTGTTTTGTAGTTATTTTTATTGGATTATTTTACGACGCTGTATCAACATCTAGGTTATTTAGCGTCTGAATGAAATGAAGGTGATAATGCCGGTGAAATGAGTCCGGGGTCATGCACCGAAAGTTACCCAGCATTTGCTCGTATTGGGTTGAGGGAAAACCCAGGAAAAAACCTCAACCAGGTAACTTTCTCCGACCGGGATTCGAACCCGGGTCACCTGGTTTCGAGGCTAGACGCGCTGACCGTTACTCCACAGGTGTGGACGTTTCGTAGTTAAACATTTAGAAAAATTTAATCACAAATTTACAAGAGTTAGATGTTTCTTTTCATTTTTCATTAAGTTAGTAATTTTAATATTATGAAACATGCTGATGATAGTACTAAACAGAAAACTAATAAATTATTTATAAAAACAATAAGAAACAAACAAAATCGTTGCCATGGTGATGCGAAAACTCCCTTTTTTGTGATGTTAGCCAATGCCAGAATTTTTAGGATTGTGTAGAAAAATAAAAAAATTATGAACAATTACAATTATCTCTTACTTTTGGAAAACCCTATACAATATAAATTCTCTGTTTCTGAAAAGTATGGTTTTAAAGCGAAACAATATCTGGGAAATTTACGTAATTCTAAGAAAGATATTAAATAAAATGGCGGCTCAAAAATATTTATCCTAGATTCCATATTTCGCGCACTAAATCAACTTGTTTAAGTTTCCATTACAATCGTAAACTATACAAAATACATACAGGGTGTTTAAATGTTAAATGTTATGTTTTATTTAACGACGCTCGCAACTGCAGAGGTTATATCAGCGTCGCCGAATGTGCCGGAATTTTGTCCCACAGGAGTTCTTTTACATGCCACTAAATTACTGACATGAGCCTGTTGCATTTAAGCACACTTAAATGCCATCGACCTGGCCCGAGAGCGAACCCGCAACCTTGGGCATAGAAGGCCAGCGCTATACCAACTCGCCAGCCAGGTCGATAGGGTGTTTAAAATAGTCTAATATTTTGAGAGGGAGTAGTAAGCATCACAAGAAAAAAAAAGGTCCAATAGACATGAGTTTTACAAAAAAAAATTTTTTAATTCGTATGTTGGTGACATGTTAATAGGGCCACACATTCTTCCCCGTGGATTAACTGGTTCTCAGTATCGGCATTTCTTAGAAAATTATTGCCCGTCTTGTTAGAGGAAGTGCCATATCATCAAAGATTACAAATGTGGTTTTTTGCATGAACAGAGCACAGCTAATTTTCATAATAGAGTCATACAATATCTATCACGGGTAATTAATCTTCGATGGATTGGCCGGGTAGGTCCTGCACCATGGCCTTCTCGTTCCCCAGATCTTAATCCCTTGGACTTTTGGTTATGGGGATACTTTAGGCCTTATTGAATGCATTAAAACGCTACAGTATCGTGTCTCCAAAGCCTGGCAGTACATCAGGGACCAACCAGGGGTGTTTGAAAGGTTTCATGGTTCCCTAAGACACAGAGCAGAAAGATGTGTTATGATGAATGGAAGTCACATCGAGCATCTGCTATGCACAAGTTAAGTTCTAATATCACGGAAGGAATTAATTTTACTACACATGCTTATTAGACTTTTTTTTACTTGTTTTGTTGAGTTCTACCACCTCTTAAAATATTAGAACCTTTTTAATCATCCTGTATATTACAGAATGGGACAACTGTGCCAATATATTTTGTCGTCACATACTTACGTTTGTTGTCATATGGACTGATGCAATTAACTTTATTCTATTTCAAGGGTACTAATTACTTACTTACTGGCTTTTAAGGAACACGGTGGTTCATTGCCGCCCTCACATAAGCCCGCCATTGGTCCCCATCCTGAGCAAGATTAATCCATTCTCTATCATCATATCCCACCTCCCTCAATTATCCATTTTAATATTATCTTCCCATCTACGTCTCTGCTTCCCTAAAGGTCTTTTTCCCTCCGGCCTCCCAACTAACACTCCATATGCATTTCTGGATTCGCCCATACGTGCTACATGCCCTGCTCATCTCAAACGTCTGGATTTAATGTTCCTAATTACGTCAGGTGAAGAATACAATGCGTGCAGTTCTGTGTTGTGTAACTTTCTCCATTATCCTGTAACTTCATCCCTCTTAGCTCCAAATATTTTCCTAAGCACCTTATTCTCAAACACCCTTAACCTATGTTAGTCTCTCAAAGTGAGAGTCCAAGTTTCACAGCCATACAGAACAACTGGTAATATAACTGTTTTATAAATTCTAACTTTCAGATTTTTTGACAGCAGACAGGATGATAAAAGCTTCTCAACCGAATAATAACAGGCATTTCCCATATTTATTCTGTGCTTAATTTCCTCCCGAGCACCATTTATATTTGTTACTGTCGCTGCAAGATATTTGAACTTCTCCACCTCTTCAAAAGATAAATTTCCAATTTTTATATTTCCATTTCCAGTACTAATTAGGCAGGCCAAAGTGCAGGTAAGAACTTCGCTTAATGATTTATACAGGGTGGAAGTGAAATAGTCTTGCAGATTTCCAGAGCGAATAGCTCATGTTGTAGGCCTATGTATTAAAAAACTATAATATCATATTGGTGGAAAGTCAATAGCTTTTTTTTTTTCTTCAGAAAAAGTTTTTTTTTTTTCAAATGTTTAACAATCTCTTTTTCGGTAACTATTGCGAGTAGGATCGTGATTTTTGTCCATATCGATAGGAAATCTAATATAGAATAATTTATCCCTCTGCCCTATTACAATAGCGTGCACAGTTTTCGTGTAAATTTAATTTTAAAAACCTCTAATTTCAAGCCACTGCACGATGAGAGCAAATGGCAACGCCTTGGTAGAGAGCAGCTCACCTACCAAGACACACCGAGTTCATTGACCTCTTACATCTGTATCACGAGTAGTGTGTGTTAGTGACGATGTTGCCGGTCTGTTGAAATTTCAAACTTAATTTTCTAATTAACTGTGCATTTAATCACAAAACGTAATATAGGTTTTCTATTCTTTACATATCCCCTATCGTCCCTTTCAATCTGCAAGGTTATTTCACCCTCACTCTGTATAATCTATAAGAACGCACATAATCTCATATTTATATTTCAGCGTTGGGCTTCAATCTTACTGGGCTCTGCGTGGAAATGTAAGACTGCAATGAAAATCTGTACCAATGAAATTTCTTTGCTAATAGGAATCTTGAAATCTTAGATTAGTTTGATATATTTATCTAAGAGACACAGTATTTGCAGCAAAACTTGTAACATTTATTCCTTGAAATATAATTTTGTAGGTATTCAATCATCAGGATCAGGAACATTAAAAGCAAGAACGAAAATTATAACAACATTTTGTATATTAACTATTCCAGATTTATACTGTGTACTTGTCTTACAGCACAACTAGAAGCTTACAATTCCACCTTGAATTGTCCGACACTTCCTTTTAGGGTCGCGGAGAAGGACGAAGAAGCTTATTCTTTCTGCTTAACTTTGGTGACTGTTCGAGATTCGAACTGGTGTCTGCATCATATAAAGTATCGTGTGTCGGTTTTTGACGTGTGAATAAATGAGGGCAACAAGGTGGCGCTTTGAAGTCTTTCAAGCTGCACGACAGTTCTGTAGTCTTCTCGGCGTTTTTCTCCGCCTGATCCAGTTTCTCCTCGTCTTCCTCGTGTTCTTCTTGCTCCCAGCGCAGTCTGGCGATAAAAACAAGTACAAAACAGACAAGTTGCGTTAATGCCAACAGGAAACAATATTTTCAACAGAAGTCAGAGAATCGGTGACGTGGAAGTTGTTGAAACTTTATTTTATAATGAATTTATTTTTAAACTATTTCACGTGACAGTTGAAATATCTAGATCAGCGATTCTCAAACTCACTGATTCTCTGAGGCCCAGTTTCACCAAGCTTCGTTAAAATAACGCTAACAGCATGTTAACTAACGTGTTGTTAAAAATTAAACAACCTGTTACTGTAACAGTGTTTCACCAACCATTTGAGGTACTTTGGTTAGGTAATATGATGTTAAGAGTAATGTAAGAGGAATCAAGAATTCAGTGATTGTATGAAAGTTTATTGAATGTGCCTTTAATTGATGTAGTCATTTGTTTTAGGGGAAAATTGTTTTTTTTATGTATATTTAAAAACTAGCCGTACCCGTGCGCTCCGCTGCATCTGTTAGAAATAAATAAAAAGTAATTACATAATTAAAATAGGACGTTTGATACAGGGAACAACTTTTACAACAGCGCAAGATAATCTGCTTCGCTCATTACCCAATTTTTTTTGCATTGCATTTATTGCATATGTATTTTATGTATTTTAACACTATTCAATTGAGCATAGTTAAAATTTGAATTATAAAATAATGGATTCCTAACCTAACATACTATTACTGCATACTAAATCAATACACTCTCGTTGTTCGTTAATTCTCTGAGATTAAAATGAGTGTACATAAATATTATTTTAAGAAATACAGAAAACGAATGTACAAAATAGCCTATCAAATTTTCTGTGCATAAGAAGCTATTTTAATCTTACCTGTCCTCGATTTACTCAGACGTTACTGTAATAACATTATAGCATTATGTCCATCTAGAGAAACTACACTTTCCAATGGTGAAATAATAATTAATTATACAAATCGGTTAATTTAGCTTATGATATTACTTCATACAAACACAGAAACATTCTCTGTAGGCTATGTTTAATAGCTTTCGATTGTTGAGGTCCAAGGCCCCTTATAGACCAAGTCATTTGTTTTTTATTTCGTTATACGGCCTTAGATGGCAGTTATTTTAATTTTAAAACTCATTTATCTCATTAAATATCAGTCCTATCACAATTTTGTAAAGAATAAAACTTATCGGAAATCATTTTTAAAGAAACGTTTGTTATGTAACATTTTTCACAAAAATCAATAATAAGCGAGATATGTCGATTTATTTAATTCAGGCCTCCTTAAACCCCCCTTTTAAATAAAGTATTTTGAATGCCATATAGCCTAAAATCTAAGTTACAACGAACTTAATTTATATTCCAATTTTCATATAAATCGGTTCAGCCATTATCCCGTGAAAAGGTAACAAACATACAGACAGACATACAAACAAAAATTTCAAAAATGCGATTTTCGGTTTGAGGGTGCTTAATTATAATATGTTAGGACGAATTATTTTTGGGAAATCGAAAATTACCAGAAAAATTTCGGCTACAGATTTATTATTAGTATAGATTGTTGTACATTGGTACCGTGCTATCAATTGTGCTTAAATAATTAACATTACAACAATATGAGACTTGTGGAGAGAGTGACTTCCATTAACGTTCATCAAAGCATCAACAAATCAGTGTGTCTTTTCCTCTTGAGGCGACGATCAGGC
Source organism: Periplaneta americana (assembly GCF_040183065.1). Lineage (NCBI taxonomy): Eukaryota > Metazoa > Arthropoda > Insecta > Blattodea > Blattidae > Periplaneta > Periplaneta americana. Next base: position 186,380,868 of record NC_091120.1, on the reverse strand, counting down.
CGTGCAGGGGGCAGGTTCCGAGGAATCTGGTTGATTAAGTTGTTAGAATGTGTTGACAATGTTGCAAATAAGCGTGTGTAGAAAGAATGAAGTACAGTCTCTATTTTGGCTAGATCCAGATCTGAATGAAGTGTTTCATTTCTGATGAACCATGGTGCTCCAGTGATTATCCTTAGTGCACGATTTTGGAATGTTTGAATACGCTTGATTTGGCTTACAGAAGCCGATCCCCATAATGAACATCCATAGAGCCAAATAGGTTTGAAAAGCCTTTTGTTGGAAAGGGAAAGACAAGAGCTGGAAAGTATTGTTTTCAATCGATGAAGTCTGTATCTTAATCTCTGGAGGGTGTAAGTGAGATGTTTATTCCAGGTCAAGCGACTGTCTAGGATGAGTCCAAGATATCGTACTTCTTCATGTTATGGTACTGGTGAACAGTTGAGTGGAAGTGCTTTTTGTTTTTTGAGGTGTGTGAATGTTACTGTTGATGACTTATTTGTGTTCATGGCTGTTCTCCACTTTTTGTTCCATATTTCAATTTCTCGTAGAAAGTTTTGTAGATTGGTTGTCACTTGTTCACCAGTATCTCCTTTGCTAAGGACAGCAATGTCATCAGCGAACTGAGCTACAGTTAGAGAATCTGATTTAGGTGTTGGTATATCATGAGTGTAAATTAAATAGAGAAAAGGGGCTAGAATGCTCCCTTGAGGTACACCTGCAGAAATATATCTAATCTGAGACTGTACATCTTCATAAATTACTGAATAAGTTCGTCTTCTAAGAAATGATTGAATTAAACGATAATATGTGTCAGGAAGATGGTTTTTTAGTTTGAATAAGAGACCAGTATGCCACACTTTATCGAACGCCTTTTCTGTATCAAGGAAAAGGCCTAAACAGATTTGTTTCTTTTCATAGGTGTCAAGAATTATGTCAATAATCCTGTGTAATTGTTGCGGACAGGAATGCATTTTTCTGAATCCAAAATGAGTATTTGGTAACAATGATTCTAGATGCGTTAATAGTCTAGGTAATAAAAGACGCTCAAACGGAAAATTGTATTTTTTACATTATGGAAGTATTGGGGACTAACATAATTACAGCGGAAATCGAGAAAAAGAAACGTGAAGGAGCAGTAATTTTATCTTATATGAGAAATAGAATTATTTTAGTAGATCTAGTAATTGAACTCAAACGTAGTGATTATCCAGGATCAAATAGAACCAATAGAAAATGAAGATAATTTTGATCCTGAAAATTACAATGGTAAGCGTTAACATTATTTTCATATCTTATATATCTGACATATCTTCACACGTCATTGGTTATAATTATATGTGAACTGTTAAATCAGCGAAATAAAGAAATATAGTTTTGAAAATCTGCAATTATATCTGTGTATTAATACGGAATAATAATCACAGAAATGCTTACGTTAATAAGCAAAAACTTCTCTTTACTGTGGATGCAGTGTTAATATTAAATGCTAAAGCAGTGATTGCAGCTAATTGTTGTCACTGCAAATATATCTCGATATAATAATGGGGCATGTAATATATATTCCCTGGCAGCCATGATTCACGCTGTAACAGGATTTTAAGGATTTAACTGCGGGAGTATGCTATGTTAATTTAACAGTGGGTTTAACATTATGTTAGCAATAACAACAGTTGATGAAACATCTCTTGCGTTAAGTTTACTGTTAAACTGCCTTAACGACATGTTAAATATTTAACAAAGATTGGTGAAACTGGGCCTGAAACAATTTTATTATCTCTAATTTGGAATGTCTTTATTTCAAGTGCTCGAAGAATCGTGTATTTTAAGACTTTCGTGGTGTTCAATGTGGTACGAGATTTTTGGGTACTTGCTCCGTGGCATAGCTGCAGCAATTTAAGAAAAAAATGGGCTACTATTCCGTGGAAGGTATTCCTTAAACAGAAATGTCCAGTGCAAATCTTTTGACACTTCCGGTGCCAGTACACTGCCAACGTTCCAACAAAACATTTTTAAGGCGACAGATGATCTGCAACGTGTAAAAGCTATAAAAAGTTTTGAAATATTGGCAGACACATTACGATTACTACTACTTACTGGCTTTTAAGGCTCCCGGAGGTTCATTGCCGCCCTCACATAAGCCCGCCATTGGTCCCTAACCTGAGCAAGATTAATCCAGTCTCTATCATCATATCCCACCTCCCTCAAATCCATTTTAATATTATCTTCCCATCTACGTCTCGGCCTACCCAAATGTATTTTTTCCCTCCGGTCTCCCAACTAACACTCTATATGCATTTCTGGATTCGCCCATACGTGCTACATGCCCTGCCCATCTCAAACGTCCGGATTTAATGTTCCTAATTATGTCAGGTGAAGAATACAATGCGTGCAGTTCTGTGTTGTGTAACTTTCTCCATTCTCCTGTAATTCATCCCTCTTAGCCCCAAATATTTTCCTAAGCACCTTATTCTCAAACACCCTTAATCTCTGTTCCTCTCTCAAAGTGAGAGTCCAAGTTTCACAACCATACAGAACAACCGGTAATATAACTGTTTTATAAATTCTAACTTTCAAATTTTTTGACAGCAGACTAGATGATAAAAGTTTTTCAACCGAATAATAACAGGCATTTCCCTAATTTATTCTGCGTTTAATTTCCTCCCGAGTATCATTTATATTTGTTACTGTTGCTCCCAGGTATTTGAATTTTTGCACTTCTTCGAAGGATAAATTTCCAATTTTTATATTTCCATTTCGTACAATATTCTCGTCACGAGACATAATCATATACTTTGTCTTTTCGGGATTTACTTCCAAAACTATCTCTTTACTTGCTTCCAGTAAAATTCCCGTGTTTTCCCTGATCGTTTGTGGATTTTCTCCTAACATATTCACGTCATCCGCATAGACAAGCAGCTGATGTAACCCGTTCAATTCCAAACCCTCTCTATTATCTTGGACTTTCCTAATGGCGTCCACACCTGTGGAGTAACGGCTAGCACGTCTGGCTGCAAAACCAGGTGGCCCGGGTTCGATTCCCGGTTGAGGTTTTTTCCGGGGTTTTCCCTCAACCCAATATGAGCAAATGCTGGGTAACTTTCGGTGCTGGACCCCGGACTCATTTCACCGTCATTATGACCCTCATATCATTCAGACGCTAGATAACCTGAGATGTTGATACAGCATCGTAAAATAACCTACTTAAAAATACTTTCCTAATAGCATACTCTAGAGTAAAGTTAAAAAGTAAAGGTGATAGTGCATCTCCTTGTTTTAGCCCTCTGTGAATTGGAAACGCATCTGACAGAAACTGACCTATACGGACTCTGCTGTACTTTTCACTGAGAAATATTAATTAATTGAACTAGTTTCTTGGGAATACCAAATTCAATAAGACACATTACGATTACCTTCATAAACACTGGTCGACAGTGCAATGGTCATATTAACATTCTGAACACGCATATGGGGGTCAAAGGTTCTAGAACTAGCGCAATAACTGCAATTTTATGCACTTAGTTTTACATGTACTGTAATATTACGAAAACTATGCAATCGTACATGAAATAACAGCTTGTAATAAAGTGTAACCGTAGGTTAAACACGAATGTATCTTAACATTAGTCGTTTTAGTGCCTCAAGCACGACTGTAGAGTGCACAATTATGCACAGATTGATATCATACATTGCAATTACCGGCACTTCAACTAATCCGCACAATTGCGTCTATAAATTACTTCCCTGCCGCATTTACATTTACTCTTTCAGGACAGAGAGATTCGAAGAGGCAAAGACATAAAAACTCTTCCGCATTCAAGAAATCACCATCCTTTATTTTACTAAAATTAGATTAGTCGAACCTGTAGATAAAATGTGTGAAAAAGTTGCATTTAAAGCAGTTTTTTTTTTCTTTCTTTTTTTTTCGTTGTTAACTTTTGTTTTTTATAATTCTTCTTTGATTTTGATGCAGTATCGGACTTCTTGGGTCCCTGACTGCACTATTATATTCTTATTCCTTGTGTTATTACTTTAGAATCTCTTCGAACAAATTCGAAGACGTTGATGTCCTTGAAAAAGTTTGGACATTTGTTTGTGCTTCCTCACACTGTATCACAATACCACCAGTTAGATTTTTACCCAATATCGAAAATAGCCATTTTCGGCGTTCTATACAGTCTGAAGACGTCTACATTATAGTCTCCAGTTCTTTAATGAAACAATTTGGGCTTCTTTGAAGTCGACTGTAGAACTTCCTTATAATTTTGACAAGAACTTCCTGTATATATGGCATATTGAGATCTTCATGTATCTGAGATGTTCTAATAAACCAGTCAGGCCCATGGATCAGTCTAAGAGCCTTGTTTTGTGCAATCTGTAGTGGTTTATAAGCAATGCTGTTCATATAGCCCCAGGAAGGTGCAGCATATGTTACAATTGGCAGTACCAAAGCCTTATAGAGATGCAATTTCCGTTTAATGCCTATGGCACCTGAATTTAATATCGGAAATATGTGCACTATGCGTCCAATGGCTTTTCCTTTAATCTGATGGAGATGCTGATGCCAGGACAACCTCTGGTCCAGAGTTACGCCAAGATATTTGACAGTTGGTTGATACTCCAGCTCTTTATCGCATATGGTAAGTTTAGGGATTCTTTTCATCGTGCACTTCGTGAAACAGATAGCCTGTGTTTTATCAGCATTTAAGGTCAGGCGCCATTTTTGAAACCAGTTTTCCAAGAGAGAAATGTGAACTTGCAGGGTTCAGGCTGCATACAAGGGATTCTGATGAGTTATGAAGACTGCAGTAACGTCGGCAAATTGCGCGATGTTAGTTTCTGGGTGGGTAGGAATATCAGCTGTATAAATGTTGTAAAGTGTAGGCCCAAGACCGATCCTTGAGGGAGACCAGCCTTTACTTCATGGACAGAAGATAAAGCTGCTCCTTCTTTGATTTGAAACTTCCGTCTGCTTAGAAAGGATGCAATGAACTTAACAAACATCGGGTAGGTCACTCTTCATTAATTTATATATAAGACCTGTGTGCCGCACTGTGTCGTAAGCTTTTGAAATATCGAGGAATATCGCAGGTGTATAAGTTTTCATGTTGTATCCCTTGGTCGTTGTTAACTCTAAAGCATCTATTAGTGCTTCATGGTTGTGCTAACAGATGGAGTTACTTGTCAACATTATGAATCCAGATCTTCGCCAAAAACGGACATTAAAACTAGTCTACTGCCGCTCTTAATGCAATACAGAAGCAGTGTTAACTAGACCTGTGCCCGTGTGCACCATTCTCGATTAAAATTTGACCATGGTTAAGTCGGCACTTGATCATCTTCAACGCCAATTTGCGGAGTATCAATCTCGATCAAAGTTAAACAAGCGAGTTGATGATGATCAAATTTGATCACGAGTGTGGGATCGATTATCTTGAATTGAACATGGTAAAGTCGAGAAAACCAAAATGGTGGCACGATTTGACATGCTTGATGGAATTAAGGATGAAATGATGTATCTTGAACACGCAAATCACTGCGGAAATAAGACAATTGGTGTTATTGTAGAAAGAGTAAGTTTGTAGATGAATAATAAAAATGTTTTTTTTTCTCAAAATAGACTAATGTTTTATGTATGTTTCTGCTTTGGAAGATAGGGACTTTACTTGAGGACAAAATATTATTTAGGCCTAATTGTCCAATTTTGTTAACATAATAATAAAGTAGTTATTCCATGCCGGTAATAATATAGTAAAATTAAATGACCATTTTGTAAAATGCGAGATTATCACTTATTAGCTATAGATTTGCCGTTTGAAACTATTAGGACCTACATGACGTTTTGGGTAATTAGACTATTTATGCTTGAATTAAGAGAAATTACACGGATACCTTCCTTTCCCTCCTATTCCAAAATTCCAACCTTGTGAACACAAAATAAATGGATAAATTTCAGAACAAGGATACTTTCCTTTCCCTCTTACTCCAAAATTCCAACCTTGTGCACACAAAATAAATTGGCACTAAACTAGTAATATGCGTTACAAGAGCGGTAAATTGAAGTTTTCATTTTCGAGGAAAAGTTTGAAAAAGCGAAACATAGTTGAGCTTTTTTTAATTTCCGAGAATTGAAAGAAAACATACCGCTCGTGTATCGTACATTATTTTGTGCGAAGATCGTTTATTACATACCTGAAAGAGGAATTTATAATTGGTAGCAATGAAATCTCCATCTTGGTTTCTTTCAATGACGGCAAATTTGCAAAAAAAAAATATATATATATATCTTCAACATTGTTGCTTTAAAATGTTTTCTGTGTTTACTATACTCCAGCAGGCCGTGATATACGTCTGTCTTTTTTTCCCCCCAGTCTATATATGCGAACTTAAAACAAACTGCAAGGTTATGTAATGATTTATTTTTCATTTTAATATTTTAACAACATTTTTGCAAATATTTAAAAACAATAATTAACAGTGCAATTTAGGTGAAATTGCAGTGGTAAGTTTCCAATTTATAATTATTACTATATTGAAAGTCTCTAAAAATAATATGTTAAAAGCCTAAAGCAGTAAAATCAATATGTCACTTAAGCGGTAAGAAGAGGAAAATTGTTATGTGTGTTAGGTTGGGAATACTGAATGTGGAATTATAGACTTTCCGCGGATTGGTTTTGTGCGGAAACCAAGCAAATACGCACGATCTCGCACAAACTTCCTTTTCGTATGCATGATGATGCGTATTCGACTTACAGTATACAGACGAATTGCTTTTTTTTAAATTTAAAACAATTGTTAGCGAGGTATCCGTATACTGAAATTTTCCCAAATAAATTATTGGCACTGAAATCTGCGAGGATGTTTGAAACATTCCGACAAACAAAAACGAAGCGATAATTGATAGAGTGCGTTCGTTCGCTGTTTTATACGCGGTAACCTAGCGCTCAGACGATTCTTCTCAAGCGAGCGTACCGTCAGCTGATGGTACTGAGTTGATCGAGGGAAAATGTCGGTGCATCGTATCTGTAGCTTGATCACTGTCAAGAATTAACCATGTTTCCGTGATTGCTGATAAACGGGCTAGATGATCGAGAATGGTGCACACGGCCACTGCTGAGTGATCTGATCGGCCTGTATCTGTCCAGTGACGCGGATCCTACCTGTTCTCGGAGCGAAACGTTGCGTTTCTCTCTCTCCACTTCCTAGATTCCTCCAGGACGTCCTGACCTTCGACGGATCCATCCTGTGCTATCATGGACAAGCACTCCGCCCCGAAGCTCTGGTCACTCGAGCGGTCCTGCAATCAAACGAGTTATTGTAAATTATAATGATATTTGGGATTTAAAATTTTTATATTTCTTTTCATTTCCATCTTCACACTCCACACATTTGAATTCAACAAAATGGAGCCTTCTCGTTAACTACTTCATAATCGCTTCCTTATTCCATGACAACAATCCAATTGACAATCGAGCAAACCCATATCTTTTGTGATGGAATGGAATTTAACTGAGGGGGGCACAGATGGCCCAGCACTGCGACCTGTTGAGATCTATTGCGCTAACCCTCGATATGGAATGAGTTCCGTGCCATAGATCTCCTACGCGCACCAACCCAACCACATGACTCCCTAACGACCGATCCCTACAGCCAACAGAATCCATAAACTATTTCTGCTTCGGCAACTTCCCCCAAGGCCCCCCTGTCGGTCCGAGGCGAAACTCCTCCCCCGAGTAGGTCCGCTTCGGGTGCTCGTTGCAGAAGCCATCCAACGTCGCTTAACTACATTCCACGGAGGCCGATCGAGAGAGCCAATAGCTTCGGGAAGCCGCCTGTGGAGTGATCTCAAAAAGCATAAACGGGATGATGAGGAAGAGATGATGGGGGAGGAAAGGAAGTGGCGAAGATGAGTGGGGTTCCAACCGCCTGATAAAGTTACCTGATATCCATCCATAAGAGTGAGGGAAAGACTCCGAGAAAACCTCATCCAGGCAACTCGTCCTGACCGGAAATCGAACCCGGGACCGCTGGGTTCCTTTTGTGATAATCATCTGATTGAAATGCATATAAGAACTGAAGTTTTGAAGTTTATAAGGAGTCAGGTGAAGACGTTGTTTTAAAGCTCTATGAACTGTAGGCTTCCGGTCTCTTTTAACAATCTATCCCGATTACGAATGTTATTCTCGTGTGGTGATTTTCCGCTGAATAGGCGACGAAATTCACGTCGTACACGAGTCACAGATCCAAATTTTGCCAGCCACAAAACATATTGCACTTTTCTTTGGACATCCATCTTGTATAATTAATTGCAACAATAAAAATTCTTGCATTTGTTTCCGTCTTCTGTTTCCTTCAGTGTGTCAAACTTACAGACGAAAAACTTTTGAGAGTTTTATTTTCATCTGGCACCAATATTACATTTCTACGTCTATTCATTCAAAAAATATAATCCTCTGAAATCACACCTTGAAGCTACGGTTTGTTTACGGCGATCATCGCCGGACGCATATCTCCGGCGATTATAAAAGCTAGCGATGATCGTCAGGAAGTGGTTTCTTTATCAGCGTAGGCCTACATCGCTGTCAATTTTAATTTGTTTTGCTGTCATTACTCGATTAATATATGTATGTATGTATGTATGTATGTATGTATGTATGTATGTATGTATGTATGTATGTATTTATTCACACTGCAAATGGGTATATGCCCGGTGGCAGTGGTAACTAATTACACTCAATAATGACAATTAATAATAAACACAACTAATAAAAACAATAATTAATAATAATAATAATAATAATAATAATAATAATAATAATAATAATAATAACAACAAGGAGCATCTTAAATTAAAATGAAGCATGGTCACTTAAAATAACATTTAAAGTAAGTCTAATTTGCATCTTAACCCTAAGCTCGAACTAAAACCCACGAGTGTGACAGGTTCATACCTGCACATGTACCTTTCGGCACTACACTTATTTCGCTGTCAACTCACTCACTGCACTGATTCTATCCTGATTTCACTAACACTTCTAACCATTTCACTGTTCAAATACTTTGCACGGCCACTTCACTGACACCAACACACTTCACTTACACAATAGACTTCACTGACACTACACACTTCACTGACACAACACACTTCCTCACTGATAGAACACTTCAAATAACAAGATATCAATTACACCCTTTAAGTAGTGTGTATAATATACTACCGTCTATTAGTAAAGTCCTTAAGTCTATTTTTAAATACATTTTTGGTTATTGGTAAAGCCTTTAGTAAAGTCTGCAGGTAAAGCTACATGGCCTTCTCTAAATATCGATTATTGAACATGTATGCGGCGATATGCGACCTGAATTTGCTTCAGAGGCAACCTCCAGCGATCTATGTCGCGTCCAACGATCTACGTTGGCGATCATCGCTGTAAAGAAACTGTGCGCATTCATTTTAACTGCTATCAACTCGAGGTGACAATCGCCAGCGATGTGTACCCGGCTATGATCGCCGTAAACAAACCGCAGCTTTACTTTTGGGACACAGTGTAATATTCCCTGGTATTGGGCTTCCGTTCCTCAGATATCTGCTCATCGAGACCCGCCAGGGGACGGGCTTTCGTCTGAGAACTCAGTGTCGTCTAAGACAACCACCACTGCCATCCTGTCATGTACAATTTGCCAGCGCCAGTCAATACGTAAGGAAAGATGGCGTATTTTCTAACCGCAAATAATAATGAGAATTGGAACTAGGCCTGTAGAATAATGAGGGGTCGGGAGAAACCCGAGGAAATAACCCTCGAGCTCCCGCTCCGATCATGATAAAGATTATGTTCGTTGCAACCGGAGATTATATTCAGGCTTGTCTACATGACAGCCTGAAATGCTAAACGTGAGCCACCAAGATGGCTTTTCCATATTGTTAGGTTCCAATCCCTTCCGCATATTTATGTCGATAATAGCGCCATGAAAACATAAACAACTAACATCGAGTTTGAATAATTCAGTAAATATGAGTAAAGTGTACAAATGTGTTTACTTACGCTCTCATCAAAAGGCGCAGATTCTTGAGAAGTACTCTCCTCCAACTGCAGAAAATAAAGAAATAGATATCAGATATCAGGGATATAAGTACAATAACATTTTGAGGCTCTGCTGTTAAAAACTATATTGTGAATATTTTTATAAATTTTATACAGGGCTATTCTAAAAGAAAGAGTAGATTTCAAATATTTATTTTAAACGAAGTAATTTAATTTTAATTTAGTAGTCTGACCCAATATTTTGGGTTTGCCCTGCGGCACAGAATAGCTCACAATAAAATTTAAAATGAAAAATTATATAAACAGGTTTCAGACGAAAGTGAATAAGACGTAAGAAAAAAAATAGAACCAAGTGTAATTTAAATTGAATGTATGCCATAAAGATGCTGACGAAATATCGCTACAAAAAATTTTATTATGGTGGTGACGATGGCATCTTGAAGACCTCTCGTCAGCTTGTATTTTTCCCTCCACTTTACAAAGGCTTTCGGGATGGTGCCTCTCGCTCCGAAGAAGAGACCGGTAACTGTGATTTTTTCAATGTTGTATTTCGCCGATAGGTACTGAATCGTGGGCTCGTAGATTTTCTTTTTCTCTTCGTTCACTTCAGATGGTTGAGTGACTGAGATTTCAAATCTGATGGTAGGATCAATTATTTCGGCTGTCTGTTTATTCCTATTTATAGCTATGATATCGATCCTACGATTGCTTCCATCATCAGCAATACAATGAACTTCCTCGTGAACGTCTAGATTTTTGGATCGAAGTGCATCTGCGATCATAGAACGTATGATGTTGTGACGTTTTATTCTGAGTACTTCTCCCTGTGGGTAACTCCCAAGCACGTGTGGTAAAGTTTCATACTCACTGCAGTGCCTACAGTGGGTTGTGCCTGTAGAGCGACCAGGGAGAGAACGTACTGGTGCCACCATCGTAGTCATTTTTAGCATTTCTCTCCACTCAGAACTTGATAATCCGTCATGCTTGATGATCCACGAGTTGGCTGCAGGTACTTATTCAAACAATACAACTCCTTTTCCTTTCTGCGGGTATGCACACCAGGTTTTAAATTCACGGTACCGAAGATGTTGCCTTAATTGCTTCACGGATCCTGTAGCCTCATCTCTGCTCACTTGCAATTCCGACATGCAATTTTTTTTAACGTTTGATTACACGCGATACTCGATCCTAAAGCCATAAGCAAAGCGGAAACAGCTACGACCTGTCCGCTGCAGTTACTCGCCAGTCCGAATTTAAGGGACTGAAAATCCTTGCGTAGTCGTCGAACATGCAAGAACTCACCGAAGGTGAATGTTTTTTGCGCCGTAAAGAAAGTGCATGAACTTTTTTTTTAGTGGAGCATTATCCGAACAACACCATTCCGAGGCGTTGGATTGGAAGAGGTGGAGAAGATCGTGTTCATCTGTGTGGCCCCCCAGATCCCCCGACCTTACCCCCTGTGATTTTTATCTGTGGGGTACATGAAAGACAGGGTGTTTGTACCACACCTCCCTGCTTCGCTTCAAGATCTACGATATCGAATTGTTGAAGCTGTGAATTCCATAACTAGGCACCAGTTGATTCTTGTGTGGCAAGAAATGAACCACCGTTTTGATGTTTGTCGCGCAACACATGATGCGCATGTTGAATGCTTGCAATCTCATGGACTATAAAACTTTAAACCTTTCTCTATCCAATGGTGTGCGGCAAGTGGTTCTACTGTTTATAGTTTGTTTAAAATAAATATTTGAAATCTGCTCTTTCTTTTTGAATAACCCTGTTATTGTAAGTAATGCCACAAGAGGTTATTTCACTTCTTCATCTGAACCGAAGCGTTGGCCTCATAGGAATTTCTTCATTGGTCCGACGATGCGAGGTCTGAACTGTAGGGCGGATGGTTGCCGCCTCAATGCCTCTGACATTGGGTGGTGTTGCAGCGGTCACTGTTCGGCCGGAACGTGCTTCGTCGGTGTCCCTCTTCGAAGAATATGCACTACCTGGAGATGTTGTTACTGTCCAGACAATCAGCACCATACACCTTCAACATTTCCCTGTGGATTTCACTCGGACTTTTTCGTTTTGCCCACAAAACACGGACTACACAAGTAGACGATGCTAGCACACACGCTATCTTTATTCGGTAGTTACCGCTCGTTACGCCAGGGTGATAACTGATTGCGCCATTGCTGTCTGTAGTGCAAAATTCAAACTAACTATCTGCCATCTTTGAACGTCCTAACCAAAATAGTATTCCGTAAAACAATTGTTGTGTGTTACTTTTCGATCGTATACTGGAAAAATAAAAAAATCTAGATTTTCACCCAAAATCCAATTCCATTGCTCCTTGAATTAAAAATTTAATTTACTAACTCAGTATTATATTTTATTGACTGACATTCAATAGCGATGTTATTGTATATCTATAATAGGGAAACGAGAGGACCCTGAGAAAACCCAACTGAGATTCTGTCTCTAGTAACACTATGACTTTTTAAGGTCTGACTGGGACTCGAACCCGACTACCCGCGTGACACGCTGAGTGTCTAGACCATACTTGCACAAACAGCGCTCAACAAGCGCGCGCGCTCCTTCGGAGCGGGAGAGCCGTGTTTACCGCTCGCCGAAACGGAGAGGAAGATACGTCAGAATGACATGGACTTGCTATAGGTAGAGGAGAGGGAAACGACCACTCAGTTATCTAGTGGAGTGCAGTGTGTAGGCCTATTCTCAGTAACTGTTTCACGTTGCTTACCTACTGCTACTGTACAGTACAGTATGGAGGAATCTAAAAGACGGAACATGACATTTAATGATTTACAGCTCGAACTTATTGATCTTCAATGTGACCTAAGAGCTAAAGATCGTTTGAATAATAGGCCTACTACTAGCCTGGTTGAGTTTTACAAGACTAAACATTAGCAATAATATCCACGACTACACAGGCTGGCTGTGAAAATGATTGCTATGTTTGGCTCAACATTTATATTTGTGAGCAACTGTTTTCTATAATCAACTTTAATAAAGGCAGACATCGAACATCTGTAACTGATGTTTGATTACGATCTGTAGGCTACTGTTCCTTTCAGCTGCCAACACATAAAACCTCGTTTTGATGTACTGATAAATAGAAATATAACAAAATGATATTGTACATTTAAGTAGCTATAGAATTTCTATTATTTCTGTAAGATAAATGTTTCTTTATTAATTAATAATAGTCCAAGATAGTTTTGCAAACACTGAACGGGAATTCATTTCATAACCACTCGTAATAGTACTTCCTTTTGTGTATATTTTGTACGAGATCACCCCTTCTTCCAGTCCACCCTTATACAGAGCGCAACTAATATCTGCATTCCGCTCATGAGCTGTGACCCGGCTCGGAGAGCGCAAACCTTGTGCAGGTCTGATCTAGACCTCGCAGCCACAAATGGAATTTCACAACTCCAAGTTTATCTTTCCGTTAGTTTTAATTTCTCTTAAGACTATTGTATAAATAGCATAACCATGTAAAAATATTTTATGGCTGATAGCTCTATCCAGTCTCCTCTGCTGTTTCAACTCCTCTCCCTCCACCACTGCTTTCCATTACTTTAAAACTACTTCCTGGAGTCCTGTATAGGTCACGACATTCATATGATATAAATTTCAATGGCAACCCGTTTAAAGAGGAATCGAACTGTTGAAAGTGGACGGAGGTACTGGGAGAAGAGAGTCGCTGCTATGCATGGCTGCGAAAGCATGTAAAAACGTCGAACCACGCCCTCAGCTCCGAGTAGAGCAGCAGGTTTAACAACTTTGCGATGTGGAACGATGCATGTCCGTTCTTTTTTCTCTAGTCTGAAGCATCTACATGTAGTCACAACCATCATTCCCAGCCATTTTAAAATTATTATTATTATTATTATTATTATTATTATTATTATTATTATTGCTAAACATTTCAATTTGAAATGCTGGTTTCTCGTAACTGACCTCGTCATAACTGAACTCCACGAGCCGCCTCTAATTTGTGTTCAGCCGGACATGTTAATGAGGACACAGACTGCCGTCTTAAAATTCGTCACGTTTAAAATCAAAGACCTGAATTCACAAACATTCCAAGCCCACTGGAGTAACGTTTTCAGGAGAGCATAAAAACTACATAGGCGTATACCATGTAAGATTATTGAAATAAATATTTGTATGATTAAAAAAACACATGCTCAGGGTCAGATTTGGGATATTCAATGTTACAGGATGGTAATCTATGCAAAACACAACATAGGAACTCTCTGCATCATAATCCACAGTTAATTCCCGATTTACCACGAAAATCGTCTGTCGCTGCATTTAGATTGGCAACAGGCCATGATTGTTTGGCCAAACACCTGCATAGAATTGGAATATATCAGTCCCCTAACTGCCCATTGTGCAATTCAAACCAAGAAATGGATTCGGAACACCTCAAAATCTGTGCTTCAGTGGCTGACCATGATAATATCTTTGAAAAATATTGGAGTGCAAGAGATCAAATGACTTTATTTTCAAACGCCTGGCATTAGAAAACAATAACAACAACACAACATAGGATCGTTTAGGGACATTTTGACACGCTAAAGAAAATGTTGATTTTGGGACCAATTTATGCAAATTTTATTATAATTTTCTCCCTAATATGTATGGATATATTTCCGTACATTTCACATATCTGATGCCAATGTGATCATTTTATATCTCTGTATTAAAAAAAATACAAACCGATGTCGAAGTGTCGACTTCTACATTAATGGGAGAGATTTAGACAAAGTATGACAAACATAGGAAACACTTTAAAACCCAAAATTTACAACACAAGTTTTGGTCCTCAAAATATAGGGCCTACCTAAATACACTCAGGGACAAAAAAAACCGGACACTTTAATATTTGTTGGTATTTTGCAAAACATTATCTTCTCATACAATATTATGGTAGCCATCTGTTGTTATGGAGACGTGTATACATTGTTGATTGTTTTTTGTTTTATAAACAAGCCATTGCAACCAAATATTCCAATTTTGCTTTCGGAGTCTCAGCTATAACAATTTTGTCTCAACCATTTTGTGCTTCATTATCGTTATCTTTCGTTATTTCTTTATTTTCACATTTTCTGAGTTTAAGTGTGGTTGTAACATTTGTCTTAAAACAAGATGCGACCTGAAGATGTGGCTCGAGCTGTAGCCCTT